>NC_073636.1:55415681-55718712 GCF_029407905.1 Bubalus kerabau
AGGACAGAGGCTCATCAGTCGCTTTCCTGCTGGCTGTAGGGGGCTGGCCACCTCCCTCAGGCCTCTGGCCCCCAGCCAAGGGGTGACTTGTTTACTGAGCTTCCTATGAGGTCTCCAGGTTGGGAAAGGGCCAGAGGGTGGGTGGGATGAAAGGGTTGGGGGCAGGAGGACCTGGCACTTGAAGATACTGTCCTCTTGGGGCAGCCCCCAGGGGCTCAGAGCAACAGCTGTTGAGCAGGGTGGTCCCCATCAGGATCCTTGAGCACCTCCAGGCCTGCAGAACCTACACCTCTTCCTGCCCCCTGCACCCCAAGTGCTCTAGATCACCCACCTTGCATTATCACATCAGGACGACAGGCTGACCTTGCACCCTCCTCCTGCCTCTTAGCTGTGTGGCCAGTCACTTAGCTGTCTCTCCTCCCGGCTGTAAAGTGGGGACAGTGGTAAGAGCACCACCCCGAAGGGTTAACGCATCTGGGGAGCTCAGAGTGGATGCGGCAGTCAGGGTCCTCAGCACCCCGCTGTCAGCACCGGCATCACTGTCACCCTCGTCCCCATGCCGCCACCATCATTTGGGTTGTTATGCCGTGACCCCAGGTCTACACGGCTGTAGAGCTGACTCCTGGGTTGACTTGAAGCTGCACTCTCACCACCTGCATCTCACACAGGACCCCATTCAGGCTGCCCAGGAGGGTGCCAGTGGCCAGAGGTGTTGGGCGTGTCCGCGTCCAGCATCCACTGCCCATTCACCTGCACTGTCCTGGGCCCTAGCCCATGGCAGGTAAGCAGGGCTCAGATGCATGGGACACAGCCTTCCCGGGCAGGGGGCTGAGGGGCACCTCCTGGCTCCTCCCAGAGCAGCTGTGTCTGCGCTGGGTGGGGCCCGGGCAGCCTGACACGCATTGTGTGTGGAGGGGAACCAGCCCCGAAACCAGGAAACCCTCCTTCCGGGCCTGGGCGCGGGCCCAGGGTGAGCCACAGGTCAGGGCCAAGGGACAGGATTCTCCCCGTGCAAACCTAGCCAGGAGTTGCAACCACCAGCCCATCCTGCCTGCACTGGTTCCCTGGGAGAAGGTCCAGCTCTGGACACAGACCTGCCTCAGAGGGACTCCAGCAGGCCCTGGTGCCACCGCCGCCAGCCACAACTCCAAACCGTCCTCCGGTTTCAAGGAGACAGGCGGTTCCGTCTGACTCTGTGAGTTTAAGGGAGGTCCCAGCAGGTGTGCAGCCCCGGCATGTAGGTCTGACCTCAGTGACCTGGGGTGTGGGGCCTTGGGCACTGGTGCTCACAGGCCGTCAGGGCCAGGAGCCTGAAAGTGTCTAGCCTGTCACCCTTTCTGCTCTATTTTACTTTGTCATTCTATTTTATTTGTTGTTGTTCAGTAGCTTAGTCCTGTCTGACTCTACGAGTCCATGGACTGTAGCATGCCAGGCTTCCGTCTTTTACTATCTTCCAGTGTGTGTGTTAGCTGCTCAGAGTGTCTGACTCTTTGCAACCCCAGGAACTGTAACCCACCAGGCTCCTCTGTCCTTGAAATTCTCCAGGCAAGAATACTGGAGTGAGTTGCCATTTCTTTCTCCAGGGGATCTTCCCAACCCGGGGATCAAACCTGGGTATCCTGCATTACAGATGGATTCTTTATCCTCTGAGCCACCAGGGAAACCCAGAGTTTGCTCAAACTATTCTACTGTGTTAGACTTTTTCATTGAGATATAACCCACACGTGGTGATAAGGAACACAGACCCTAAGTGCCCCCCCACCCCCCTGGTTTTTACATCTGCATTCACACATGCAGGCAGTGTGTGCTGCAGACTGTGCTGGCATTGGGGCAGCATCTGGATGGGCCTCTCCCCTCCCCACCTGGCTCCCAGGAGGCCTTTACGGACCTCTTTCCCAGTTACATGTACAAACATTCTGGAGGTGGGGTGGGGGCCTAAGCTGGGCACCTGGACCCCCACTGACTCGTAACAGAGAGCACTATGAGATCAGAGACACCCAGGAATGTCTCATCTTCTGGCCCCACCCCTCCCTCGGGGCCAGGCCACAAGGGCTGAGCCAAGGGACAGGAATGGAGGCACTTCCACCCCAGGCGTGCACGCAGCAGCCAGCTGACTCATCCCAGTGGACACGCCACAGGCTCACCACGCTGGCCAGAGGCCAAGACATTCCAGCCAAACTGGGTGGAATTTCAGGTTCAAAGCAAGAAGGCTGCAAGGCCCACCTTTACTCCTGGGCCAGGCCTGCCAGGGGGACACCAGGTTCTATCCCCAAGCTGACCTCTGACCCCACCCAGGTGGCCCCATGGCCACCCTGAGAGGATGTGCAATTATGAGCCCACTGTACAGAGCAGGAAACTGAGGCCAAGGGAGAGGAAGTGGCTCCCTCAGAGTTACAGAGCCAGGGCACAGGGCAGGGCTTGACCCAGCCTGGAGCTCTGGGGTGGGGGGATGGGACATAGTGCACCAGAACGGGGCCTTGGACAGGAAGACAGGAACCCCCCAACACTGCCCCGTGCCCAAGCCCAAAGCTGAGCCCTAAGGAGGCTTAACTTCGGAGCAGGGGTGTGGGGGTCCCTCATCTGCCCACTGGGGACACCCAGCTGGGAGCCTGGAGTGGACTCGAGAGGAAGGCTCTCCCTTGGGCCCCTGGTGGTGATAATCTGCCCGCAGGTTATCTGAGCAGCAGGCAGTGAGTGTGTCAGCAGCTGCTGGAACATGCCCAGAGGCAGAGGTTTGCTGGGCCTGGAGAGTGCAGGTGGAGGGAGAGAGGACCCAAATTCCTGCCCCGGTGAGGAGCCTAGCCCAGGCTTGTCTCACTCTGCCCATCCCCAGCTCTCCCCTCCCTGCCCAGCTCTGCAAATCCTCTGAGGCCCCAGGATGTCCAGCAGGGCCCAGCCAGGAGGTGCCTCTGCCCCCCCCCACCCACTATGACCTCAAGCAGATGACTGAGGGCAGGTGGCTGTCCTGTGGCCCCAGGCGAGTCCTGGGCCCTGCAGCGTTCAGGACAGGTGACCCCTGTCCCCAGGGAGCTCCTGTCCCTGTTGTTGTTCAGTCACTAAGTCGTGTTTGACCCTTTGCTACCCCAGGGACTGCAGCACTCCAGCTTCCCTGTCCTTCACTATCTCCCAGAGCTTGCTCAAACTCATGTCCATTGAGTCAGTGATGCTATCCAACCATCTCATCCTCTGTCGTCCCTTTCTCCTCCTGCCTTCAATCTTTCCCAGCATCAGGGTCTTTTCCAATGAGTCGTCTCTTCACATCGTTGCATCAGGTGGCCAAAGTACTGGAGCTTCAGCTTCAGCATCTGTCCTTCCAGTGAATATTCAGGGTTGATTTCCTTTAGGATTGACTGGTTTGATCTTCTTGCTGTTCAGGGGACTCAATGGTCTTCTCCAGCACCACAGTTTGAAAGCATCAGTTCTCCCGGAGAAGACTACAATAAGCATCTCATCTCAGGAAGGTCTGGGGCAGTTGGGTCTCATCTGGGAATGTTCCTTCCCCACCCTGCCCAGGATACACAGCAGTACACTGTCCTGACTTAAGGAGGGGAGGTTGCTGTGACCACAATTGGGTGGAGACCAGGGATGCTGCTCGAAACCCCACAGCGCCCAGGATGACCCATAGGGAGGCGTCCAGCCCAGAACGCCAGTGGGGCCTGGTCTAGGGCTTTGAAGGCCAATGGCCCCTCCAAAGGGGCCATAGCTCAGGTGGTCAGGGAAGGCCTCTCTGAGGAGGGGACATTGTAAAGCAAGGACCAGCCATGGAAGGTGCCACCCCTTCCCACTGGTCACCCTAGTGCCCAGCAGCCTTTGGAGAGGAAAGCCAGGGGCTCATTCGGTGGTGGGGGTGGGGAGAAGCAGGCTGGGATCTGGTGCCAGGCCTGGGGAATCCAGAAGGTGGAGGGAAGCCTCTTACCACCCCTCCTCCCGGGCTCCTGGCTCCCAGTAGCCCAGGCTACATTCCTCCCAGGGTGGGCAGGTGATGGGAGCTCCGAGCATTCCAGTGGAGATGCTGGAGGCCTGAAGGCTGCTGGCATCCACCTCCCATGGGGCCCAGACAACCTCCTGAGGCTCTGCCCCATTCGGCTTCCTGGGGCTGGTGCCATAGGCCTCCCTGAGGACGCTTGGGTCAGGCGTCCCAAAGAGATGCGGACATAGGTCCAGCCAGGAGCAAGCCTGCAGGATAGGGACTGAGCACCTTGCAGATAAGGGCAGGACTTACTAGCCCGGCAGCCTCCTGACTCCTGAATGAAAGGCCGGGTTGCACAGAGCCTCAGAATCATGGTGCTAGCGACAGGCACAGTCCACAGAACCCTCTGATGCCCTGTCTCCTGTCTGTAAGACAGACTTTTGTGCCCATCAGATCAGGGGCCTGCCAAGCTACCAGCACACGGCACAGAAAAGGCTGCTCCCTAAAGCCCCACTAGGTGAGTGGTGCTGAGGGGCTGGGGCCAAAGATGAGGTGAGAAAACAGAATCACTGCCATTGGCTCGGTGGGCCCAGAGAGGTCGTGCCTCTGACCTGAGGTCACACAGCAAGCCCCAGATGGAGTATGGAGGCCACAGGAGACCAGGCTTCCAAGGAGGGGTGACTCTCAATTCCCACCCACTGGGGAGGCCAGGAACGGACTCCCAGAACCACCCTCCCACCCCAAGATGAAGACCAGCTCCCAGGAGACCCACCAGCGCCGTGCCCGGCACGAGCCTTCCAAGTCTTGAATGTTTACATTCCTGTAGGAAATACCTCCCCAGAAGAGCCCAGGACGAATGTTCTGTAAATGTTGAAACTTGAGGCAAACAGAGGCCTGAGCTGAGCCCCACCCACCACCCTACCTCTCACTGCGGCATAGGCCCCGCGGGGGTCCTGGAGGGGACCTCCTGAGCTGCCGGCAGGACAGAGCCCTGGGCGGGCAGATGGGGGTCCAACTGCAGGTTCCCCTATGCCCCCCACCCCTTCCATGGTCTCAAGCCATCCTTTTATGAAGTTGGGGTGACAGGAGATGGGCTTGGTTGGGGTGTCACTTGCACTTGAAGCTCTGGTGGCCCTGGGTGAGCCCCAGTACTCAGGGGGGTTCGCAGTCAGGCCCTGAGGCGCAAGCCTCAGGCACAAGCCCTGCGTGTGACCAACGGCCCCGTGTGTGCTTGAGGAAGACAGGGTGAGTCAGAGTGAGTCAGTCTGCTGTTTAGGGTTGAGTGTCTTGGTTCCCCACAGCCCTAAACACAAACCTGCACCTCTCCCATGCTCACGGGATGCACGGGACCAGCTGGCGAGCGTGGGGGCTGTGTGGCTGTGGGTGGCCCGGCACCCAGAGGTGACTCAGCCTCTGCCATCTCCACCTTTCGGCACCAGCTAAGCTGCGCCTCCCTGTCCACCTGGGAGAGGCCAGTGGCCCAGGTGTGCCCCAGCTGCCAGCCCCTGGTTCCAGCAGCTTCTTCAAAGAGCCTGCGTCCCAGGCTCGGTGTTGTGACAGGTGTGGACCTGCCCGGTGCCCGAACCACCTCCCTTCTGCTCACCCGCTGATGGCATCTGGGCTGGTTCCCCTCTGCAACTGTTACAGAAAGGGCTGCCACAAACATTCATGGAGGCGATTCACATGGACCCATCCCCGGGAGTGGAGGTGTGGACCCACGGGGACACTGTGTTTCACCTTTCAGGAAGCACAAGACTGTTCCACACCCACACCATCTGCATCCCCACCAGCAGTGTGGGTGCCCCGACTCCCCAAATCTTTGCCCACACTTGTTGCTGTCGGTGTTTTTTACTATGCACTGTGGCCGCTGCACAAGAGGAACAGGGGCCTGGGCGCCAAGCCCTCTTCCCTCTGACCTGCCTGCCCCTATCCCAGGCCTCCAGGCCAATGTGAAGGCAATGGGGCACAGGTGTCCCAGCATTCAGCCATGACTGCCCAGCACTTGCTCAGCATAGGACTCAGGACACTAAATAACAAAATAATAAGGTGAAATGTAATAAATCAAAATATTACATAGTTGTTGGAGGAAGAAAGGGGGAATGTACCCTGGAGCTGGGGTCTGTAGGGTGGGCCGAGAGCGGGGTGGGAGATTTCTGGTGGAAGGCGTGGTCTGTGCAAAGGTCCTGTGGTGCAAAGGAGCACTTAGCATTTGTATGGAGGCCAGTGAGGCTGGACGCTGCGGGCTCTGAGGGGGTGAGGGGCTGCTCAAGGACCTTGGAGGCTGGGGGGGTGGGGGTTCCGAAGACAGGAACGACGGGGCAACCTGCCTCTTAAAAGCCACCTGAGGTTACAGACAGAGGAGGGACCCCTTGTTACAGTCACAGCCGGGGCCCTCAGGGTGGGTGGGTTGCAGTCCCCGGGCAGCATCCAAGTCAGGGCTCCCAAGGGCTGTGCTCGGCCCCTCCTGGGAGGAGATGTCACGGGTTTCTGCCAGCCCAGGGCACGTGCCCATTTGGACTGCAGAGGATGGACTAGCTAAGTGCTGCCGCAGGCCTCTTCCCCTTCCTTGGCCTGGGAAGCCAGGCAGCCCTTGCCCAGAGCATATCCTGGACAGATAGACAGCTGTCGACCTCTCAACATGTTGTCTCAGGCCCCCTTCCTGGGTCACTGCACTGCCTGAGACAGCTTTCCCCAAGAGCCTGCGGGCAAGATGCAGGCCCATGGCAGGGGCCGGCCCCCACACTATCCTCCTCTTTCTTTCGTATGGCGAGACACAGGGTGGTCAGGGCCAGCCCTGCCCCCTCTGCTCACCTGGTCAGCAGGGTGACAAGAGTCCCTGCCTCCCCCACTGGCCCAGGAATGGCTGCACCAAGCACAGTGGGGCCCTGTCACCACTTATCCCTCCCTGCCCATGGTCTAGACCATTCAGGTATGACCTAAATCAAATCCCTTATGACTATACAGTGGAAGCGAGAAATAGATTTAAGGGCCTAGATCTGATACATAGAGTGCCTGATGAACTATGGAATGAGGTTTGTGACATTGTACGGGAGACAGGGATCAAGACCATCCCCATGGAACAGAAATGCAAAAAAGCAAAATGGCTGCCTGGGGAGGCCTTACAAATAGCTGTGAAAAGAAGAGAAGCGAAAAGCAAAGGAGAAAAGGAAAGATATAAGCATCTGAATGCACAGTTCCAAAGAATAGCAAGAAGAGATAAGAAAGCCTTCCTCAGCGATCAATGCAAAGAAATAGAGGAAAACAACAGAATGGGAAAGACTAGAGATCTCTTCAAGAAAATTAGAGATACCAAGGGAACATTTCATGCAAAGATGGGCTCAATAAAGGACAGAAATGGTATGGACCTAACAGAAGCAGAAGATATTAAGAAGAGGTGGCAAGAATACACAGAAGAACTGTACAAAAAAGATCTTCACGACCCAGATAATCACGATGGTGTGATCACTCACCTAGAGCCAGACATCCTGGAATGTGAAGTCAAGTGGGCCTTAGAAACATCACTACGAACAAAGCTAGTGGAGGTGATGGAATTCCAGTTGAGCCATTTCAAATCTTGAAAGATGATGCTGTGAAAGTGCTGCACTCAATATGCCAGCAAATTTGGAAAACTCAGCAGTGGCCACAGGACTGGAAAAGGTCAGTTTTCATTCCAATCCCAAAGAAAGGCAATGCCAAAGAATGCTCAAACTACTGCACAATCGCACTCATCTCACACACTAGTAAAGTAATGCTCAAAATTCTCCAAGCCAGGCTTCAGCAATACGTGAACTATGAACTTCCAGATGTTCAAGCTGGTTTCAGAAAAGGCAGAGGAACCAGAGATCAAATTGCCAACATCCACTGGATCATGGAAAAAGCAAGAGAGTTCCAGAAAAACATCTATTTCTGCTTTATTGACTATGCCAAAGCCTTTGACTGTGTGGATCACAAGAAAGAGATGGGACTACCAGACCACCTGACCTGCCTCTTGAGAAATCTGTATGCAGGTCAGGAAGCAACAGTTAGAACTGGACATGGAACAACAGACTTGTTCCAAATAGGAAAAGGAGTACGTCAAGGCTGTATATTGTCACCCTGCTTATTTAACTTCTATGCAGAGTACATCATGGGAAACGCTGGACTGGAAGAAGCACAAGCTGGAATCAAGATTGCCGGGAGAAATATCAATAACCTCAGATATGCAGATGACCCCACCCTTATGGCAGAAAGTGAAGAGGAACTAAAAAGCCTCTTGATGAAAGAGGAGAGTGAAAAAGTTGGCTTAAAGCTCAACATTCAGAAAACGAAGATCATGGCATCTGGTCCCATCACTTCATGGCAAATAGATGGGGAAACAGTGGAAACAGTGTCAGACTTTATTTTTTGCGGTTCCAAAATCACTGCAGATGGTGACTGCAGCCATGAAATTAAAAGACGCTTACTCCTTGGAAGGAAAGTTATGACCAACCTAGACACCATATTCAAAAGCAGAGACATTACTTTGCCAGCAAAGATCCGTCTAGTCAAGGCTATGGTTTTTCCAGTGGTCATGTATGGATGTGAGAGTTGGACTGTGAAGAAGGCTGAACACCGAAGAATTGATGCTTTTGAACTGTGGTGTTGGAGAAGATTCTTGAGAGTCCCTTGGACTACAAGGAGATCCAACCAGTCCATTCTGAAGGAGATCAGCCCTGGGATTTCTTTGGAAGGAATGATGCTAAAGCTGAAGCTCCAGTACTTTGGCCACCTCATGCGAAGAGTTGACTCATTGGAAAAGCCTCTGATGCTGGGAGGGATTGGGGGCAGGAGGAGAAGGGGACGACAGAGGATGAGATGGCTGGATGGCATCACTGACTCTATGGACATGAGTCTGGGTGAACTCCGGGAGTTGGTGATGGACAGGGAGGCCTGGCATGCTGTGATTCATGGGGTCGCAAAGAGTTGGACACGACTGAGTGACTGAACTGCCCATGGTCTGGGGCCTCTCCTGGCCGCAGCCCCAACGTGCAGGCAGTGGACTCTGGTGCCCCCGGAAAGGTGGACTCCACCTCTACTTGCTGTGTCCCAGGGCCATGTGACAGCTCAGGGGCCCAGGGGAGCTGCGTCCTCATCAGCTGGCCCACTCCCCAGCCCTGCCGGCAAGGCCCACCAGGCCCCCATGGCCAAAGCTTCCAGGTGGCAGACGGGCCAGAGGGCAGGAGGAGCCTCTGTCACGGCTGCTGCTGCCAATCTTTGGGGGAGGGGCTAGGGCTGCCCAGAGTAGTGGAGCTCAGCAGATGGAGGGCAGCAGGTGGGAGGAAGAGGGACACCAAGAGACACAGAGAAAAGGAGAGACAGACAGAGGCAGGGAGACAGAGGCAGAGAGAGAGGGTAGCCAGAGTGAGAAACCCAGAGAAGGAGAGAGTCGGGACAGAGAGAGGTGGGGTTGATGGAGGGAGGGATGATGGGCTGGGAGGGAGGTGGGGAGGCTGGGCAGGGAGGTTGAATCCCAGCAGGTGTCCAGATGTGGTGTGGGGACCCCGGTGCCACTCTGGGGAGGGCACTTATGCCAGGCTGGGCCTGCCCGGGGAAGGAGACAACTTGCTGAGGGCCAGTGACCTAGCCAGTCAAGGCCAGAGCCAGGCTGCAGGCCCCAGACCCTCGCAGGCTGTACCTGGTATGGTTTGGGTGGTACTGCCGGGGTGGGGCGGCTGGCCTCAAATCTTGCAGCTCTTGCCAGGATGGCAGACCCCCAGGGTTTGTCACAGGGCCCCCAACCAGACGTCCCAAAGTTGGCAAGGGAGTCGGGCTTATCTGGCTGCTTTTAGGGGGCTGTGGGCCAGGAGACTAGGGCCATTCAAACCACTCCCCTTGGCCCTGCCTGGCCCAGCCTGGGGCTCAGCCCCACATCCCTGCCCTTCCCGTGGGATCAGATTCCTCCTGGGCAGCAAGGCCTTCTGGCCATATAAGGCCGCCTGTGGGCACCTCCTGGAGGAGCTGCAGAGCCCTCACCCCGCGGGAACTGGAGCTCGGCCAGGCCCCCAGGGACCTGGGGGGAAGGGCCTGCTGCAGGTCAGTCCTGAGAGGGAGGGGGGGTCAGGGACAACCCAGGTCCCTACATGCCACCCCCTCCTTCTGTGCTGGAGACCCCCTGCCCCTCACCTGCTTCCCCCAGGGCTGCCCAGTCCACAGTACAGAGCAGGAAGGTGGTGAGCATGGGCGTGGGGGAGTCCTAGGAGCCAAAGGTCAAATGAGGTAAATAATAACACTGCAGACAGGTTGGCCCCATGGGTGTCTGATGTGGATGCTGCCGTCCTGTGTGGGGGATACAGGGATTGATGTAAGCCTTCTGGGGTCAACCCACTGCTCCCCATAGATCTGGGAGCAGGAGCCCTGGACCCCCAACTTTACACCCCAGGAAGGTGCTGGGAGGTGCCCCATTGAGGGAGGTACCTGGGCCTGGGGTCCGAAGAGCAACCTCACTTCTGAACAAGCCCCTCCCTTTGCCCTCTGGATTTGACTGGCTCTCCAGGGAGGTCCGGGCCCCCTCCTCAGGGGTTCCTAGGGCCCCCCCAACTCAGCCCACCGCTCCCCTGGGGCTGGGGTGGGAGATTTGTGGCTGAGGGTTGCTCCTCAAGCCCAGGGCTGAGTCAGGGGGGCGTCTGGTGAGCCATGGTGGGAGAGATATCGTGCAAGGATGCCGACATGGGGGCTATCTCAGATGGCAGCTCCTTCCTCTCAGAAGGCCCTGCCTCTCCTTCCAGCTCACAGAGCCCGGGCTGGGAAGGGGTCCCCAGAGTACAGCAGTGGGCTTCTTCTGGGGAACCAGAGGCCCAAGTCGTAGGGCCCTGCACAGGCTAGAAGGACCTGTGACAGGGTAAACCCAAGAGGCTGCCCTTCATGTGGTGGGCACTCCCTAGGCACCTCCTCTTCACCAGGCCTGGGGATATGGCAAGAAGGACAAGCAAGACACAGGTGTGATTGAACTGAATATGAGAAAGCAGGGCAGGTGCATACCTGCCTGACCCACTAGGGGCCCAAGAGAGCAGATGAAGGGGCAGGGGCTCTGTTGTGTCCTGGGTGGAGGGAATAAGGCCAAAGTTCCATGAGATAGAGGGGGAGGGAAGGCTGGAGGCTCAGCCTGACTGCCCAGACAGGCAGCGCATAGCTGGGAGGCTCCTTGGGGCCTGGGGGCTGCAGTGAGGGGTCTGGCTTTTATCCTAAGATAAACAAAAGCCAGTATGAAAAAAAAAAAAAAAAAGCCAGTATGGCTTGGGAGGAGGGAGACAGGATGAGGCGTGAGTGCCAGCCAGAGGCCCAGCCCAGCAGGCAGCCGGCACCCATAGCTGTGATCATAAAGGTTCCAGTCCATAAGGTGACTGGTCTGATTCCTCCAGCTCATGGCATCCTTCACAAAGCCTGGTGCCCCTATGTCAGCAGGGTGGGGGCTCCCCTACACTCAGCTGGAGACACTGAGGCCGCAGGAGGGGATGTACAAGCCAAACCCCGGACTCTGGACTCCTGCCTGATCCAGGCTGTCTGCTCATGGACAGCACACTAACCAGCCTATGGGGAGTCACAAAGCCTCACATTTCTGAGCGTCCTGGATGTGTGTGCCTTCTAGAGAGCCAGGCCTGCCCATCTAGGACACCAGTCCGGAAGGAGGTGAGCTGAGTGGGAGAAAGGAGCTTTGGGGAACTTCTGTGTAGAGCCCTGGACCTGGGGGCTGGCCAGCCCAGCCCATGGCACTGGGCACATGTGAGCCTGTCTGGACCCCCTCCGAGGTACAAATTGCCCACCAGGATGCCCGAGGGTCTGGCCTTCAGTGGGCACCCTGGGGACTGTGGCCTGTAGGCTGGGCACAGAGCAGGCAGAGGTGGACCCTCCAGAGCTCCAGGGACAGAATGCTCCTGGAGGAAGGCCCTTGGCTGGGCAGCACAGGGGTCAACACCATCTGCTCCTTGTTGGGGTCAACTCAAAGCCTGGTGGCCTCAGAGGTTTCCCAGAGCCCATGCCCTGGAGGCCTGGGGGAGCCCGAAGGTGGTCCAGCTGGGGTCACAGGCAGGAGACACCAGTCCATCAGGGGCATCCAGGGACCTGTCCCCGGACCCTCCTCAGCCGGGAATGAGGGGACTCCAGCCCGGCCCCACCCTTCTGGTGCCCTTTCAGGTCATCTGGCCTGTCATCTGCCTTCCCAGTGGACTGTGCCAGCCCACAGCCAGGGAGGGCTCTGGACTGAGCAATGGCCCAGAGGCCAGGGAGCTCTCTCAGTCCCAGACCTGCTGGCTTTACAACCCTTTACAACCTCCTAATGATGACAATATGTGAACCGTGAACTTCCGATGTTCAAGCTGGTTTTAGAAAAGGCAGAGGAACCAGAGATCAAATTGCCAACATCCACTGGATCATGGAAAAAGCAAGAGAGTTCCAGAAAAACATCTATTTCTGCTTTATTGACTATGCCAAAGCCTTTGACTGTGTGGATCACAAGAAACTGTGGAAAATTCTGAAAGAGATGGGACTACCAGACCACCTGACCTGCCTCTTGAGAAATCTGTATGCAGGTCAGGAAGCAACAGTTAGAACTGGACATGGGACAACATACTGGTTCCAAATAGGAAAAGGAGTACGTCAAGGCTGTATATTGTCACCCTGCTTATTTAACTTCTATGCAGAGTACATCATGGGAAACGCTGGACTGGAAGAAGCACAAGCTGGAATCAAGATTGCCGGGAGAAATATCAATAACCTCAGATATGCAGATGACACCACCCTTATGGCAGAAAGTGAAGAACTAAAAAGCCTCTTGATGAAAGTGAAAGAGGAAAGTGAAAAAGTTGGCTTAAAGCTCAACATTCAGAAAACGAAGATCATGGCATCTGGTCCCATCACTTCATGGCAAATAGATGGGGAAACAGTGGAAACAGTGTCAGACTTTGTTTTTTTGGGCTCCAAAATCACTGCAGATGGTGACTGCAGCCATGAAATTAAAAGACGCTTACTCCTTGGAAGGAAAGTTATGACCAACCTAGACACCATATTCAAAAGCAGAGACATTACTTTGCCAGCAAAGATCCGTCTAGTCAAGGCTATGGTTTTTCCTGTGGTCATGTATGGATGTGAGAGTTGGACTGTGAAGAAGGCTGAACACCGAAGAATTGATGCTTTTGAACTGTGGTGTTGGAGAAGATTCTTGAGAGTTCCTTGGACTGCAAGGAGATCCAACCAGTCCATTCTGAAGGAGATCAGCCCTGGGATTTCTTTGGAAGGAATGATGCTAAAGCTGAAGCTCCAGTACTTTGGCCACCTCATGCGAAGAGTTGACTCATTGGAAAAGCCTCTGATGCTGGGAGGGATTGGGGGAAGGAGGAGAAGGGGACGACAGAGGATGAGATGGCTGGATGGCATCACCGACTCTATGGACATGAGTCTGGGTGAACTCCGGGAGTTGGTGATGGACAGGGAGGCCTGGCGTGCTGTGATTCATGGGGTCGCAAAGAGTTGGACACGACTGAGCGACTGAACTGAACTGAATGAGGCCTCCCCTCAGCTGGTCTGCATCCTATCCCCCAGGCCTGGGCTGGACCAGGGCTGCCAGCAGCAGCCAGCCAGCAGCAGCCTTGCTGCCTGCCCCACAGCCAGCCTAGATGGACGGGGTACATGTTTTGGCCAGCTGGGCTCCCCAGAAGGCATCAGGGCAGCCCCGGGGCAGGGAATATTCCAAACCACAGCCTAGCTTCTCCTGAAACCTCTTCCTGCCAAAGGGAGACACACTCCCAGCGAGGAGCAGAGAGCTCAGCTTCCTCCTCCCCATGGGGCATTGCAGTTTCTCCTCCCCCACTGGAGGAGCAGTGCCCGGGTGAGAGCTGGGATCCAGGACAGCGGTCAAGGTCAGCACAGTCATCTGTTACCGACTGTGATGTGATGATGCGGCTGAGTGTAATGAGGGGTGTCCCTCGCAGCTGCTCCCGGGGAGTTATGGTCGTGGTTAGGACTCAGCTCGGGCTACGGCAGGTGTGCCCATGTGGCCTGGCCTGTGGTCCCCACAGCTGCCCTGCAGATGGGGCTGAGCAGGGCTCCTGGGCATGACATCAAGGTGGGGGGGGGGCGCAGTCTTGAGGGTGGGCTCCCCTGGCCCAGGCCCCACTGCAGGGGTCTTATCCCAGGGCTCAGTTTGGGGGGATCGGCTGGACCCCCTACCTGGGTTCAGAAGCACCTCTTCCCCACTTGTATCTGACCTCCCACAGGTCCCGGGGCTCCAGTTACTGTGGGGCTGGGTGGGGGGACTCCTCTGGGTGTGGGGGTCCTCCTTATGGGACATGGTCAGAGCCTAGCAAGACAGAGGGGGTCAGGTTGCCTCCACACCCCTTCCCGTGAGCTGCCTCCACCCACCACCCACCTCCCAGGACTTGGTGTCCCTCTCCTGTGAACTTAGGACAGAAGGCTAAAGCAGCCTGTTTGGGGGTGGGGGGCACTGCATTACGGACCTGTACCCCAAAGTTGCCCAATACATCTGGGAGGAGAAAATGAATGCCAGTCCATCTTCTTCTCTCCCTTGCTAACCACATGCTCCTGACTGACCCCTGGGCCTTGGAAACTGACTCTCAGTTTCCCAATTCCTAAGTAGGAAAGGTGGCTGGGTGACCTAGGAGTCAGAGCAAGACTGGACACCCTCGCTGGGCCAGCTGAAAATGACTTGCTGGAAATGTGCCTCGGGCATCAGGCATGAAGGTGGGCAGAGATGGGCCTCCCTCCCCTGCCCTGCTCCAGCTGGGGCACCTAAGCGGGCACAGGGTGAGGGCCAAGTGGGCATCTCACTCAGCTCCTTCCGCCACATTGCCTTCTGCCCACTTCACCAAGCAATGCGCCTCCCCCCTCACCCCCAGGCCCAGGCCACCAGTTGCTCAGGGCAGCTGTCTCCCGGAAGCCACTAGCCCACGATTAACCCTCCGCATGCTGGCCCGGCTGACTCAGCGCATTCTCAGGCGGCGGCCCCTCCCTCCCATCTGCTCTGTGCCCTCTGGACAGCGGTGGCCTGGTCGCTGGGAGGCTCAGAGGGCTCCCGCCTCTCACCTCTGTCCCCGGGCCCCTCCATGGGTGTTGAGAAGCTGACACGGGGGGAAGCCCGGGGGGAGGGTTCCCAGCTCCAGCCCCCAGGATGCCAGGCCACCAGAGCTAAGGGGGTGCCAGTGCCAGGGCCAGAGCGCACTGCTGTGATGTGTGTTATGGGGGCGCCTCTGGGCAGTAGGGAGGGCGGGGCGAGGACAGGTCAAATCCCCCATCTGGAAACCCTGCTACTTGCCCAGAGGCAGCGCTCCTCTCAAGGGGTCATAAATTAGCCGGTGAGCTGGCCTGTCAAGGCACCAGGGACTCTGGATTCCTTCTTGTCCACCTGCCCCTCCCCCATCTAGGCTAGGCCCTCTCCAACTCAGAGGGTCTTTGGGGAGGAACCACTTCTTCTCCCCCTCCCCCAGGTGGAGTTACAGAATAGCCTGGGAGCAGAGGGAGATGAGAACGAAGAAGGGAAAGGAGAGGGAGGGGAGGAGGGAGCCAGCCCACACTGCCTGCCTGTCTCAACTCTGCAGAGAAGCCGCCGTCCAGCCCCTGGGATTCAGGATTTGCAGAAGGCCAGGGACAGCCAGAAAGATGTGACCAGTGGTGTGACCTTCCGGGAACAACTACTGGGGCAGGACCCGCCAGGACCAGCTGGCTGCCACCCCACACACTTACTCAACTCCCCAGGACTGTCCAGGGGGTCCCACGTGGGACAGACACCCAGCTGGCCTAGCTCATAGACTGGGGGCCCTGCCAGCCCAGCAGCTGCGCCAGCCCCATCAGGGCTTCCCTTGAGGCGGATGTGGGCCAGGAGCTGAAGGAGGGGAGGAGACCCAGTGGCCGAAGCCACCCAAACGCAAAAACAGCTGGGACACAATCCTGAGACACAATCCTGAGCTCGGCCTCTCTTCCAGCCCCATTTCCCCAGTGTCCTTGAGCACCTGCCCTGAGCCTGAGGGTTCCACTAGCAGACAGAGATGGTGGCACCAGGGTGAGCTCACACTTGGCCCCTCCCTTCACACAGCAGGTGCTCAATAGATGCCCTCTTTTGCAGCCAGTCTTCCTGGCACCTACGGGGCTCTGAGTATCCTCCCTTCACTGCAGAGGGCCCCACTTCCCCGTTTGAGAGAATTTTTAAACCAAACCCTGCGCAGGCAGGAGTCAGGTGGGGTTGAATCTGACCTGTCCCCTCGCAAGGGAGCACGGAGTCCGCAATGAGGGGTCTCCCTCTCCCTCTGCAGATCGGATTGCCTCCGGGGCCACTACCCACCGCCATTCACAGCCGGCAGAGTGCACCTTCCCGCACACCTGCTGGATGAGGCAGAATGAGGGCCAGTACCATGCGCAAAACACCGAAAACCCGCCGGCGAGAGGCGGCCAGGATGCGCTGCGCTCCGGGGTTCACATCTCAATCCCAGGGAGTCCGCGTTTGGGCTCCCTGGCTGCGGTCACTCGGGTCGCTCTGCCGGTTCTGGGGTCGCGGGTGGGGACGGGCTGGGCCCGGACTGGACCCGAGGCGAGCGGCGTCGAACCCGGGACCGCCGGGGACCCTCGGCCGCCTAGAGGTGCCCGAAGTTAGGGAAACAAAGAGCGGATCCGCTGGACCGAGAGGAGCGGGCCGGCGCGTCCGGGGCCGCGGTGCTGGAGGGCGCTTGGGGCCGCCAGGAACCGGGAGCCACGCCCCGGGGCCGCCTGGGCGTAGCATTCCCACGGCCCGGCCCGAGATCAGCAGGTGTCCCCCTTCCAGGAGGCCGGCCGGGCCGGGGTCCCAAGGGTTAAGGCGGCCGGCCGCCCCTCCCCCCGGCCTCCCCCGCCCCCTCCCCGGGGCGCGGGGCCGAAGCTCCCGGGCGGGCCGGGGCGGGGCCTGACGTCCGCGGGCGGAGCGAGCCGAGCCCGGCCGGGCGCCGCAGACCCGCCGGGCTCCCGCCTCGCCCGCAGTCCCCGAGCTGGAAGATGGCGAAACCGGGCGCGCGGCCCCGCGATTCCCGGGGCCCCGCGCCGCTGCTGCTGGCCGGACTGGCGTTGCTAGGCGCGGCGCGGGCGCGGGCGGCGGGCGGTGGCTTCAGCCTGCACCCGCCCTACTTCAACCTGGCTGAGGGCGCCCGCATCGCCGCCTCGGCCACCTGCGGCGAGGAGGCCCCTGCGCGCGGCGCCCCGCGCCCCACCGAGGACCTCTACTGCAAGTTGGTGGGGGGCCCCGTGGCCGGCGGGGACCCCAACCAGACCATCCAGGTGAGCGAGGGCGGGAGGCCGGGCGGGGGTGGTGGGCACGCCGGCGCGGGGCGAGCACCGGGCTCAGACTCCGGAATTCCAGCCCTACTAGGCGAAGAGCCCAGGTACGGACCGCGGCCGCCGCCCGTCCCAACGCCCCAGTTCTGCATTTCGGGGGACGGAAGGGACCCCAGCTCGGCCCTTCGGGTTCAGCCAGAGAAGTGCGCTTCCCGCCGGGAAGGCGGCACGCAACCGACCCGGGCGCGGCCGGCACCGGTCGAGTTCAGCAGCGGTGACGAGCTGGACGGGAGGGGCTGGTGCCTGGTCCCTGGCGGCCCCGAGTCCCGGGATCCCGGCGAGGGCGGGACTTGGCTTCCGTGGCCGGCTGCCTGTGGGGAGGGGGCCGACCGCTCCGCCTTCCTCCGGGACAGGCTGGAACCTGCTGGCGACGGGATGGGCCAGGGATGGGGGCGGAAGGGCCAGACGCAGGGAGTGCTAACTCCGGCTGGAGGGTTGAAGCTGTCCCCGCCGGGGTTTCTAGGGAGTCGGTAGGACCCTCGAGGTTGGAGGGGGACAGACGGAGGGGTTTATAACTGGGGATGAGAGCTCGGAGGTGTAATCAGGGGCATCTCTCTGCCTGGGGGCGGAGTAGGGCCTGCTCTGGAGGTTCCGTGACACTCCATGCTGGGCCCATCCTCCCATCCCTGTCCTACCTTAGGGAGAGTCTGGGGGCCCCAAGGCTGTTGTAACCTGAGCCTCAGCCTCCAGGGACTTGCTGCCACCTTCCTGGTAGGAGAGACTGGGGGAGGGGAGGAGCCGTGATGGGGTGATGAATGAGGGAGGTACTGCTGGGGCCCCTTTACAGGGCCTGCCTGCCCACTCCCCTTGCCCCCCCCCCCAACCCCATGGGGGTGGATAGAAGTGAGAGGGGGCCCTGGTGCGGCAGTGTTGTCTGGGACAGAGTGTCACTTCCCTTGGGCTCCTGAACACACCTTTCTGGACTCATGCTCTCCAGCAAGCCCTGCCCAGCTGAGGGGGAGGTCTTAAGCCCATGTTTCAGGTGGGGAAACTGAGGCCTGTAAAGCCCCAAAGCAGACCAGGATCTGGCTAGGGTGAGCGGGGCCACCTGGACCCCTACCCTGGGCCCTTAGTGTCTCTGGGTGACATCAGAGGGGCCAGGTCAAGAGGAGGAGCTTGTGGGGGGCTCCAAAGCTGCCCAGAGGGCCTGGCTAAGTGCCTGCCCCCAGATGCTCCCCCGGGATTTCACAGCTAATCAGCTCAGGCTCCAGGCCACCTTCCCCTGCCCACCTGTGCTGCCTGCCCAGGCCGTTGAGGAAGGGCTGCTTATTACCTCCTCACAGTGTTTACGGAGAAGGCAATGGCACCCCACTCCAGTACTCTTGCCTGGGAAATCCCATGGATGGAGGAGCCTGGTAGGCTGCAGTCCATGGGGTCGCTAAGAGTTGGACACGACTAAGCGACTTCACTTTCACTTTTCACTTTCATGCATTGGAGAAGGAAATGGCAACCCACTCCAGTGTTCTTGCCTGGAGAATCCCAGGGACGGGGGAGCCTGGTGGGCTGCCATCTATGGGATCGCACAGAGTTGGACACGACTGAAGCGACTTAGCAGCAGCAGCAGCAGCAGCAGCACAGTGTGTAAAGGAGCAGCCCAGGAGCTGGTGGTGGCCTGTGGCCCAAGGCCCTCTCCTTAGCTGTGTGGCTTCCCCCTATCCCAGTCTCAGGCTCCTCATCTATAAAATGGGTACATCACGAGGGCCGCCTCACCTGAAGCTGTGAGCTTGGCCTGCCTAAGGGGCCTGGGAGGCCGTCTGTCACACAGTGACCGCTTGGCAAGTGGCTGTGGCCGTGGCGTTGCAGGCAAGGGCCCTGAGCAAAACTTGAGTCCTGCACTCCCAGTCTAGCAGGTTAGGACTGGAGCCTCACTTTAAAAGTCTGTAGCGCTCAGCTATGGGACCCCTGTTTGGAGGCTGCCAGCATGGCCAGAAACACTGATGGCCAGCTGTGGTCGAGTCACTGGACCTGCTTCCCCGTCCTCTTAGGGGATGAGGTCTCCTCACCACCCTGGCCTCTTGGGTTGGTAAAGGGCCTTGTCTGCAAGCACCTTCTGGAGCTGAGTGACCAGGACCACCTCTCCATCCCAAGAGCCCAATTTTGTGGGTAGGTCAGGAGTGTCACGTGGTCCACAGCTGCAAGCCAGCAGTTCCTGGGGTCCCCTGGGGGAAATGGGGCAGAAGCTGGCTGGGGGCATGCCACCCAGGGCACAGGATGAGCCCTGCTGTACATCGGGGCGAGGCAGTCCTGTGGGCAGCTGGGGCAGGCAGAGGGTAACTTGGGGATCTGGCCCTGTGACTTCAGGTGGGCATGTGAGAAATTCTGGGCTGGCCCCAGCACTGCAGGGGAAGTCGGGGGCTCAGCTGCCAGCACGGTGACTCACTGGGAGGGGAAGTCCTTATCACGGCTCCTTGCTTCCTTTTTCTGTTCCCAGCAGGACCCTCTGCAGCGGAGGGGCGGAGGGAACCTCGTTTCCCCACCCCTCCACCCCCGGCTCCATCCACTGTGTGCCCACCAGGCGGCCCTGCTGTGGCCCCAACTCTCTGGGTGGACCTGAGCAGACATTTCCGTTGTCTCCCTTGACCAAGGCAGTCTTCTTTGGAAGGCCCACCACCCCAGCCAGACGGCCCTACCCACCTCCTCTGAGAGCCCCAC
Source organism: Bubalus kerabau (assembly GCF_029407905.1). Classification (NCBI taxonomy): domain Eukaryota; kingdom Metazoa; phylum Chordata; class Mammalia; order Artiodactyla; family Bovidae; genus Bubalus; species Bubalus kerabau. Next base: position 55,435,567 of record NC_073636.1, read on the forward strand.
CAGGCCCCAGACAGCTTGCACACATGTGCTCAGTGTTTCCCATGATCGTCTCTGAGCCCACCCTCTGGGAGCTCTCACAGTCTGGGACCCGGAGCCTGGGTTCCTCCATGTGAGCTGGTGGTATGGCTTGTACAGATGGTGCCCTCTTTTGGGTGTCCTGCCCATTGCTCCTGCTCCTCTGTGTGGCAGCTCTGGGTCATGACCTCAGGGATGCAGTTAAGAGCAAGGCAGAGGGACTTCCCTCATGGTCCAGTGGCTAAAACTTTGTGCTCCCAATGTAGGGAGCTTGTGTTCGATCCCTGGTCAGGGAACTGGATCCCACATGCTGCAACAAAAAGATCCAGTGTGCCACAAGTAAGACCTGGTGCAGCCAGATAAATAAATAAAATAAATATAAAAACAAGGCAGGTGCACCCCGCCCCCTCGTCCCCTCTGCCCAGGGAGGCAGTAAATGAAGAATCGCCAACAGCCTCATGTGACAGAATAAATAAAGCAGAGTGGTGAGGGGTGGGGGGTGTCAGGTCAGCTTCTTGGGTGGTCCTATGCAATGGGGCCCTGCTAAGGAGTGACAGCTGATCTGGAGATCCGGGTTCCAGGGCCGTAGGGAGAGGGTAGAGGGGGGTCTCCCCAAGCACCCAACATAGAGGGTCCTGCTGCTTGGCACCCAGGCTGTGGCCTCTTGGTCTTGCTGTCCTGGCCACAGGGTGGAAGCCGTGAGCAGGTGTGTCCAGGGGAGGCAGGGGCGCACCTTGCCTGGGTGGAGGCTGGGAGCTCTTAGGCTGCCAGGCCTGGGAGGGGGGACAGGGCATCTCCCACGCTCCCAACTCCTAGGAGGAGGTCTGGCCCCCTGGGAGGCTGGGAGGGGTGGAGCGGCCACATTTCCCAGACGCGGCCTCTCTGGGCCTCAATCAGTGCCAAGTCTCCGAGGGCCGCCTTTGTGTGCGAAGGGACAGCAGGTCTGGTTTCCTCTGGGCTGGGGGGTTGGGCCTCCACTGGGCCAGCAGCCAGGGCCCAGCGCTGCCCCCTACCCCAGCCTGGGCTTCCAGCACCTGCTCCTACCCCATGGGGACAGCAGGCCGGGATGGCGCTGGGAGCCCCTGTGTCCCCCGCCCGAGGACAGGGCCCCGGCAGGTGGCTGGACTGTGACAGAAGCAGCTGCCAGGCCCCGCGTGGGATCCATTAATCCTGCAGTGGCTGCAGCAGGTGCCAGCATTACGCCCACTCTTCAGACAGGGCAGTGAGACTCAGCCGCTGCTGGGATCTGGCCGGGTCCCAGAGCTCGGAAATGGCAGAGCCAGCAGGTCCCGGCCTCGTCTGCCGGCTGCCCACGTGCCTGCCCTCTGGGGCCTCCCCACAGGCTGCCTCCCTGGAGACCCTGCTCCATGGCTCTGGGTTCTCACCCAGAGAGTGGCAGGGAGGTTTGAGGGATGGGCTGGTAGAGGTGCACACACTGGGCCTGGGCCTTCTGACTGAAGCCCCACCTTCGTCCCTCTTTAGGTTCCCACTGGGCCCCATCCTGTGCCAGCCCTTCTAAAGCCTCCTGCAGTGGCCAGTTTTGTGGGGGGGAATGACCTGTGACTTGCCCCTTAGCCAGCCCTTTGCCCTTCAGCTCCAGTTACACTGGCCTTCTTGCTGTTTACTTCTAGTTTGCTCTTCCTGCCCCAGGGCCTTTGCACAGCCAGCCCTTATTCCTGGAGCATACCCTCTTTTATGGTGTAGGACTCAGATGCCGCCTCCTCAGGGAGGCCTGCCGTGATTTCCCCACCTGCACTGGGTGCCCCTCCCCCGCCCACTCTCCTGTTTCCTCTATGGCAGGTGTGATCGTCTCTCACATGAGCCGTGTTGGCACCCAGTGTGTGTTTGCCAAGTGAAAGAGTGAACGGCAGACAAGGCTCCGCAGGCTAGGGGTGGGCCCCCTGGGCAGGGGTGGGAGTGACCAGAGAGGCAAAAGGTCACAGCACGCCTTGGCCATCTGACCACCTCTCCCCGACAGGGCCAGTACTGCGACATCTGCACGGCTGCCAGCAGCAACAGGGCTCACCCCGTGAGCAATGCCATTGACGGCACGGAGCGCTGGTGGCAGAGCCCACCATTGTCCCGGGGCCTGGAGTACAACGAGGTCAACGTCACCCTGGACCTGGGCCAGGTACAGTCCCTGTTCCGTCTGCCGCAGCCCCACCCTGTGTCTCTGGCCGAAGGGCTCCCCTTGGGGCATGGACTGGAAGGCCGGGTCTCCACCTAGAGTGGGCTGGGAGGCCGGGCTGGATTGGGCACGGACGGACTGCTTGTGGCAAGCTCAGCACGGACACAGGCGTGGCAGTGGGCACCTTCCATTGTTTTCTCAGCATCCTCATGGTTCACAGCAAGGCGGGAGGCCAGATGGGGGGCTTTCCAGAGGTCACATGGAGAATTAGGGTGAGGGGTACTGGGGGACTGACATGGAGGTGGGGCTGAAGGCTGTGGGCCCTGTGCCCCTGGCCAGGCGCCCTGGTGTTTACTCAGAGGAATTCCTCCACAGGGAGCCAGGCCCGCTGGGGAGTGGGAGGGGCTGCAGGAATGCACAGGCCAGCGGAAGTGGACATTCCTAGGATACCTGTGCTGCGGGGCCACCCAAGGGTTAGGTGTGCCCCCCCTACTCCCAGTCAGGCTGGCAGGAGGGTGTCAGGCATTTCCCCCTTTGGTGGATCTGGGCTGGTTCAGGCTCACACTCCCACTCCCCACAAGGTATCTGGCCTTGGAATCCTGGCCTGTGAAATGGGCCAGCAGTCCCATCGCCTCCTTGGGTGGAGCGGGGTGGGGGTGGCAGGTCGACAAGGCCGAGCCCAGAAGCAGCCAGCTCTGGGCCTGCCTGGGCATCGGGCTCAGGGTTGATCCTGCTCGACCCCATGCTCACCCCTTCCCTGGTCACATGAGCCCAGGGGCCTGAGTCCAGGCCAGCTTAGCCACATCCTGGTGTGTGACCTGGTGGGTCTCTGCTCCTCCACTGGGCCTCCATCCTGCTCTCACCTTGAGGGCATCCCAGGAGAGGTGGGGACACATCTCCTGGAAGCCTGGCTGGGTGGGAGCGGGCCCTGCAGGCGGGTTTAGTGGGCAGTGTTGGTTGCCCCCTGCCCCCACCTGGAGGCCTGGTGGGCAGGGCTTAGTGAGGGGGATGGGTTTGAGTCCCAGTAAGTGGCCTGGGAGTTCCAGGGGAATGGAGGGGTGGGGTTAGCTCTTAGGCCATGGGAGGGGCTCCCTTCCCAGGCCCTGCAGGAGGCCCCTGGGCTGCCAGTGCTGCCTAGCCCAGGTCTGGGGGGCGCCAGGCCCACTGCCCTTCAGCTCACTGGGCCTTCACCACACCTGTGCTCTCTTCCCTTCCGCTGGGAGCATGAGAGGGACCTCAGCGACCCTGTGTGCCCCAGGGTGCCCCTGTCTCTGGCACTGCCCTAGAGGGGGCGCCAGGGAGGGAGAGGGGGACATGGACTCTGCCCCTGCCCTGGGGTCAGCAGGGGAGCTTGTGCCAAGCCGCTGGGTCCTTCTCGCCCCTCCTCCTCTGTGGACAAGCCTGGCCAGACTGGGGCAGGGCAGGGGTGCTCTCTGGGCACACAGTGGTCTGGCCTCCCGAAGCAGGTGGGCACAGTGCCCTCCCGAGGTGCAGTGGGTGGGGCCAAGGGGGAGCTCGGACAGTGCTAACACCACCCCACCGCCGCCCCGTCTTTGTGGCCCCCTGAGCCTCGGTGTCTATCTGTGTAAGACAGAGATGCGGAGGCAGGCGGGACATTTGCCCTGCAGACTGGGCCTGCGCTGGGACCACGGTTTCATTCTGTGTGCGTCTTGCCCACCAAGACTCAGTTTCCCCAAATGTAAAATGACACAAATGGGAAAGTGACCGTTTCCAGCCCTGCTTGTGGGAGATCGACTCTCCCACCCGCCCACTGCTCTTCCTCTCTCTCCCCGTCCTCTCTTTTTGTCACCCTCCCACCCATCCATCTACCCACCCACCCTCCCACTCATCCATCTACCTACCCACCCACCAGCCCATCCACCTAACATCCGTCTACCCGCCAACCCTTTGCTCTTCTCATGTCCCCACCCCTCCCTTCTTCCTTCTCCTCTTTATGACTTATGGAAGCCCCCGTCTTGGTTAAGGGGATGCCAGCCTTGGTTGGGGCTGGGGCAGGGGAGCCTAGGATGTGCCCAGTTGCGTGCTTTGGAGTTGGGTGGAGTGGAAGCACCCAGTGTCCAGCTCCGTGACGAGAGAAAACCCTTTCCTGGGCATGTTTCTGAGCCACGGTGGAATTCCAGAGATGACTCCCGCGTTCACCACCTTCTCTTTAGGAAAAGGAGCTCATTGCCCCTTCCTCCCTGAGTCACTGCGTGACGACTGGGCCCCTTTGGCGTACCCTGCTCGTGGGGGTTGGGGACAGAGACCAGGCTCCTCGTGGGCAGAGGTGCCCATGGGGGTAGGATATGGGGGCTCTGGAGGATGGAGGGGGCACAGGCTGGAGTGCTGGGGGAAGGCGTTTTGGAGGCGCCCTCACAGCGACCCTGGGATCTACCTCCTCAAGTGCCCCCAATCTGGTCACGGGAGCAGCTGGCCTGCAGCCAGACTGAGGGTGTCCCGGGCAGGACCCTCCAAGCACACTGGCTGTGCAGGGGGAGAGAGGCCAGTGGGAGGGGCCTGGGGGTTCCCTGGCTTGGGGGCTGGGCCTTCCTTTGGGGCACAGGTCCCCCTGGGGTGGGGCTGGGTCTTCTGTGGGGAGGCAGTGAGTGGGCAGTGAGGTTGGGCCCTCCCCCTGCGGCGGCTGCCAGGGGCCTTTGTTCTGGGATGTGAAGCGGATGCCCCAGGGAAGCAGGTGGGGGAGGGGCAGTTGGCCCTGGGCATCAGGAGGACTTCCTGCCCCGAGAGGCCAGGGAGGACTGCTGGCAGCTCCTCTCCCTCCTCGCCCTGGGGGTGGGGCTGCGGCTGGTGCGGCCTGGTCCCTGTAGCGTCCATCTGTCCTGGGGCCTCGAGGAGTCTTCTCCCTGTCTCTCTTCATTGCCTCTGACCTTCCCCAGGATGGGGCAGGGGTTACTGCACTCTATTCCCCCCATTTTGCAGATGGAGAAACCAAGGCCCCAGGAGTGAGGGCCTGGCCAAGAAGGGCGTGGAGAGGTCCAGGCCTCCACTCCTGCCCTGCTGACCTTGGCCAGGACCCCAGACCTGAGAGGACAGTCTGGGGCTTAGCCTGTGGGATGCAAGCCTCAGAGAGGGTCTCTGTGGCTGGAGACCGAGTGGGCACTGTCCCGAGTCCCAGCAGTGGCCTGCCTGGGGGTCCTCCAGGGGCCAGCCAGCGGGTTCTTGCTACCTCCTGTCTCCCGCTCTTGCCTGCCTCAGACTCCCTGTTCTAAGCCTCAACTTCTGTGTTCCCAGGGGGCCTTAGGGAGCTGGGCAGGGTGAGTAAGGGCTGGTTCTTGGGGAGAGTCCCCTCCCTCTCCAGATGCCCCCTGGTAGCCCAGTCGTGGGGGAGGGCCTCTCCCCAGCAACCCCTACCTGTGGGCTCAGCTCTCACTCCTCAGATGCAGAGGCAGGTGAGGAATAGAGGTCCCCTCCCAGCTGTGGGCTGTGTTCTCTGCTTGTGACCTGGGCGGAACAGCCCTTTGTCCCAGCCCTGAAAGGCCAGACCTGGAGGGGAGGAGACTGGAGACCAGGTGAGGGGTACAGTGGAGGGCGTTTGGGCTGGCAGTGGGGTGTAGGCTGGGGGGTTGGGTGAGAGGCCAAAAGTGTTGGTTGGGAGACTGCAAATGCCAGGGTGAGGGGTCTGCCCTCCCTGAGGAACAGTGGGGAGGCAGGGAGGGCACCAGCTGCCTCCCCACCCCCACCACAGTGGGGAGGAGAGGCCGGGCCGACTGTGCCTAGGGCCCTCCTCTGGACGTGGGCTGTGAGCACGTGCCTGGGCCTTGCTGCTCACGAGGGCCCCAGACGTGCTGGCTGCTTTGTGGTCAGGACTCCCTATGCAGCTCTACCCTGCCCACCCTGGTCCCCGGCTGTATCCCCTCTGAGCTGGTCAGTCTGGAGCTCCCTAGGCAGGCAGCCTGGCCTGCTGGGTTATGAGGTCACGGTCACTGGCCTGGCTGGCCAGGCCTAGCTGGGCTCTCAGCCATGTGGGCAGCACCCCAGGAGGGTCAGCGGGGTTGCTCAAGGGAAGTGGCCGGAAGTATGGCTGAGACCGGCCAGGCTCTGGTTACAGGTGTGGGGGTCTGGACCAGACACAGCCCCTTGGGATGGGCTCCCTGGTGGGGCGGGTTGAGAGCGTGGGGGTCTGGGACAGCCTCCCCAGGGTGAGTCTTCAGGCCAGCAGGGCCCGCCTGTCCCTTCTCTCCTTGTAGGAGCTGGGAGACCCTGCCTCAGCTCATCCCTTGGCTTGAAAGACACAGGGTCAGAGGGGCCGCCAGGGGCTGGGACTGGGGGCCATTTGTCCTCCGCCCCTGCTGCCACCCTCCCCAGCCATCATGGCACACAGCAACACTCCGGCCTCCTCATACTGAGCCCCCCAGGCTCCTTTCTTCTGTCTGTTTTTAAACAAACGCTGTGGCATTGGCTTCCAGCAACACAGCTCACACTGAAGTCTATAAACTGTTTGGGTGTCGGGGTCCTCTTGGGATAAACTCCACTTCCTATGGCCTGAGGCTGGCCATCTGGCCTGACCTGGGCCAGGCTGCAGGGAATGTGGGGCAGAGACAGGAGCTCTGGTGGGGGTGGGGTGGGCCTGAAACCCCTCCCTTCAAGGCAGGGGCCCCAAGACAGCATATGGGTGGTGGTGGGGTGTCTGAACTCCCTCCCAAGCCCAGCTCCATTGAGGTGCTGGGCCACACAGGTGTTTGCCCTTCACTCTAGCTGGTGAGCTCCTATAGAGCTGTCAGATTGCCCAATTGCTGAAAATCCCCCTACTTGCTCCACTCTACACACTGGTATGTTGGGCACCTGGCCCCACATAGTCAGGGCTCCTGGGGCCTCTGCGTGCCCACTCTATGTTTCCAGGTTTTATTTTTCTTTCTAGCAGTGGCTTTTCCACTCCTGCAGTGGCAGCCACATGTGGCCTGTTTTCAGCTCCCCGTTGTGTGTTATGTGGATGGCCATTCTTATTTACTCAGCTGGGGGCCTGAGTTGATGTGCCCACTAGGCCACCCCCACTCCCCACCTTCCGCTGTGGCGTTTATGTTTATCAAGGTTTCTAAATAGGGTCACCAGGGAGAGGGCAAACCCAGGGTGCTGGCTCAACTAGATTCAGCACACAGTGCCCTGAGGCCAGTCCAACAGTCTGGGGTGGTGGTCCAGGAGGTCTGGGTGCCCCTGGGAACAAAGGGGGAGCTGGTCCGGATGCCTGGTCTAGGAGGGGCTTCCTGCCCCACCCGGCCCGGTTGGGACCCTGGCCCATCCCTGGGAATCAGCATGGGGCCCTGCTTCCTGTGGGGTCAGGCTGAGTCACAGGCTGCCTGGTGATTCATGCTGGCGGCCCAGCGGGTGGGGGCAGAGTGCTCCCTCCCCAGGACAGGGGCACAGGGCCTAGCTTGGGGCAAAGGTGGAGTGTGCTGGCCCTGATGACCTTGTGCTTCCAGAGGCTCCAGCATCAGCCATGTCCTTGGTACATGGGTGCCTGAGCCCAGGAGTCTTCCTGCCTGCTGTCCCCTCCTGCACCCCTGTCCCTGGGGCTATGGAGACCCCCTGGGGGTCTGCAGCAGCGGCTTCCTCTCTAGCCCTCCCTGTGTCTTCTGACTCCAGCCCATCCCTTGTTTGCCCTCCCCACCCCCCAATCTCTGCCTCTGGTGTGGCTCTGGGTGACCTCTGCTCGCCTGCAGGAACAGGTGGCCTCTTCTCTTTGGAGACTCTCTGAGTCTTCACACCCTTTCTTCAGGTCTTGCACCCTGACCCCCGGCCTCTGACCTCTGCTGTGTTTGTCCCACTACTCCCTGCCCACCCTGGACCATCTAGCCACTGAGGCCTGGGATGCATCCAGGCTCTCCAGGCTCCGCCACCCGCTCCAGGCAGCGATCACAGGGCAGACCCCCTCCTGGCGAGCCTGGCCCTCCGAGGTCAGGCTGGGTGGGGGTGCTGTGGCTGAGAGGCGGGTCCGGCTGCTGTCCTGGAGACGTGCCTGCCCCAGAATAGCCAGATTTTTAAAAATAACTCAGGAGGCTTTTGTTTGGCTTTTGCTTTAAAAGACTTTTTTCCTTTTGCGCAGAGCTCTGTAGCAGCGGGAAAGGTCAGGGGAGCTGGCAGCTGAGCGGAGTGGAGCGGGCAGGGACGGCGTGGGGAGGACTGTGTTCAGGGAGGCCAGGGGTCTGCACTCGCTCCGGGTCGTGCCCGGGGCGGCTGTGCGGCTCCCCGAACCAGAATGGGGACAGATGGGAGAGCTGAACATATGCCGTCCCGTCCCTCCAGCTTGCTGTGACAGTGAGACAACCAGGTGGACAGATGGACAGAAGGCAGGGGTCTTCCTTGGAGCACACCCAGAGGGCTGGGCCTTGCACAGGGTTGGGGGGGTTAGTTTTCATTCTGCCCCTGTCCTGCCTGATTAGCATCTTCAAGTCAATATTTGTGCAAGTGCTCTCAGCTGGGAAAAATGTGTGCAGCCCGCCGACCTGGGGGAGGGACCAAGCTGGCCATGGAGGGTGCAGCCCGGTGGCCTCGCTCAGGGAAAGGCGGGGGTGGGCCCCACGGGGCTCGGAGCAAGGCTTTAATCTCTCTGGGGGCTTTCTGTGGCAGCCATGCTGCCGCCCCCAAAACAGCCTATGTCCAAGTCCAGTGCACACTGAGGCCCCCACTCTGCCGTGTCCCCCTTCCTCATGAAGACCCCTCCTGGCACAGGGGCTGTTTGCGGTCCCCAGGGCTTCCTGGAATGCCTGAGGGGTTGGCCAAGGTGCCTGCCAAGTGTAGGGTCTGTACCCCCAGAGGCTTGAGCCCTTCCCCTGACTGGGCAGGGCCAAGTGGAAGATGACCTCAAGGCCTGGCAATGGGTGAATAGTCCCCCTACACACGCCCCGGGAAAGGCCTCTCCCTGTAAAAGCCAGGCCTTCCCAGAAGGGCAGGGTTAGGAATGGGCGTGTCTCAGGGTCCTGGGATCTCACAACCCCCGCCCCCTGCCCCACCCCCCACGCCTGGATTCTAGGCGCCTGGTCTCCTGAGGGCTGGGCCCTGAGGGGTCCGTGGTCCCCTCACTGTCCGAGGGGTTACCACAGCAGCTTCAGGCTGACCAGGGGAGGGGGTGACTGTGGGCATTGGGCAGCCCTGGTGGGGACCCCTGCTCTGTCCCTAGGCTTGGGGCCTGGCTAACTGACAGACAAGCTGGTTCCAGAGCAGTGGACGCTGGAAGGGGCCTGTTCCCCTGGGCTGGGCAGGGCCTCACTGAGGGGACAGTGAGTGGCCTGAGGTGCGACGTTGCCCTTGAGGCTGGTGAGCAGTTCAGAGCACACTTGTGAGCAGGTCTGGCATGGGGGTGTGACTGAGGGCCCCGAGGGGTGGGGCGGGCGTCGTCCATGGGTGGGGTGCTCACTAGCTGTGTCTCTGCCCTTCGTCTAGGGCCTCAGCTCTCCCCGTGTACAGACTGGGCACCGGGTTCTCCACTGGCCCTGCCCAGGTCTCCTTGGAGCCCAGACTTTGCACATAGAGAGCGTTCAGAAAATGGCGCCTCATCTTTGGCTTTGGGGCAGAGGTGGGGGAGGAGAAGGGGTCATTGGCCCTCTAAGCTGAGGTCTGGGGCACGAGACAGGGGGACATCCAGGGATGCCGACCTCTGGCCCAGAGGAGAGAGACAAAGGAGTGAGGTCAGATCGAGACCCAGGCCTCTGGATGAACAGCCTCCCCGGTCCCCCTGGCCATGTGCTGCCCCAATGGCTTGGCCCAGCAGAGCTCCAACTTCTGACTCCTGGGTTGGCAGGGTCTCCCTGGCCCAGCTTTGGGAGGTCCTGTGTTTGTGTGTCTCCCCTCTTGGGGCCTTGTGCCAGTGGCAGGCAGAGGCTGGGCCCTGATGGATCCTCGCTGCCTGCCCCTGTGGCTGGTCAGTGAGTGAAATGGGCAGGTCCTGAGTTGGCTCTGAAGATGATGGGGTCACCAGGATGACTGTGACAGGGGCCCCCATCCCGGGCAGGGGTTCATCGGCCTGCTGTGCAAGGAGGCCAGGCTCCTGGGAGCTTGGGACATCACCTGGCCACCTTCCCAGGCCAGCCACCAGAGCTCTGGGGACAGTGGGATGAGCTTCTGCCATCACTTTGCCCAGCCCCACTGCCTGGGCCCTGTAGACAGGCTGCCTGTGTGTGGGCCCTGTCTGACTTCAGCTCCCATCAGGCTTGTGTGCAGCCTCAGCTGGGGTGGGGCTGGGGAGGGGGTGCGTCTGAGCCCTAAGTCACCCCAGGCTCAAGAGGGGAGCCCTCCAGAAATGCTGGGTTCTGCTGGTCATCTCTATGTCCCCGGTGCAGGTCTCAGTGGCTCCGGGCTGGCCCGCAAGCCAAGGGGCTGCTCCCTGAGCTAGCTGGCCCTCTTACCTGGGTGTGTCTGGCCCCTGAGGGCAAGCCCACAGATATCCCCTGGAACCTCACCTCACAGGGTGGGGGCAGCCCTCCAGGTGTTTGGGGGCCCCACATGGCATGGAAGGGATCTCAGGGGTGTTCACCCACCATCCGGCAGGTTTTCCATGTGGCCTACGTGCTCATCAAGTTTGCCAATTCCCCTCGGCCAGACCTCTGGGTGCTGGAGCGGTCCACAGACTTTGGCCACACCTACCAGCCCTGGCAGTACTTTGCATGTGAGTCTCCCAGAATGAGGGGCTGGCAAGGGGGGATACCCTGGGTGAGTGGGCTGCCAGTGCTGTGCTCTCAAGGCCTCTGGATACCAGGCCTGCCCTCACGCCTGGCTTCTAGGTGGGCCGGGCTGTGGGGTGCATATTCCTGAAGGCAGGTGGGGGTTCAGGGCCTTGCGTCCCTGACATGGGACTGCTGGGTCCATCTCCTAGCTCACTGTGGACTGGCCTTATGCTCCAGCAACTCCCGAGGTGGCAGAGGCCACCAACTTAGCTGCCCCATCAGGAGAGCACGGGAGCCCTGCGCCCCTGCTCACTGGTTGGCCCTGCCACGTGCCACCCTGACCAATCATGTCCACATGGCTCCGATTGGGTGGTCCTGGAATTTGTGTCCCCCTCAAGCTCCAAAGCCCAAGAATGAGTGCAGGGCAACCCTGTGAAGGACAGTCAGGATGGGTGCCCCAAGGCTGGGGTTGGGGAGGGACACACAAGGGGACACTCTGCAGAGAGAATGGCAAAGGCCTGGACGGTCCGCTCACCAAGGGTGGGCAAGTTCAGAGCCTCCGGGCTGGGGCACCCTGGGTCCTGAGGCGCCCTCTGGAGGAAGCTGCGATGTGCTCCACGCTCTGTTCAACAAAACCCTGAGGGTGGGCTGCGATCCTGCATTCTGGTTGATGCTTCCTCCTGGCTGAGGCCATGGGGCTCCGTGAAGACAGGGCGCTCAGGGCAGCAGGGCACTGCCTCCTCCGAGGGCTTCCCCAGAGCGCCGAGCGCTCACCCTCGGCATTTCCGCAGCCTCCAAGAGGGACTGCCTGGAACGGTTCGGGCCGCGGACGCTGGAGCGCATCACGCAGGACGACGACGTCATTTGCAGCACCGAGTACTCCCGGATTGTGCCTCTGGAGAACGGCGAGGTGGGCCGGGCGGGACGGCGTGGGGCATGCGGTCTGGCGGTCAGTGCCGGCACCATGCCCCCGCCTGATCTGCGTCCATCCTCAGATCGTGGTGTCCCTGGTGAACGGCCGCCCAGGTGCTATGAACTTCTCCTACTCGCCGCTGCTGCGTGACTTCACCAAAGCCACCAACATCCGCCTGCGCTTCCTGCGCACCAACACGCTGCTGGGCCACCTCATGGGCAAGGCGCTGCGGGACCCCACGGTCACCCGCCGGGTGAGCGAGCGGGCGGGCGGGCAGGGCTGCGGGGCAGGTCGGGCTACGGGGCAGTGTGGGCGGGGCCCCGTGGAGCTGGTCCTGCTATAGGCGGGGCCACGGGGCGGGGCCGCTGTGGGCGGGGCCACAGGGGCTGGGGCTGCTATGGGCGGGGCCACCTGGGCTCAGGGCAGGAGTGGGAGGCCCCGCGCTCACGTTGCGGGCCCTGCACAGTACTATTACAGTATCAAGGACATCAGCATCGGCGGCCGCTGTGTCTGCCACGGGCATGCGGATGTCTGTGATGCCAAAGACCCCACAGACCCATTCAGGTGAGACCTGCAGCTCCCTGGTCATCCCCCCATCTCGTGCTGAACCTGAGGGAGAGGAGGCCTGGTTTCATCGCCCCTACACTGGCCCCTCGCCCCTCGTTTCCCTGTGGCCTCAGTTTCCCCGTGTGCACAGTGAGGTGGAAGGGCAGGGCCTAGTGTCTGGCTTGGGCCTCTGCCCTGCTGCCCATAGAGGTGGAGCCTTACCTGGACCTGTGACCCAGCTGCTCCTCTAGCGGAAACCCCGGAGGTGCAGGGGAGTCTGAGGGAGGTAATTGCCTGAGGCTGCATGTTCCTGCCCTCTGGGGTGGGGGGAGCTCTCCCACCTTCCTTGAGGACACAGATTATACACTCCCTGCTGCCCCACCCTGACCCCCATCCTCGACACAGGCAGGGGCCGAGGCTCAGGACAGGGAGCAGCCCAGAGACCCCCCTGTGACACGCTCAGCGGGGACTCTGAGCTCAGCCAGTAAGGCGGGGCTCAGGAACCTGCGTCTTTAACAAGCTGCCACTGGTACTATGTGCCTAAGTGGCTCCAGCGCCATGAATTCAGCAGTGAGCACTCAGCTAAATTATCAGCTGGAGCCTGGCACTAGGCCAGCTCTCCTCCGGGCTTGGCAGTGGATTCGTCTGTGTGTTCACGCCTCCCTCCCTCATTTTCCCTTCCCTCTTACCTCCCTCCCTCCCTCCCGTCCATCAGCAGCTGTGTGTGGAGTTAACACATGCTGGGCTGTGTTCCTGCTCCAGAGGCACAGGTGGGCTTCCCGCCCCACCCTAGCAGCCCCTGTTCTGGACAGGCAGGAAATGGGAGACCTGTGCCCAGCGCAGGGGTCCTGGCAAGGCTGAGGGCTCTGGGGCGTAAAGCAGGTCCAGGGCTGGACAGGCGGTGCTGGAAGAGGCAGCAGAGCCTGCCAAGGGAGCCTGAGGCCAGGCTCCTGCAGCCCCCAGCCCCTGCCGGCCACCTCCTCCTGCTGCTTCCCTCGCCTTGAAATCATGCAGCCCCCTCAATTCTGGGGTTTATCGCTGTGTCCACATCCTAGTTGATAGGGAGGTAGATGAAGCCCAGACAGTGCAGAAGCTCACCCCTGTTCTCATAGTCAAAAAACACCAAGAGGTGAACCCTAGACCTCCTCAGGCGTGGCTGATGGGTCTGCAGCGGGAGGGGTATGATCACACTGGTGCAGGCCCCCAGGACCTGTGTGGTCCATGCAGCCTCAGTGTGGCCCTGGGTGAGGATTCCTGCCCACAGCTTCAGGTGCTGAACCCAGATGCAGTTGGTTGCTTTGGGAAATTAAGTGCCAAGTGGGACTCGTGATGGTTGTTTAGGGCGCCAGCTGGGCCGCCAGATCAGCTCCAGAGGAGAGGCAGGCCTGCCCGTGCCTGTCGGGAGGGCGTCGGCATCCGCCCTGACTCACCTGCACCTGGGCATAAACAGAGCTCTGCTCACCCTGCAGGACGTGTGGGGTGTCTCTCCCAGAACCGCAAGTGCTGACACCCCTTGCTCACCCATGCCCCTCAGCGTCAGCCTGTTGTGTCCTCCCTGCGTTGTGTCTGCCGCCTCTTCTGCCTCTTCCACGAGGGCTCTGCCCTACCAGCTGCTCTTCTCTGCCCCTCAGCCTCTACCACCATCACCTCCACCCCCACCTGCATCCTCTCTGCCCTCTCTACCACCATCATTCTGCGTGCCGACTACCTACCCAATGTGCCCAGCCCCAAGTCACTCTTCTCCACCCCTCGGTTTGGAAGACACGTGTTTTGTTTCTGTTGTGTCTTAGTCTATTCAGGCTGACAGAATGCCAGAGGCTGGGCGGCTTATAAACCATGGAGACTTATTCCTTACAGTTACGGAGGCAGCTAAGGCCCCCTTCCTAGTTCATAGGGGACTGTCTTCCAGCTGAGTCCTTGTAGTATGGGAGGGGCGAGGGAGCTCTCTGGGGTCTTTTTATTTTTATTAAGATTCTTTTTTGTTTTAAAGCATTTTATTTTTGCCTGTGCTGGATCTTTGTAGCTTCTTGGGAGCTCTCTCTAGTTGCAGAAAGTGGGGTCTATTCTTAATTGTGCTACTTGGGCTTCTCATTGTTCCAGAGCACAGGCTCTACGGCACATGGACGCAGCAGCTGCTGTGCTGGCTGAGTTGCCCCACAGCATGTGTCCTTCCGGAACAGGGATTGAACCTGTGTCCCCTGCTTTGGCAGGTGGACTGCCAACCGTTGGATCACCAGGGAAGTCTACTTTGGTGATGGTTTAGCTGGTTGTAGAATTCCTGGTTAATGGCTATCTCTTTCAACACTTAAATGTCATTTCACTGTCTTCTGGGCTATAATCTTTAAACACTCTCTTTTTATGGTTTCAACCTGATTGCTCCATGAAGTGAAGTTCCTGGGGTGCAGCCCTCCTGTTGGTTGCATCGACTGACCCCATTGGGTTGTTTCAGTGCAGGTTTTCAATAGGGCTTCACCTGTGTGGTGACCATGTGCCCTAGATTGGGAAGAATCCCTCCAGCGTGGTTTTCCAAGGACTTTTGACAGATGCCCTAATCTTTGTGTTAATTTCCTGGTTAAGGGGTACACTGACAGTGTTCAGTTCAGTCACTCAGTCGTGTCCAGCTCTTTGCAACCCCATGAACCATAGCACGCCAGGCCTCCCTGTCCATCACAAAACTCCTGGAGTCCACCCAAACCCATGTCCATTGTGTTGGTGATGCCATCCAACCATCTCATCCTCTGTCATCCCCTTCTCCTGCCCTCAATCTTTCCCAGCATCAGGGTCTTTTCCAGTGAGTCAGCTCTTTGCATGAGGTGGCCAAAGAGTTTCAACTTTAGCATCAGTCCTTCCAATGAACACCCAGGACTGATCTCCTGTAGGATGGACTGGTTGGATCTCCTTGCAGTCCAAGGGACTCTAAAGAGTCTTCTCCAACGTCACAGTTCAAACGCATCAATTCTTGCGGCACTCAGCTTTCTTTATTGTCCAATTCTCACATCCATACATGACTACTGGAAAAACCATAGCTTTGACCAGACGGACCTTTGTTGACAAAGTAATGTTTCTGCTTTTTAATATGCTTTCTAGGTTGGTCATAACTTTGCTTCCAAGGAGTAAGCGTCTTTTAATTTCATGGCTGCAGTCACCATCTGCAGTGATTTTGGAGCCCAGAAAAATAATGTCAGCTACTGTTTCCACTGTTTCTCCACCTATTTGCCATGAAGTGATGGGACCAGATGCCATGATCTTCGTTTTCTGAATGTTGAGCTTTAAGCCAACTTTTTCACTTTCCTCTTTCACTTTCATCAAGAGGCTTTTAAGTTCCTCTTCACTTTCTGCCATAAGGATGGTGTCATCTGCATATCTGAGGTTATTGATATTTCTCCCGGCAATCTTGATTCCAGCTTGTGCTTCATCCAGTCCAGCATTTCTCATGATGTACTCTGCATAGAAGTTAAATAAGCAGGGGGACAATATACAGCCTTGACGTACTCCTTTCCCTATTTGGAACCAGTCTGTTGTTCCATGTCCAGTTCTAACTGTTGCTTCCTGACCTGCATGCAGGTTTCTCAAGTGTAGATTCTTGAAAAGTCAAACACCAGCCCCAGGGCCTTGGTTGAGGATCCTCAGTGCTGCCTCTCCAGGCTCTGTATGCAGCCCCTTGTGCAGGAAGGGAGGGGCTCAAGTGGATTTGGAGCTCTCAGTCTCTTCTTCTTGGACTGGCTCCTGGGGGCGGCTCAGGACTTCTAAGCACTGTGGTACTGGTCTAGGACTGAGGAGCACATGGCCCTGGGGTGGGGCTGTGCTTCCTGCTCCCCCTTTGACTGAGTTGTGGAGGTGTGTGCTGAGGGGAAGGGTGGTTCTGTGCTCAGTCCTCAGCTGCAGCCAGCTGTCCCCCTGCCCACTGAGCCAGCAGGAGCTGCTCTCCAGGGCAGTAGGCTGGATTCCAACCCTCTGACTGGAGTCCACCCCCAGCTGGAAGAGGAAGCAGTTCTTGGCCACTTGCCCCTGGGGAGAAGCCCTGGGTAATAGGGGCATCTGGCTGAGCCCAGGGCTGCCTGCTGAGCAAGACCCAGACCTCAGAGTTGGCCCAGGAAAGCTGCAGACTTGGCCTGGGTCCTGGCCGTGATGGGGTGGGTGTAGCTGGAACCTGAGGGGCCCAGGGCTCAGGCTCACCTGTGGTCAGGGGCCACATGCACTGACCATGCCATGCTCTGTCCCAGCTCCCATCCTCCATGAAGTCCCTACACAGCCACTGCCCTTCTCTGGTCCCTCTGGGTCCCCGGTGGGTCTGAGCCCTTCCTGTGCCCATGGGTCCCCTACAGGCTTCAGTGCGCCTGCCAACACAACACATGCGGGGGCTCCTGTGACCGCTGCTGCCCCGGCTTCAACCAGCAGCCATGGAGGCCAGCCACCACAGACAGTGCCAACGAATGCCAGTGTGAGTGCCCCTCCACACACCCGCACGGTGCTCACACATGCTCAAATGTACTCATACCCACACAGTGTACTCTTGTACTCACGTCACATTCTTATTACTCATGTACACACATGTTTGCACACATGTGCATGTGCACACGTGCTCACACAGTATACACAGCATTCATACATGTTCACACATGCTTATACATGCTCAGAAGAGTGCTGTTGGCACACTCAGGCAACATGGCACACTCCATCACCTGAGTCTGGGGTCACCTGCGGTTTATGGGATGTGCCCGGGGGTCCCAGCCGGTGGGGGGGGTCACGGAGGCCTGCCCACAGCTGAGCCCCTTGCTCTCCAGCCTGCAACTGCTATGGCCACGCCCACGAATGCTACTACGACCCGGAGGTGGATCGGCGCAACGCCAGCCAGAATCAGGACCAGGTCTACCAGGGCGGGGGCGTGTGCATTGACTGCCAGGTGGGTGAGGCTGTTGCCAGGTCTGTGGTGCGGGTCTCGGGTGGGCAGGGTCTGCACAAGGCTGGGGGCAGGGGGTTCCTGGACTCAGCGGCCCTGTCCTGTCGCAGCATCACACCACGGGCATCAACTGTGAGCAGTGTCTGCCTGGCTTCTACCGCTCCCCAGACCACCCACTCGACTCACCCCACGCCTGCCGCCGTAAGTGGGGGTGATCAGGTGTGGTCGGGGCGGGGGTGTCCCAAGGGTATCCAGGAGCAGGGTGTGCCCAGATGGGGGGTCCTGGGGCCTTTGCAGCTATCTGGGAGGCCGTGGCTCTCATCCCACATCCCAGGTCAGGGGGAAGGCAGATGCTGACCCTCCTTGGAGGCCTGAGAGCTGTGGGCTTGGGGTCCCCTGTCTTCCCACGCCCATTTAGGCTGCAACTGTGAGTCGGACTTCACAGATGGGACGTGTGAGGACCTGACTGGCCGCTGCTACTGCCGGCCAAACTTCACAGGGGCGCGATGCGACGCGTGTGCTGAAGGCTTCACTCACTTCCCACACTGCTACCGTGAGGGCGTAGCTGGGGATGGGGGGATGGGCAGGCACCTGAATATCCCCCGATACTGGGCTGGAGCCAGCGGGGAGGGGTGGGAACCCTTTCATCCTGCTTGTACCACTGGATGTGGGGAGACCCTGGCAGCCGGGTGCTTACCACACCTTGCTGACATGTGCTGTCTCCTCTTTCAGCGGTGCCTTCCTCCTCCCACAATGACACTGGGGAGCAGGTGTTGCCTGCCGGACATATCGTGAGTAAGTGTCCCTCAAGATCCCCATCCTGCCTTAGGCCCCACTGGAGCAGTGGGGCAGAGTGGGCCAAACCCAGGCCCACAGAGTTGGCGGTGCAAAAGTAATTGTGGTTTTGCATTGTTGACCTTTGCTGTTTGATATTGGAATACATTTTTTTTTTCTTTTAAAAGATTTCAGTTTGTTGATTTATTTCCTTTTGATGGTCTTTTGGTTAATAACTGACCTTTTTATTTTTTAATTTTTTTTAAATTTTATTTTATTTTTAAACTTTACATAATTGTATTAGTTTTGCCAAAACTAATACATTTTTAAATGTGATTATGTGATGCATCATTTTAATGCACATTTCTTACTTTATGTTCTTTTTGCTAATGACTTATTGAAAGTGTTAGTTGCTCAGTCACATCCGACTCTTTGTGACCCCATGGACTATAGCCCACCATGCTTCTCTGTCCATGGGATTTTTCCAGGCAAGAATACTGGAATGGGCTGCCATTTCCTTCTCCAGGGAATCTTCTTGACCCAGGGATTGAATTTGGGTCTCCTGCATTGCAGGCAGTTTCTTTACTGTCCCCCAGGGAAGCCCTAATGAGTTATTACTTGCTGTTTGTGAAAGTGAACGTTGCTCAGTCACGTCCGACTCTTTGCAACCCCAGTTTATTTTATATTTATTTTAGATTAGGGAAATGACATTAGGCAAAAATCAAATTTCAGCGATTTTCTTATTCGAGTTCAAAATGGGTTGTAAAGCAGCGGAGACAACTTGCAACATCAACAACACGTTTGGCCCAGGAACTGCTGATGAACATACAGTGCAGTGGTGGTTCAAGAAGTTTTGCAGAGGAGACGAGGGCCTTGACGATGAGGACAGTGACCAGAGGAGACGAGGGCCTTGACGATGAGGACAGTGACCAGAGGAGACGAGGGCCTTGACGATGAGCACAGTGACCAGCCATCGGAAGTTGACAACAACCAAGAGAATCACCAAAGCTGATCCTCTTACAACGACATGCTGCTGCTGCTGCTAAGTTGCTTCAGTCGTGTCCGACTCTGTGCGACCCCATAGACGGCAGCCCATCAGGCTCCTCTGTCCCTGGGATTCTCCAGGCAAGAACACTGGAGTGGGTTGGCATTTCCTTCTCCAATGCATGGAAGTGAAAAGTGAAAGTGAAGTCACTCAGTCACATCTGAGTCTTAGCGACCCCATGGACTGCAGCCCACCAGGCTCCTCCGTCCATGGGATTTTCCAGGCAAGAGTACTGGAGTTGGGTGCCATTGCCTTCTCCTACACTACATGAGAAGTTGCCAGCTAACCCAGTGCTGACCATTCTACAATTGTCCAGCATTTGAAGCAAATTGGAAATGTGAAAAAGCTCAGTAAGACAGTGCCTAATGAGCTGACCGCAAATAAAAAAATCTTTAAGTGTCGTCTTCTCTTGGTCTGTGCAACAACAGCGAACCATTTCTTCATCGGAATGTGATGTATGACCAGATGTGGATTGTATACGACAGCCAGTGACAGCTAGTTCAGTGGTTGGACCCAGAAGAAGCTCCAAAGCCAAACTTGCACCAGAGAAGGTCATGGTCACTGTCTGGTGGTCTACTGCCAATCTGATCCACTATAGTTTTCTTTGAATCCTGCAGAACCATCACATCTGAGAAGTTTGCTCAACAAATTGATGAGATGCACCGAAAACTGCAATGCCTGCAGCCGGCATTGGTCAACAGAGAGGGCCCAGATCTTCTCCACAACAACGCTCGACCACACGTCGCACAGCCAGCACTTCAGAAATTGAACAAATTGGGCTAAGAAGTTTTGTCTCGTCTGCCATATTCACCTGACTTCTTGCTAACCAACTACCACTTTTTCAAGCGTCTTGACAACTTTTTGCAGGGAAAACTCTTCCAACAACCAGCAGGAGGCAGAAAATGCTTTTCAAGTGTTCATCACATCCCAGAGCACAGATCTTTATGCTACAGGAATAAGCAAACTTATCTGTATTGATTGTAGTGATTCCTATTTTCATTAATAAAGATGTGTTTGAGCCTGGTTATAATGATTTAAAATCCACGGTCCCAAACCGCAGGTACATTTTCACCAACCTGATATTTCCATTTTGTTCACTTTTTCTTTGATTCTTTTAATTTTGTGCAAATAATGCATGTTCATTCTAGAAAACCTTAAAAAATATATGAAAGCAGAAAGTTAAAGAGAGTTATCCAGAATCGCAGCTCCTGCAAACAGCCCCTCCTCCCTCTGCGTGTATGCTGTGTTTGTAAACATCCACGTGCCCTGTGTGCACTTTTGTGTAATTGCGCTTTCCACCCACACCATCCTGTAAACACGTCATTTCACATTCTACGTTATGTACACAGATGTAGTTCTTGTTTGACCAACTCTCAATTCTTGGTAATTTAGGTTCTTTCCAGAGTTTTTAAAAATAACACCATAGTAAACATCCTTGCAGCTAAAGCTTTCCATGAATTATTAACTATTTCTGCAGGACAGTTTCCTAGAAGAAGGTTTGGAAACATTTTTGGCTGCACGTTGCCAAACTGCTCTCCTGGCAAAATCGTCTGCCTGGGTGGAGTGGCATCATTCGCGTCACTCATGTCAGAATGTTGCTGTCTCTACATGGCAGCGTTCATTATTACAGAAATCTTCAGTTTTCCTGGAGTTGGGATGCACCTTTTGGTTGGTGGCTTATCAATGTCTAATTGGCCAGCATTTTCCTTTCACAGCAGCTCAAGATAGTGTTGTGTCCTGTAACTGGTTCTTAGATCTGATGGCATTTGGTGTTTCCTTGGTCTTAGCCGTATTTCTTTGCCTCACTTGAGTTTGAATCTTCTCTCATGTTTCTGGACTCTTTCTGTTGTTTTCATGTGTGAATTTCCCTTCTGAGGTCATGGCTCAGTTTTCTTTTCACTCGTTTGCTGCTGTAAGCTCTTTCCACATGAACTATGGTATCTATGCCTCACGAGTCACATGCTTTTCTCCCAGTGGGTGATTTGCCCTTGTTGTTATTTTCTTCATGTGAATCTGATCAGACCATGGACATCTTAGGTGATGGGTTTAATTTCTTTTATTATGCATGTTCATTTTCTACCTCATCTTAAGTCAGTTTTGGTTACTTATGTTTTCTTAGCAAATTTTGTTTATATCATTTGGATTTTAAAAGGTGTTGGCACAAAGTTATGCACAGTATTCTGTATGTGATTTTCAAATTTCCTTCCATTCCTTTTGTCTGTTTTTCTTTTCTTTCCTGCCTTCAGAGATATAACAGAAGTTTGCTGAGTTTTTTAGTGTTTTTGAAGTGCAGCTTAAGGTTTATATTCATAAGATCTGCTGGAGTTTTTCTCTGGTTTGGGAGAGAGATTTTAACTTCCTAATATAGAAAAATTTGAGCTAAAATCTACCTTTCTCTCTTCTGTCTTCTGTTGAGGTATAATCCTAAATCAGTATGTTAATTTCAGGTATGTAACACAAAGGTTTGGTATTTCTAGACATTGTGAAATGATCACCACAGAAGGTCTAGTTAACACCTGTCACCACACAGAATTATAATTTTTTTCTCATGATAAGAAATTTTTTTTTTAATTTGGCCAAGAACTTTTAATGTCTACTCTCTCAGCTACTTTCAATTATGCAGTACGTTATTATTAACTATTGTTGCCATGCTGTGGGTCACGTCCCATGACTTATTTACATTGTATTTGGAAGTTTGCATCTTTTGACTCCCTTCACCCATTTTGCCTACCTCCCAATCCCCGCCTCTGGCAATTATCAGTCTTTTGTTTTTTATGTCCACAAGCTCAGGGTATTTTTAAAGACTCAGTGTGTGTGTATTTTTTAAGATTCTACATATAAGTGAGATCATGTAGTATTTGTCTTTTTCTGTTTTCTTTTGACTTATTGTCATTTTCATAGTTTTTTGAATTATTATTAGTTTTAGTTTCTCTTAATTATCCACAAAACATTTAAAGTATTTTTTTTCTCAACCAAGGCTGATTTTATTCTGCAGGAAAATATCTGGAGACATCTTTGGTTATTCTAACTGGGAGATGCCACGGTCATCTAGTGGGTAGGGGCCAGACATGATGCTAAATCTCCTGCAGAGCACAGGACAGACCCTCCCCCACAATAGTCATCCAAGCAGAATGGTACTGGTGCCAAGGTTGAGAAACCCAGGGGTAAAGCTGTGAATTTGCTTCAGAATGTGGCTTGGACTAGGTGTATCCCACAGAGTTGATATGCTATGTTCTCCCTGCTGTTCCTTTTAAATTGTGTATCATTTCAGTTTTCATTTTCCTTTTCACCCGAGTTGTTTAGAACTGTGTTTGCCATTCCAGGTGGTTAGATTTCCATTCTGTCCCTTCTTTTGATGGTTCTGTTCTGTTTTACTGCACTGTGGTTGGATTTGGTAGCCTGAAAATGTCTACTTTTTGTCTTTGGATTTTGAGGGTTTCTTTCTCACCTGGAATGTGACCCTTTTTAGATTGTCCAAGAATGTTTGACAGGAACTTGTGTTCTCTGTGGGAATAGATTTGTACACATATGTTTATTAAAGGACATGTTAATTATGCTGTTTAAACCCACTCTGTTCTTAGTTTTTGTCACATTCTGGGAACAGTGTATTCAGTCTTTCTCTCTTTGACGGTGGTTTGGCCAAATTTCTCTCCCAATTTCAATAGTTTTAGTTTTCAGTACCTTCGGACCATGTTTATCCTGCTCTTAGAGCTTTGGGTTTTCAGCATCTCTTGGGGGGCAAGTCCATTTCTTCCACACACAACATCCTTCCTGTCTCCATTAATGCTCGTGCCTGGGCTCACCATACTCCACGCTCTCCCTTCTGGAAGCTCTTTATTTCTTGTCCAAGTCCTTGGTTCAAGGTGCATTCTTTCAAAAGGGTGTGACCAGATTCTCCTTCAAGAGTCAAACCGATGCCTTTGGGTTTGTCTCGTGAGAGGAGATGTGGTCTGGCAGAGGGACTGTGGCTGCTATTAAGTTTGGGCTTGCCCCTGCCCCAACTGTATGATTTCTTTCATTCTGCTTAGATTTTTCCTTTCTTGACTTTTGCCGGATTGACCAGCAAAGCATGTTTTGGTTGGTTTGTGTTTTCTTCTCTGAGGGTTTGCAAGTTCTGTTTCTATCTTCTGGTCTGGGCCAAGGTTGTCTTTATGTTTTGACAAATAATGAACCATTATTTTGTACTGCAGTCACAGAATTAAAAGACAGTTGCTCCTTGGAAGAAAATCTATGACAACCCTAGACAGTGTTTGCTGACCAAAGTCCATATAGTCAAAGCTCTGGTTTTTCCAGTAGTCATGTACGGGTGTGAGAATTGGACCATAAAGAAGATTGAGCAGTGAAGAATTGATACTTTTGAATTGTGGTGCTGGAGAAGACTCTTGGAAGTCCTTGTCAGCAAGGAGATCAACATAGTCAATCCTAAAGGAAATCAACCCTAAATATTCATTGGAAGGACTGAAGCTGAAGCTGAAGCTTCAGTACTTTGGCCATCTGATGTAAATTGCTGACTCACTGGAAAAGACCCTGGTGCTGGGAAAGGTTGAGGGCAAGAGGAGAATGGGGCAACAGAGGATGAGATGGTTGGATGGCATAACCAACTCAATGGACAGGAGTTTGGGCAAACTCCAAGAGACAGTGAAGGGCAAGAAAACCTGGCATGCTGCAGTTCATGGGGTTGCAAAGAGTCGGACACAACTTAGCAACTGAACAATGAACCATTATTTATTTTATGTCAGTAACAAAAATAGTATTAGTCCCTTTTTGTGCATCAGTTAAGACATCTAGCACACTTTTTCTTCCTTCTTCCTAATTTCCAGAATTATTTATAAAGAGTAGAATTTTCTTTCCGCCTTCTTAAGATTTTGTTTTTGCATTTTCTCTGGTTATGTCAACACCTGCAGTTGACTTGGTGTCTACATTATAAACAATTAATTATGTGTGTAAAATGCTCCTGATTTCATTGCATGCCACTGTTTTCCTAAAACATCCGCTTTCCCTTGTAGGCCTTTTTAAAGTCTTTTTCACTGTGCATGAGTGCAGTGTCAAAAGGCAAGGAAAGGAGTCTGTGGAGAAGGGAGGTTTTGAGCGGGGCAGCTGCAGGGCCTCTGAGACCCCCATCCCACCGCTGTCCCCCTCCAGATTGTGACTGTAGCGCCGCCGGGACCCAGGGCAATGCCTGCCGGAAGGACCCGCGGGTGGGGCACTGCGTGTGCAAACCCAACTTCCAGGGCACCCACTGTGAGCTCTGCGCCCCCGGCTTCTACGGCCCAGGCTGCCAGCGTGAGTCCAGCCCTGGCCCAGCAGCATCCCCTCGCGGAGCCCAGGAGCCCGACCCCTCTGTGACCTCCTCCTCTCTGCAGCCTGCCAGTGCTCCAGCCCCGGCGTGGCGGACGGAACCTGTGACCGTGACTCAGGCCAGTGCACGTGCCGGACAGGCTTCGAGGGGGCCGCATGTGACCGCTGTGCCCCCGGCTACTTCCACTTCCCCCTCTGCCAGTGTGAGTATGGCACCTTCAGCCGGCAGGCGGGAGTGGGGTTGGGTCTGGGCTGCCGGCTCAGGGGCCTGTGCACTCTCGGCCTGCAGTGTGTGGCTGCAGCCCCGTGGGGACCCTCCCTGAGGGTTGTGACGACGCTGGCCGCTGCCTGTGCCGGCCAGAGTTCAACGGCCCCCACTGTGACCGCTGTCGCCTGGGCTACCACAGCTATCCCGAGTGCCACGGTGAGCGGGTGGCTTTGGTGGGGCTCCAGGCAGGGGGGAGGGCCACCGCAGGTGCCCAGGGCATGACCCCAAGTCCTCTGCAGCCTGTGCCTGTGACCCCTGGGGCTCCGTGGACCAGCTGTGTGGGGCAGGCGGGCTGTGCCGCTGCCGTCCCGGCTACGCGGGAGCCACCTGCCAGGAGTGCAGCCCCAGCTTCCACGGCTTCCCTGACTGTACCCGTGAGTGCCCTGGTGGGGGGAGGGGGTGGGGCAGGGAAGGGAGGACGCATGCTCTCCACGTGCTGACACCCCCTCCTCCCCCTCCTCTAGCCTGCCACTGCTCTCCCGAAGGTTCCCTGCACGCAGCCTGCGATCCCCACAGCGGGCAGTGCAGCTGCCGACCGCGAGTGACGGGACTGCGGTGCGACATGTGTGTGCCTGGTGCATACAACTTCCCCTATTGCGAAGGTGGGGCTGGCCCCGTGTGTGTGTGTGTGTGTATGTGTGAGATGTGCTGCGTGTTCCCATGACTGTTGCAGTGCCCTGCGTGCTCTCGGTTCACACATGCATTCACGTGAGTGTCCGTGTGTTGTGCATGTGGTCACGTGCTGTCCATCTGTTCATGCTTGTTTACATGCTTTGTGCGAGTGTGTGCTCATTGCGTGTTCACAGCTGTGTGGTGGGGGAGAGCACATGCCCTTCAGCCAGGGGGACTAGGGCAAGAAGGCACCGTGGTTTCTGGCCTGTTCGAACGTGTGAAAGGCTTGTGTGCTGGCTCCCACGGGGCCTCAGGTCCTGGCCAGGCCTGGGGAAGCTCTCGGCCATCAGGGTCGGTGGCTAGGTAATGACCGTGGCCTGGGCCTCTCTCCACAGCTGGCTCCTGCCATCCTGCTGGCCTGGCCCCAGCTGACCGTGTCCCTCCCGAGGTGAGCCCGGGGCAGCCCTCTGGCGCTGAGGCCTTCACTTATAGAAACCATCACTCACCTGCTGCTCAGTTGCCATGGCAACCTCAGAGCCCCTTTGGTGCCCTGGCTGGGTCATGCCTGAGATGGGGCCAGGCTCCAGGGCTGAGGGTTTGTGCTAGGAGGGCAAGGACCTACTCTGACCCTCAGTCTCATCGTCTCCCAGGCACAGGCACCCTGTACGTGCCGGGTTCACGTGGAGGGGCCAAGCTGCGACCGCTGTAAACCTGGATTCTGGGGGCTGAGTCCTAGCAACCCTGAGGGCTGTACCCGTGAGTCTGCCTGGAGTGGTGTTAGGGTGCTGAGGGAGACCCTGCGGAGGGGAAGGCTGGCTCCACAGTGACCAGGGTGGGGATGGAGTCCTGCCCTCCTACCCTCGCCCAGCTCTCAGCCCTGCTCTGCCTCTCCCCCAGGCTGCAACTGTGATCCCAGGGGCACACTGGGTGGGGCTGCCCAGTGCCAGCTGGTGAGTCTGAGGGCAGAGGTGCCGGGGGCCATGGGAACAGAGTGTAGGGACCCTCCCAAGCCTGGTCCCAGCTTCTCCCTCGGCCTCCAGGGCAATGGCCAGTGCTTCTGCAAGCCCCACGTGTGTGGCCAGACCTGTGCGGCCTGCAAGGATGGCTTCTTCGGGCTGGACCAGGCTGACTACTTCGGCTGCCGCAGTAAGGCCCACTGCTTGGCCCTTGGATCATGTCCCGGGGAGGCTGAGGCCCAGGGAGGGACACATGGGACAAAGGCCAGCCAGGGCCTGGGTGTCACATGGCACTCGCTGAGCCACTCTGGGTACCTGGCCAGACCTGTGCTGGTGTGGAGGGGGTGCAGATTTAACCCCTTCTTCTCCCTCCATCCCGTGCCCTGGCAGGCGTCACTCACCAATCCCAGGGCCCTTGCCCTAAATCCTGACCCTCTGCTGTCCAGAGCCCCGGGCAGCTCCTGGTGGCGGTAACACTCGTCCCCTCAGCCTGGGTCACCCTTAATGGAGGGTGGACAAAGCGGAGGCTGCGGGAGGAGCATGGAGACCGTGGGGCTGGGCCTCACTCACTTGCTCCCCCATTGCAGGCTGCCGGTGTGATGTTGGCGGAGCGCTAGGGCAGAGCTGTGAGCTGAGGACGGGCGCCTGCATGTGCCGCCCCAACACCCAGGGCTCCACCTGCAGCGAGTGGGTACCCCGCCCCAGCTGGGCTGGGGGTGTGGGCTGGGGCAGCAGTTTGTCCACAGGCTTCTCCCTGGGGACTCTGGTGTGCGGTGCAGGGCCAGTACCTGTCCCGCCCTGACTGCCCCTGCTGTGGCCAGGCCTGCTCAGGACCACTATCTCCCTGACTTGCACCACCTGCGCCTGGAGCTCGAGGAGGCGGCCACGCCTGAGGGCCATGCTGTGCGCTTTGGCTTCAACCCCCTGGAGTTCGAGAACTTCAGCTGGAGGGGCTACGCACAGATGACACCCATCCAGGTGTGGGCTCTGTGTTCCTGGCATGATGGCTGGCAGAGGGCGGGCGGGCCCCTGAGCTCATGGGTGTGGGCTGAGCATGACCAGGAGGGGCCGCCCCGACTTTCCGTGCCCCCCAACCCCACTGCAGCCCAGGATCGTGGCAAAGCTGAACCTGACCTCCCCCGACCTCTTCCGGCTTGTCTTCCGTTACGTCAACCGCGGGTCCACGAGTGTGAGCGGGCGGGTTTCCATGCGAGACCAGGACAAGTTCACCACGTGTCCCAACTGTGAGTGCTGGGGCTGCTCCCCAACCACCCAGCTCCCACCACATCCCCATGCGTGGGTGGGGAGGCCAGGCCCATCCTCCTGACCCTGGGGGGTTGGTGACCGCGGCCTGGAGTGGCCGTCTCATCCCTACGTCCAGAAAGCCCACTGTCCCCACCCCCAGGCACAGAGCAGAGCCAGCCCATGGCCTTTCCGCCCAGCACCGAGCCTGCCTTTGTCACCGTGCCCCAGAGGGGCCTGGGGGAGCCCTTCGTGCTGAACCCTGGCGCCTGGGCCCTGCTCGTGGAGGCCGAGGGGGTGCTCCTGGTGAGGCAGGGCTGAGAGGGTTGGGGTGGGGCCTGGGGCAGGGGCCACAACACCTAACCTCCCCCCTCCCCCCAAGGACTATGTGGTTCTGCTGCCTAGCGCCTACTATGAGGCGGCCCTGCTGCAGCTGAGAGTGACTGAGCCCTGCACATTCCGGCCAGACGCCCAGCGCTCTGGAGACAAGTGAGGGCCAATCTGGCGGGGCTGGGGGGGACCTGCCCCTCCCAGTGCCCAGGCCACCTGCCCTGTACTGACCAGACTGTGTGTCCCCAACCAGCTGCCTCCTCTACACCCACCTACCCCTGGACGGCTTCCCCTCCGCCGCTGGGCCCGAGGCCCTGTGTCGCCATGACAACAGCCTACCCCGGCCCTGCCCCACAGAGCAACTCAGCCCCACGCACCCGCCGCTTGTTGTCTGCTGGGGCACTGATGTGCGTGTCCCCGGGGCCCCTTGGGGACAAGTAGGATCAAGCCCTGGGGAGGCGTGCCTTTGGTCTGGAGGATGGGAGTCCATGTTGCAGAAGGGACATGGGTGCAGGGCAAAAGTGGTGCGGGCATGGCACAGGCAGTGGCTCAGGCAGCGCTTGCTGCCTTCAGGGTTTTGACCTTGAGAGTCTGTGCCTGGGGCCTCAGCTGTAAATGGGGTGAGGGTGGCCTAGCACTCCAGCTTATCATGAGGGGGTGGCAGGTCATTGGTTCACATCAGGCACCAGACACTCTGCAGTGATGAGGCTGGTGGGCCACGATGGGCAGGGGAGGCTCAGAGTGAGCAGAGGTTGGAAGGTCAAGTGGCCACAGGAGGAGTGCCTCCAGCAACAGGAGTGGTGGGCACACAGGCCCTGAGACGGAAGGACAAGGCTCTGGGCACAGAGGATGGGAAGGGCCGTGTTTAGGAGCACCCTGTTCTCTAGGAGGGGGCCTGGGGTGGGGCCTCACATCGCCCTGTCCCCCCAGGTGGACGTCCAGCTTCAGGTGGCAGTGCCGCAGCCAGGCCCCTATGCCCTGGTGGTGGAATATGCCAATGAGGACGCCCGCCAGGAGGTGGATGTGGCAGTGCACACCCCCCAGAGAGCCCCCCAGCAGGGGGTGCTGACCCTCCACCCCTGCTCATACAGGTGTGTGGGGAGTGGGTGGAAGGTACAAGCCTGGGGTATGGGGGGCGCTGGGGCTGGGTTCGGGACCCCAGCTGCCCTACCCACTAACCACCCCTGCCCACCCCCAGCACCCTGTGCCGAGGCACCGCCCTGGACGCCCAGCACCACCTGGCCATCTTCCACCTGGACACGGAGGCCAGCATCCGACTCACAGCCGAGCAGGCACGGTTCTTCCTGGTAAGACCCCGACCCCTCACCTGCATGGGCCCCAGGACCCCATTGCAGGGCTCTGTCTTTCCAAAGATTTAAACATGCGCAGAAGTAGAGTGTGGTGAGCCTGGGTGCCCATCACAGGCACTGCCCTCAGCTTGTGCTGAGTCCAGGTTCTTCCAGAACCCCTCCCTTGCAAGTTTTTTCCTGTGGGCATGAAACGTGTGTTTATTTATAAAGAATGCCCGTAGTCAGTTAAGGGGAACTATGATGCATTGGAGCTAGGGTAGAAAGAAATACCTTTCTAAATTTTTAATTTATTTTTGGCTGTGCTGGCTTTCTCGAGTTGCTGCAATCGGGGGCTACTCTTGTTGCGGCGCGTGGACTTCTCACTGCAGTGGCTTCTCTTGTTGCAGAGCACGGGCTCCAGGGGGTGTGGGCTTCGCTTCAGTAGTTGCGGAGCGTGGTCTCAGTAGTTGTGTACACGGGCTTAATTGCCCCGCAGCATGTGGGAATCTCTCCAAATCAGGGATCCAACCCGTGTCTCCTGCAGTGGCAAGCGGATTCATTACCACTGAGCCACTAGGGAAGCCTAGAAAGAACAATCTTAATGAAAGGCCGCTTTTTGGTATAATTTACAAAAATGCCACAGCATGTGAGCGGCTTAGGTCCTGAAGCTTGGGACTCACTAGCATCGAAGTAACTTGCTTCTGTGTCCTCCTCACAGAGTTGGAAACTAAATCCCAAGGTTAACTTGGGTTTGCAGGCCCGTTCTGCATCACTAAACTCCGTGCAGGGTTAACCCTTAGTTTGATGCCCAGAACCAAGCATGCATGTTTGTTCAGTAAGTGATGAAATAGATGACATTTTTCTCATCAGAGTATTACACAGTTTCATCATTACATTTCCCTAGGCCTTTAAAAGTTTTAGCAGAGTAACATGTGCAGATTTTATAAAAGCTTCAAATATTGAAAAGACTTGCAACGAAAACCACAGTCCCACACCCCATCTGCCGTGGCTCATTCCTCCTTCCAGAGTCTGTGTGTCTCTTCCACGTTGCTGAGTGACTCATGTCACATAGCTTCCTCCTAAGTTTTTGATGCTGGAACCCCTGTGATTCCTTCCTCACACACACAGCCCTGCAGTCCTGGGCTGGGTCGCTGTAAACTTCCCATGGAGCTATACCCACCGCCCAAGCACGATTCTCCCGCAGTACCCAGGCCAGGAGGCAAGACGGCCGCACCCCAGATGCCGCTTGGCCCCTCCCGTGGTCACCCGGGACACTGGCTGTGCCGCCTAGTGTGCCTGTTCTGGAACCTGCCGTAACGGGAGTCACATGGGTGTGCTGTCTTCTCTGCGGACACTGTGTTGGGGTGGCCTGAGCTGTCGCTGTGGTCTCGCAGTCTTCTGTTTCCGCTCTTAAGGTTTTTCTGGACACATTGTGATGCCATGTTTTACCATACTTGTCACACGTGTTTCTACACCTTGGGGACAGCACAGGGTGGAGACGGCTGCTCACGAGCCCTGGCATGCAGAGCACCTGCCTGGGCTGGGTCCTGCCCTGTGACCGCGGATGGTGGGAAGGGCGCAGGAAGAGGAGGTGTGGCCTGAGGTTGGGTGGGGCTGGAAGGCGCTCCACGGCCCAGAAACCTCGGTCAAGGGCTGGGGTCTGTGCGGCCAGAGGAGAAGCAGGCTGAATGGGGATCAGGGACTCAGTGCCAAGAGGCGGACCAGCCTGGGCAGGTGTGGCTGGGCTTCACCTGCCTTCATACCCACACCATCTGCTGCCCACAGCACAGCGTCACTCTGGTACCCACGGACACCTTCAGCTCAGAGTTCGTGGAGCCCCGAGTTCACTGCATCAGCAGTCACGGTGCCTTCAGCCCCAGCAGGTAGTGGGGCTGGGGGCCTGGCGGGGGCGGCAGGGTGGTGGCGGGGACACAGGAGCTCACCGGTGTATCCCCTGCCCCAGTGCCGCCTGCGTGCCCTCCCGCTTCCCGAAACCGCCTCAGCCCGTGCTCCTCAGAGACTGCCAGGTGCTGCCGCTGCCACCCGGCCTCCCGCTGACCCGCTCGCAGGAGCTGACACCGGGCGCACCCCCACCCGGGCCCCAGCCCCGGCCCCCCACTGCTGCGGACCCTGCCGCGGAGCCCACGCTGCTGCGCCACCCCCAGGTGAGGGCCTGGCCAGGACTCGCAGCCTCGTGGGCACCCTGCTCCTCTTGGTGTGGGCTCACCGGAGCCTCTCCCTGCAGGGCACCGTGGTTTTCACCACCCATGTGCCCGCCCTGGGCCGCTACGCCTTCCTGCTGCATGGCTACCAGCCCGCCCACCCGACCTTTGCTGTGGAGGTCCTCATCAATGGGGGCCGCGTCTGGCAGGGTGAGCAGAGAGCGTGGACCCCTGGGTGAGAGGGCTGTCAGGGGTCTAGTCCACACAGCCCACACAGGACGTGGATAGGGTGCAGCTGGGTCCACAGCTCACGTGGCCACAAAGCGGGGCCCATGCCCTGGCTGTGAGTGACAGGGCCACACACCTTGTCCTGCCCTTGGCTCTCAAACGGGGTGCCCCAGCCCATGGCGGGTGGCAGCCCCTGCCCCTCACGTCTGTGTGGTAACTCAGAATTCCCCCACCACATGCCAGGGTGACTGAGGGCTCCCTGGGGACACATGCCCATATGTATTTGTTTCCTTCTGCTCTCTGGGGCCCAGAGACTACTGCATCTCACCAGCCCTTGTACATGACCATGGCCAATTCATGTTGCATGAGTGTGCCAGGCCTTGTGGTCCTCTGGACGGGTCACGCATCCGTGTCATGTTCACAGATGCACAGTCCACAGTGGCACGTGCTGCCCGTGGGTACCCCCTCCTCCGGGGCGACTGCAGGGGTTCCTGGGACGAGGCCGTGGGGCAGGGCAGTCTGCATGTGGTGGGTGTTGACTTACTGTTTCTCGCCTCCAGGCCACGCCAATGCCAGCTTCTGCCCACATGGCTATGGCTGCCGCACACTGGTGGTGTGCGAGGGCCGGGCCATCCTGGACGTGACTGACAGCGAACTCACTGTGACCGTGCGTGTGCCCGAGGGCCGGTGGCTCTGGCTGGTGAGTTGGAGGCTGGTGTCTGTCCTCTACCCATCATACCATTAAAGGTTACCCTGCCAGGGCGTGTCCCCTACTCTTTACAGGCGACTCTGAGCCCAGTGCCAGGGCAGCAGCGTCTAGGGACCTCCAGGCCCATCTTGAGAGGCCCTGGGGTCCATGAGCCAAGATGACACCCACCAGCTCCTGGGGGCCCTGCTGGTCAGAGTGGCCTTCTTGGAGGAGGAGGCCTGGAAGGAGACAGGGGTGTCTGGCAGAAAGGGGTGGGGGCACCAGGAGCCCAATTGCCTCTTCACGACCTGTTCCTGAGCTTCTGTTTGGCGGCAAAGGCCGGCCTCCCCTCTGAGTGGCCCAGGGAGGGACCCATAACCTGGCAGCCTCGCTAGGGCCCAGGACAGGGTATGATTCTATCCGGCCGGATGCTGGCCTGCGGGAGAGAAGCGCTGGGCCCACAGGAGGTGACTGGGCCTTGATGCTCTAGGAGTACGTGCTGGTGGTCCCCGAGGAAGCCTATAGCTCCAGCTACCTGCGGGAGGAGCCCTTGGACAAGTCCTACGACTTCATCAGCCAGTGCGCCACCCACGGTTACCACATCAGGTGAGCTGGGCTCGGGGCTAGGGGTGGGGGTGTGCAGGGGTGTAGCTGGCTGACAGCTGGCCTCACCCCACTCCTCTCCCAGCCCCTCTAGCTCGTCCGCCTTCTGCCGCAGCGCTGCCACCTCCCTCTCACTCTTTTACAACAACGGGGCTTGGCCGTGCGGCTGCCACGAGGTGGGCGCCATGGGCCCCACATGCGAGCCTTTTGGGGGCCAGTGTCCCTGCCGTGCCCATGTCATCGGCCGCGACTGCTCCCGCTGTGCCACTGGCTACTGGGGCTTCCCCAGTTGCAGGCGTGAGTACCCCAGTCCTGGGAGTGCCCAGGGGTGCCCGCCAGGCAACAGTTGTCAGGAGAATGTTCTGGAGCTGGTGGACTAGCATTGCCCCCTCCTGTTGTCCAGAAGGTCCTGGGGACCGGATAGCAGTTTTGAGCACCTGACCTCACATCAGAGGAGCTGCCTGGGAGTTGGGGCCCGGAGTGGGTGGATCCAGGCTGGTGTAGGGTGGCCTCGCTCCCCGCCCCATGTTCAGTGCCCCCAGGGCCACCATCGGGCCTTCTGACCGGGGGCTGTGCCCGTACCCACAGCCTGTGACTGCAGCGGCCGCCTCTGTGACGAGCTCACAGGCCAGTGCATCTGCCCCCCGCGCACCATCCCGCCCGACTGCCTCGTCTGCCAGCCCCAGACCTTTGGCTGCCACCCCCTGGTGGGCTGTGAGGAGTGTAACTGCTCGGGGCCCGGTGTCCAGGAGCTCATGGACCCCACCTGCGATGTGGACAGTGGCCAGTGCAAGTGAGTGCCTGTGCTGGGGGTCTCTGTGGCCTTGGAGCAGTTCCGGATCCCCTGCCGGCAAGCCCTGACCCCATCCCCACCTGGCAGGGTCTCCCGGGGCTCAGCAGCGCCCTCTCCTCTGGCTCTTGGGGGGTCATCACCATGGTGGGCGGACACCTCTGGTCCCGTCTCAACATAAGGGGCAGGTGGAGGGAGGCCCAGCCAGCTCCTGACCTCTCATGGCAGGTGCAGACCCAACGTGGCCGGACGCCGCTGTGACACCTGTGCTCCCGGGTTCCACGGCTTCCCCAGCTGCCGCCCCTGTGACTGCCACGAGGCAGGCTCTGGGCCTGGCACGTGTGACCCCCTCACAGGCCAGTGCTACTGCAAGGTGAGGGGTCCACCGGCCCAGCCTGCTCCCCACCCCATCCCTCATCTTGCTTTGTCAGCTGAAGTTCATCCTCTCCGGGAGGCTGGGGCCTCCTGGAACACTTTAGGACAGCCAGCCCAGTTGCAGGGTGACAGGCAACACTGGCTGGACCCCCTACACATGGCTGACTGCCCTGCCCTGCCGTGCCCTCCCACCCTCAGGAGAACGTGCAGGGCCCGAGGTGTGACCAGTGCCGCCTGGGGACATTCTCACTGGATGTTGCCAACCCCAAAGGCTGCACCCGCTGCTTCTGCTTCGGGGCCACTGACCGCTGCCGGAGCTCGACCTATGCCCGTCGTGAGGTGTGTGGGCAGGCAGGCAGGGATACATCAGCCCGCGTGGATGTTGGACATGAACCTGTGTGACCCATCTCTGTGCCCCACAGTTTGTGGACATGGAGGGCTGGACGCTGCTGAGTGGTGACCGGCAGGTGGTGCCCCACGAGCGGCAGGAGGTGCTGATGCTTCGCGCAGACCTGCAGCGTGTGCCCGAGGCCATCCCCGAGCTGTACTGGCAGGCCCCACCCTCCTACCTGGGGGACCGGGTGAGCAGCCGAGTGTCCCCCGGGAGGGCACCTTGAGAGGATCCAGGGCCTCCTGGAGGCTGAGG
Source organism: Bubalus kerabau (assembly GCF_029407905.1). NCBI lineage: Eukaryota > Metazoa > Chordata > Mammalia > Artiodactyla > Bovidae > Bubalus > Bubalus kerabau. Next base: position 55,469,990 of record NC_073636.1, read on the forward strand.
GCAAGCAGGGAGGGCGGAGGCTCTGTGAGGGTGCTTGGCCCTGTCCGTACCCCCAGCCCCAGGGTGCCCAGAACCACTGCAATTGACTCCAGGCCCCTGGACTGAGTCTGGCCAAGTCGCATCTCTCCATCTGGCCTCCAGGTGTCATCCTATGGCGGGACCCTCCGCTACGAACTGCACTCGGAGACCCAGCGCGGGGACGTGTTCAACCCCATGGAGAGCAGGCCGGATGTGGTGCTACAGGTGGCCGACCAGGGGATCTTGGTGGGTGGGCAGCGGGCGCAGCCAAGCCGAGACTGTGGTCAGCCAGCTTCCTGGCCCTCATCCGCCCATGTGCCTCCCCAGGGCAACCAGATGAGCATCACGTTCCTGGAGCCGGTGTACCCAGCGCCTGGCGATGTTCACCATGGGGCGCTGCAGCTGGTGGAGGTGAGCGGTCGTCCCTGGTCCCTGGGGCTGCGGGGCCTGCTCCCTGTGATGTAGAACAGCGTCGAGGAGCAGGATGGGTCAGCTCCTCCAATGCGCTGCCCTTGTGGTTCTCTCTGCACACTGCCCACTCCTGTCTTTTTTGCCTGTTTCTTTTCTGGCGGGGTTGTGCCATTCCTGATGTTCAGCCTGTGTCCTGATTTCAGAGCTGTGCTGTCTGCTCTCCATCTGTAGCCCGTGCGTCTTTTTCTAAGATCTCTTCGGGGTCACAGACAGTCTTACCTTCAGTATGCTCAAATCGACCGCTTTTGTGTTTGCAGTTAGTGTTTTTGTGAGTTAAGTCTTTGTCTCTCAGGTCAGGAGTCGCTCACCTGTACATGTCCCCCACGCTCGCCTCCTGTGCTCTGAGTGCCCCTGCCCCCATGGGAGGGTCTGTCTTGGGCTCCTGCTGTGCCCTCTTGTGGCCACCACAGTGAGCCCTGTCGTGGTTATGCAGGGGAACTTCCGACACATGGAGACCCACAGTACCGTGTCCCGCGAGGAGCTCATGATGGTGCTAGCTGGCCTGGAGCAGCTGCATATCCGTGCCCTCTTCTCGCAGGCCTCCTCGGCCATCTCCCTGCGCAGGGTGGCGCTGGAGGTGGCCAGCGAGATGGGTGGGGGGCCTCCAGCCAGCAATGTGGAGCTATGCATGTGCCCTGCCAACTACCGTGGGGACTCGTGCCAGGTGAGGCAGTGGAGGTGGGCACCAGGGCCAAGTGGTCCCCCTCCCCAGCCTGCACGTCCCCAAGCATCCACACTTGGCCTCTGTCTCCATCTCACCCCACTTCTCCTCTTATACCTGCTGGGCATCACCCTGCTAGCAGCCAGCCTTCCCGCCTCAGGCCGAGCCGGCTGCTTGTTCGACCATCTGCTCGTCCACTGTCAGCTGCTCCCTGCCGGGCCCGTGTGCCCTAGCTGGTCTTCACTCATTTAGTGCCCAGTTCATCTTACATCCACAGTTCACCCAGACAGCATCCACTTCACCTCCTCCCCATCTCACCTGTGGGGCATCCCTCCACCCACTTGGAAGTGTCTAGAGGAGAATGGGGGGTGGGGGTGCCCTGAGCCAGGGCCTCTGTGTGGCTTTGTGGGCTCTGACTTCGCGCCTTCAGCCCGTCAGGGTCAGGGCCCCTAGGGCTGACCTGTGAGTATGGTCCCTGGTCTACCCCCACATCAGGCTGGCCCTGCCTCCTTCCCTGACCACCAATGCCCACCCACTCCAGGAGTGTGCCCCTGGCTATTACCGGGACGTCAAAGGTCTCTTCTTGGGTCGCTGCATCCCCTGTCAGTGCCACGGCCACTCAGACCGCTGCCTCCCTGGCTCAGGCGTCTGTGTAGTAAGTAGGGACCTGTGGGGGGTGGGAAGCAGGCACCAAAGACACAGAGTAGGGAAGGCCAGGGCACCTTCGGGTCTGTGGTTGTGGGTATGCTGAGGTCTAGACAGGGGTGGGTGCCCTGGGCACGGACCCTGCATGGCTGGGGATGGAGCTGGTGGGAGCAAGGCCTCCACTGTGGGTGCTGAACTGTTCCCTCTGCCCAGGGCTGCCAGCACAGCACTGAGGGCGACCACTGCGAGCGCTGCCAGGCCGGCTTCGTGCGCACTGGGTCCGAGGACCCTGCAGCCCCCTGCATCAGCTGCCCCTGCCCCCTGGCCGTGCCTTCCAACAAGTAAGCTGGGCCAGCCACCCCGGGTCCCGACTGTTGGTTGGTGGCCCAGAGTCTTTATAGACCCAGAGCGGAACACTACCCCCACGGCTGGTTGAATCAACACTGCCCTCTGTGGAGGCCAGTGCAGCCAGATGGGCCCATGAGGTGGGGACCCCAGCACCTGGTGCCTGGCCCCACCTGAGTACACAGGTGCTTGCCTGGAGAACGCCAGTGTGTGATGACCACTTCCGTCTTTGCAGCTTCGCGACAGGCTGCATCCTGAGAGGGGGCCGCACCCAGTGTCTCTGCAAACCCGGCTACGCTGGGGCCTCTTGCGAGCGGTAAGCTGGGAGGCAGTGCCTGAGTAGGGGCAGGGTCTGTTTGAGGGGCCCAGGGCACTGAGTGCCTGAGCCACTGCCACCCACTGACCACACCACCCCCCCAGGTGCGCACCCGGCTTCTTCGGGAACCCCCTGGTGCTGGGCAGCTCGTGCCAGCCCTGTGACTGTAGTGGGAACGGTGACCCCAACATGCTCTTCAGCGACTGCGACCCCCTAACAGGCGCCTGCCGCGGCTGCCTGCGCCACACCACCGGGCCCCGCTGCGAGAGCTGTGCCCCTGGCTTCTATGGCAATGCCCTACTGCCCGGCAACTGCACCCGTAAGCGGGGAGGGCAGGGACAAGGGGTGTCCCCCCCGAGCAGGCTGTGTCCTGGGCTGAGCCCAGCATGGATGGTGTGGGCCTGACCAGGCCCCCTGAGCTCACGATCAGGCACCCCCATGGCCGGGCCAGGGGTTGTTTGGATACTCTGGCCTCTCCTGAGGGGGGGCGGTTCCCAGGAGGGCTCTGGCAGGGCTCCCCAAAGAGCTCCTCTGGGGGCTGAGCCCAGGCTGCAGCAAAGTTGGGCACAGTGGGACAGTGAGTAGGCAGCTGTGTGGTCTGGACCTGGATGGAGCAGGGAGGTGGTGAAAAGTAAGCGTCTGGGGGCTTCCTTTGGGGCAGGAAGAAGGTGCATGTGGAGTAGGAGCCTAGTAAGGGCTTCTGAGGGCTAGGAAGAAGCTGGGGTGATTTCCCAGGGTGACTTTCTGCAGGGTGTGACTGCTCCCCGTGCGGGACAGAGGCCTGTGACCCCCACAGTGGACACTGCCTGTGCAAGGCCGGTGTGACTGGGCTGCACTGTGACCGCTGTCAGGTAGCACTGCCTGGGAGGGGCGGGACCTTGATGTAGGGGCGGGGCTCGGTAGGAGGGGGGGAGTTTGTGGGTGGGGCTCAGGGTGATAGGGGCGGGGTTTTGTGTGGGCGGGGCCTCATGGCTCCAGGGCTGAAGGAAGGTGGATTTTGAGGGCTGGGCAGAGCCGTGACTGCAGTCTGTGCCCTCAGGAAGGACACTTTGGCTTCGAGGGCTGCGAGGGCTGTCGCCCATGCGCCTGTGGACCAGCCGCCGAGAGTTCCGAGTGCCACCCCCAAAGTGGGCAGTGCCACTGCCGGCCAGGGACTGGGGGACCCCAGTGTCGCGAGTGTGCCCCCGGCCACTGGGGGCTCCCCGAGCAGGGCTGCAGGCGTGAGTGCGAGCAGGCGGGGTACCTTGGGGTGGCGAGTACCCCCAGGGTTCTCAGCCAGCTACTCACCCCGCCTCTCCTGCCCCTCCCACCCAAGGCTGCCAGTGCCAGGGAGGCCACTGTGATCTGCACACGGGCCGCTGCACGTGCCCTCCTGGGCTCAGTGGGGAACGCTGTGAGACCTGCAGCCACCAGCACCAGGTGCCCGTGCCAGGAGGACCTGGGGGCCACGGCGTGCACTGTGAAGGTGCGTCCCTGTCCTGCCCACTGCCCTGGCCACCGAAACACACCTGGCTCACCCTGCCCTGGGGCAGTGCAGGTCCCAGCCCTCTGCTGACCTGGTGACCCTGACATTCATCTCGACTTCCAGAGAAGCCCCCTGGCCCTAGCTCTGCCTTTGTTTTCTGAGACCCCATAACTGTCCTCCTGTTGATCCTGAGACCCTCATGCTAACCTCTGACCCCCAACTCACCTCATCACCCTCAGCCCAGCTCAGTACCCCATTATATCTCTGTGAGCTCCAGTGACCATCTCTACCATGCTGATGCCCCCACTCTCCCTGCCCCCTTCACCCTGCACCCACCTGCCCCCTGCCTGCAGTGTGTGACCACTGTGTGGTCCTTCTCCTGGACGACCTGGAACGGGCCGGCGCCCTCCTCCCTGCCATCCGGGAGCAGCTGAGTGGCATCAACGCCAGCTCTGTGGCCTGGGCCAGGCTGCACAGGCTGAACGTCTCCATCACCAACCTACAGGTACTGCCCTGCCCGATCCCCAGGCACCCTCTCCCGGCCCCCAGCCTATCCGTCCTGGGTCACAGGCTCACCTTCTTCTCCCCCAGAACCAGCTCCGGAGCCCCCCAGGCCCCCATTATGAGACCACACAGCAGCTGGAGGCACTGGAACGACAGACCTCAAGCCTCGGGCAGAACACTCAGCATCTGGATGGCCAGGCAGGCCCCTGGGGACTCCCGCTCCAGAACCCCTTGGAACACTCCTCCTCCAGAGAAGCCCCCACTCCCTCTCAGCAGAACCCTCCCTGAGAAGTCTCTCTCCTCAGGCCCCAAACCATCCAGAATCACCCCTGACCTTCGGCTCAGGCTCAAGGTCCCTCCCCAGGCTCCTAGGCTTTCCCCAGCCAGCAGGGGCTGAGGCCTGATGGGGCACTTTGTCCACAGGCCACCAGAGCCCGAGCCCAGGCTGGCCAACTACTGGACAGCACCGAGGCCACGCTGGGCCGGGCACAGACGCTGCTGGCAGCCATCCGGGCTGTGGACCTTGCCCTGAGCGGTAGGCACTGGCCCAGCTGGGCGGGTGGGGAGAGTTGAGCAGAGTGATGTTCCGAGCTGAGGGCAGGGGGTGTGCCTCTGGGGGCTTGGCCTCTAAACACACTTTGGGGTGTTTAGACAGGGAGATGGTGCCCTGGTCACAGAAACAGCAGGTCCGAGTAGGGAGGGGAGAGGGGCAGCCCACATGGCCAGAACAAGAGGGCTGGGCAGGTGGTCCCTGCAAAGTGGGAAAAGTGGTGGGTGAGCCTTAGTTACAACCTGACACGTGCTACAAGAAGAGATCAGAAGGGACCAGGCCCATGCCAGGGTCTAGAAGGAGATGAAATTGCAACTGAGTGCTGGGCTGGGAGGAGAGATGGTTAAACCAGGGGGCCAAGGAGTGGGCTGAGCAAAGGGAGTGGTGGGGGTATTGCCATGGGGGTTGCGGGAGGCAAGGGGACATGGGCCAGAGGCCAGGCGGGCCTCAGAGTCGTGGCCTAGAGCAGGATCTCTGTCCAGGGCCTGCCAACTCATGTGTGGAGTGTCTGAAGAGGCTTGGCCAGGGGCTTCTGGATGGAAGCTAGTGGACAGAGGTCTGCTTGGCAGCAGGCTAGCCCTGGGCCCTGACAGCCCGTTCATTCCCCAAACCCCCACAGAGCTAGAGTCCCAGACGGACCGTCTGGCACCGGCCAATGCCTCAGTCCCATCGGGTGAGCAACTGCGCCGGGTGCTGGCCGAAGTGGAACGGCTGCTCCAGGAGATGCGAGCACGTGACCTGGGGGTTCCACGAGCAGCTGCTGAGGCCGAGCTGAGGGAGGCCCAGCGATGTGAGTGGGGTCCGCCCAGCAGGGCAGAGTGGGGAGGGCCCTGGGGCTGAGGCCAGCCCAGACTGGCGTCCCATCAGCTTGGCAGGGCGGATGGGGGCTGGCAGGCACTAGGGGGCACTGCCCGAGTGACCATTCCTACACTGGGCCTTGCCAGTGCTGGACCGTGTGCAGGAGCAGCTGACCAGACGCTGGGAGAGAAACCAGGCACTGGTCACACACACCCGAGACCGGCTGGCCCAGTATGAGGCTGGACTCATGGACCTGCGGGAGGCCCTGAACCGAGCAGTGGGCACCACAAGGGAGGCAGAGGAGCTCAACAGCCGCAACCAGGAGCGCCTGGAGGAAGCCCTGGTAGAGAGCTGGCCGCGCCCCTCCTCCTCCCTGCCCCCTTGGACTCTTCACCCCGTCACCCCCACCCCTTTACTTTCCACCTCACCTCTATTCTGTTACCTCCCACGCTCTCCCCATCATCTCCAGCAACGGAAGCAGGAGCTGTCCCGGGACAATGCCACTCTGGGGGCTACTCTGCAAGCTGCCAGAGACACCCTGGCCCGGGTCTCTGAGCTTCTGCGTGGCATGGACCAGGCCAGGGAGGTGAGCACCCCCCTCCCCAAGGGCTGCATACTCAGTGGGGGCGGGCACGCCCAGATCAGGTTTGAGTGAGCAGGGATGGGGACGAAGGTCCCCCCTTACATACTCCTCACCCCAGGAGTATGAGCACCTTGCTGCCAGCCTGGATGGCGCCCGGACACCGCTGCTTGAGAAGATGCATGCCTTCTCCCCAGCGAGCAGCAAACTAGAACTGGTAGAGGCCGCCGAGGCCCACGCATGGCAGCTGGACCAGCTGGCGCTCAACCTTTCCAGGTATGGGACCCAAACAGGATGGGTGGGGCAGAGCTGGTTTGCGAGAGCTCTTAGATGGAGTAGCCGTTGTTCCTGCAGGGCTGGGTAGAAGTTGGGGCCCAAGTTGGCAGACAGGAGCAGGAAAGGTACACTGGGTGGTGGAGGGTTATGACCTAGGCCGCGAGTCTGGGGCCAGCAGGCAGGCAGGCCCAGCAGCTGTGATGGGGAGGCCAGTGAGCTGGGCTGAGCCCGCACTCCAGCCTCAGACTTTCCCCGGCCTCCCCTTACAGCATCATCCAAGGAGTCAACCAGGACCGCTTTATCCAGAGGGCCATTGAGGCTGCCAACGCCTACAGCAGCATTCTGCAAGCCGTGCAGGCTGCCGAGGGCGCTGCTGAGCAGGCCCGGCAACAGGCAAACCACACGTGGGCGGTGAGGCCCTGACCCTCCCACACCCCCACACCCCCTGCAGCCCTGGCTGCAGCCCCTGTTCCTGGCAGCCCCTCCGGGCAGGGCTAAACCACATCCTATCCCCGCGTCTGCAGATGGTGGTGCAGCGGGGCCTGGCACCCCGGGCCCGGGAGCTGTTGGCTAACAGCAGTGCCCTGGAGGAGGCCGTCCTGGGGGAGCAGCGGAGACTGGACCTCGGTGAGTGTCATGTCCCAAGGGGCGTCCCGGCTCTGTGGGACTCTTGCCCTCCAGCTACGTTGTGTGGGGGTTCGTGGATTGTCACTGTGAGAGTCAGGATGGCAGCTGCCATGGGTGTTAATTTTCCCCACTGCCCCGGCAAGTCCACTCCTGGAGCCCTGCAGAGGCCTGCCCACCCTGACTTTGTGACAGGACCCCAGGACGTGGAAGGGCCCGGGGAGAGGACACGAGAACCAGCTGATGGTTCTGCTGTCCTGGATGAGGGTCATGTGTGTGCCAGGTCATGGGGAGAGGACACGAGAACCAGATGATGGTTCTGCTGTCCTGGCTGAGGGTGTGTGTGTGCCAGGCCATGGGCTAGGTGGGGGTGTGTGTGTGCACCCTCTGCTGTGAGCACCTCAGGGTGCTGGTGGCCATGTGCAGCGGCTTAGCTTTTCTGAGTCTCCATTGTTTCACCTATAAAATGGGACGGTTGCATTTGCTGTGGGCCTAGGAGGCTGCTCTGAGATTTGGGGTGCAGTGCTTTCCCCCAAGCCGATGGCCCTTGTGTCCAGGTGTCTCCCTCTGTGTGTGTGTGAGCCTTAGCACTCCCTGGTCAGGAGGACTGAAGTGGCTGTGCCTGTACTGTGCGGGCGGGGGCTCCTCAGGATTGAAGCCATCTTTCCCGCAGCGCGGGCCACCCTGCAGGACACTGGGACCCAGCTCCGCGATGCCCGGGCCAGGAAGGAACAGCTGGCGGCCCGGGTCCGGGAGGTGCAAGCCATGCTGGCTATGGACACAGGTAGGGTGGGTCTCCTCCCTGCAGTTCCCCCACCTCTTGTCCCCAGAGCTGAAGGGGCACCTACCCACATGGGCATCACCCCACCAGCCCTGCCTGTCCAGTGGGGTCACCATCCAGGAAGGGGGCCAGGGTAGTTCCAACCCTGGGGACTCTCCCCAGCCCTAAGGACTTGCTTCTGGTCGGGAATCAGACACCAAACAAACGGCACCCCCAACGTCAGCCTGGGTAGCAAGTGAACCCAGGAGGAATGGGGAGCATTTGGAGAGAGAGGACGCAGGGCGGGCGGGGAAGGCACAGGTGTTCAGTGGGCTCAGAGGTGGCGGCAGCAGCAGAGGTCAGTGTGGCTGGAGCTGGACGCCCAGACACCTCAAGGGTCTGGGGACCGGGGAGGCTCAGGGCACAGGAGGGATCCCTGCTGACTCGAGAGTAGACCCTGCCTACCAGCCTGGGGGCCACAGGGACTCTGGAAGGACCTCAGGAGAGATGGAGTGGCAGGGTGGGGGACTGACCAGGGGGAGATGAGGCTGAGCTGACTCAAGCAGGCCTCAGGGGACTCCACTCAGGCGTGTGGCTGGCACAGGAGGGCTGTCTATCTGGGAGGGGGTGGCGGGTGAGTCTCCACCGCCCTGAGGTTCTCATGAGGTAGGGGGAGCGGGGTTAATTCCCTGTTGCTGGTTCTGGCAGGGGGTCTTAGTGGTCTCCCCAGATAGGGATGAGGCCCCCCCGACTGAGCCTCCACACGGCCCACTGCAGATGAGACAAGCAAGAAGATAGCCCATGCCAAGGCCGTGGCCGCTGAGGCCCAGGACACGGCTGCCCGCGTGCAGTCCCAGCTTCAGGACATGCACCGGCATGTGGAGCAGTGGCAGGGCCAGTACAAGGGCCTGCAGAGCCAGGACCTGGGCCGTGTGGTGCTTGATGCTGGCCGCTCAGGTGGGTCCTGGGGCACGGTGCCCCGATGGTGGGTGGGCCAGGGTGGGCAGGCCAGGCACGCAGGGCCTCCTTCCCCTCCGTTCCCTGCCTGCAGTGTCCACCCTGGAGAAGACGCTGCCGCAGCTTCTGACCAAGCTGAGCCTCCTGCAGGACCGCGGGGCACACAATGCCAGCCTGGCTCTGTCAGCCAGCATCGGCCGCGTGCGGGAGCTCATCGCCCAGGCCCGTGGTGCCGCCAGCAAGGTGGGTGCGAGTGCCAGGGCCAGGTGGGCATCTGGGAGACCAGGAGGCGGACACTGACGGGCTGTGTGTCCCCACAGGTCAAGGTGCCCATGAAGTTCAACGGGAGCTCAGGGGTGCAGCTGCGCACCCCTCGGGACCTCACCAACCTCGCCGCCTCCACTGCCCTCAAGTTCTACCTGCAGAGCCCAGAGCCCACAGCTGGCCAGGTCACAGGAGACCAGTTTGTGCTGTACATGGGCGGCCGCCAGGTAGCAGGCGGGCTCTGCGGGCTGGGTGGAGCTGGGCGCCAGGCTGGAGCGGGTGGGGCGCCCGAGGCCTTGCCCCACTGAGTCTCCTGTCACCCAGGCCACCGGCGACTACATGGGTGTGGCTCTGCGGGGCCAGAGGGTGCACTGGGTGTACCGCCTCGGTGGGGCAGGGCCTGCGACCCTCAGCATCGACGAGGACATTGGGGAGCAGTTCGCGGCCGTCAGCATTGACAGGTGGGACACCCAGTCCCCACAGCACTCCCCCACCTCCGAGTGTGGCCACATGTCCACACCTCACCTCCCACCTCTGCCCTCAGGATCCTCCAGTTTGGCCGGATGTCTGTCACGGTGGAGAATCGGATGGTCCAAGAGACCAAGGGAGACACGGTGGCCCCTGGGGCTGAGGGGCTGCTCAATGTCCAGCCGGACGATTTCGTCTTCTATGTGGGGGGCTACCCCAGCAACTTCATGGTGAGCCTGGCCGGCCTGGGTGCACAAGCTGCCCTGCCCGCCTGTCCCACGAAGTCCTACTCAGTATCTGGCCTGGGCTCCCCCCTCGGGTCTGCCCTGACTGCGCACTGTGCCCACAGCCCCCTGAACCCCTACGCTTCCCTGGCTACCGGGGCTGCATCGAACTGGACACACTCAATGAGGAGGTGGTCAGTCTCTACAACTTCGAGAAAACCTTCCAGCTGGATACAGCTGTGGACAAGCCATGTGCCCGGTACGTGTGGTCTGAGCCGACCCTCACTCCGACTCTGCCCACCCTGGGCTGACCCTCCCACCTCTGACCGGCAGCTCCAAGTCAACCGGGGACCCGTGGCTCACAGATGGCTCCTACCTGGACGGCTCCGGTTTTGCCCGCATCAGCATGGAGAGCCAGCTCAGCAACACCAAACGCTTCGACCAGGAGCTGCGGCTCGTGTCCTATAGCGGCATCATCTTCTTCCTGCAGCATCAGGCATGTCCGCTGTCCATGCCCCTACCCTACCCCACCATCCACGCCCCCCGCCTGCCAGCTGTCCACACCCTCTCCCCTGCCCCCCTGGCTGTGCTGACCCTCCCCTTTCCCCAGGACCAGTTCCTGTGCCTGGCTGTGCAAGAAGGCAAACTAGTGCTCCTCTATGATTTTGGCGCAGGCCTGAAGGAGGCCGGCCCGCTGCAGCAGCCTCCGCCACAGCTGACTGCAACCAGCAAGGCGGTAAGGCTGGCTTCAGAGAAGGCCCTGGGTGGGGAGGGGCAGTGGGGGTCGCAACTCCCCTGAAGGTGCCCACCTGTGCCGGCGCCTCCCAGATCCAGGTGTTCCTGCTGGGGGGCAACCGGAAGCGTGTGCTGGTGCGCGTGGAGAGGACCACGGTGTTCAGCGTGGAGCAGGAGAACGTGCTGGAGCTGGCCGATGCCTACTACCTGGGGGGCGTGCCGCCCAGCCAACTGCCTGCCAGGTGAGCAGGTCTGGGGCGAGGGGTGGGGGTGGGAGGGCAGGGCCTGGGGAGGCCACCACCGCGGCTCATCCTGTGGACACTGGTGCCTGCAGCCTGCGGCAGCTCTTCCCCTCTGGAGGCTCCGTGCGAGGCTGCATCAAGGGCATCAAGGCCCTGGGCAAGTACGTGGATCTCAAGAGGCTGAACACCACGGGCGTCAGCGCCGGCTGCACCACTGACCTGCTGGTGAGCCCCCTCCCACCCCCGGCCGCGTGCATGCCCTTTCCGGCTGCCACCGCAGGCCCTCACAGTCGCCCTGCCTGCAGGTGGGACGGGCCATGACTTTCCACGGTCACGGCTTCCTGCGCCTGGCACTCCCCAGCGATGCCGTGCCCCTCACGGGTGACGTCTACTCTGGCTTTGGCTTCCGCAGCAGCCAGGACAGTGCTCTGCTCTTCCAACGAGAGTCCCCGGTGCGTCTGCCCCACCTCCAGGGCAGCAGGGTGGGGGCGTGTGGCCAGAGGGAGTCTGGGCCCCCAGCCTGGCTCACTGACCCAACCATGTTCCACAGGGTGGGCCATGCGAGGTGACCCTGCAGCAGGGTCACGTGACCCTCCGGCTGGCCAGGACTGAGCTGAAGACACAAGAGCGTTTTGATGATGGGGCCCCCCATTACGTCACTTTCTACAGCAACAACACGGGGTGAGCCTGGCTCACCTGGCCTCTCCAGGGAAGGCGGGGCAAATCTGAGGGTTTAGGGACAATGCACTGCGGGTTGGGTGGCAGGATGGGGAAACACCACTCTCCCCACCAGGGTCTGGCTCTACGTGGACGACCAGCTTCAGGAGATGAAGCCCTACCGGGGGCCACGGCCCCAGCCTCAGCCCGAGGGGCCCCCTCAGCTCCTCCTGGGGGGCTCGCCCAAGTCCAGTGACATTCGTAACTTCAGTGGCTGCATCAGCAATGTTTTTGTGCTGCGGTGAGCGGAGTGGGCATGAGGGGGGCAGTGTTTGCTGGCAAGAACCTGCTGACTTGGCCCCAGCCACTGACCTGCACCCCTCACCCTCCACAGGCTCCTGGGGCCTCAGCGCGTGTTTGACCTGCAGGAGAACCTGGGCAGCTTCAACGTGAGCTCAGGCTGCGCCCCAGCCCCTCGCACCCAGCTCCTGGAGCTGGTCCCGCAAGGGCTGCGGGCCACTGTCTCTCAGAAGGTAGGGTACAGGAGGGGTGTGGGCGGCGGGGCTGGGGTAGGCAGAAAGTCACCTCATGTCCCTGCACCCCCATCCGACCCCCACCAGGCTGCCCGCCGAAGCCGGCAGCCTGCCCAGGACTCTGCCTGCTTGCCACCTGGGTCCCTCAGGACCATCCGGGACGCCTACCAGTTTGGGGGTCCCCTGACCAGTTACCTGGAGTTTGCACATGTTCCGGCCTCCCCCAGTGACTGGTAAGCCTGGGTGGGGACCAGGGTGGGGGGTGCCACAGTGGGGTGGAGGTAGGGCACAAGGCTGATGCCCATGCTTGGCTTCCAGGTCACAGCTCTCCATGCTCGTCCGCCCACACGCCCCCCGAGGGCTCCTGCTCCTTGCTGTCCCTCAGACAGCCAGCAGCCCCTCCCTGGTTCTCTTCCTGAACCACAGACGTTTTGTAGCTCAGACCGAAGGCCCTGGGCCCCAGCTCCGAGTCCAGAGCCGCCAGCGTTCACGCACTGGCCAGTGGCATACGGTGAGGGACTGGGAGAGGGGACACGGGGTGGGAGGTAGCGGGGGCATCTGGGAACTCCCACCCTGATGTGCCTCTCCCCACCCTCAGGTGTCCGTGCGCTGGGAGAAAAGTCGGATCCAGCTGATGACAGACAGGGTCTGGGCCCATAGCCAGGAGGGGCCAGGCTGGCAGCACCAGGGGCAGCAGGGCCCCCGGCCACACACACTCTTTGTGGGGGGCCTTCCTGCCAGCGGCCACAGCCCCAGGCTCCCAGTGAGCACCACCTCGCCCAGCCTCCCACCCCTCCCCAGCCAGATACTGTCCACCTTCCTAGCACCCCAAGGGCCTGACCCCAGCCCACTCTGTGTTCCTACAGGTGGCCATCAGCAGCCCTGGGTTCAGGGGTTGTGTGAAGAGGCTGAGGCTGGATGGGCGGCTCCTGGGGGCCCCCACGCGGATGGCGGGGGTCACACCCTGCTTCTCAGGGCCCCTGGAGAAGGGCCTGTTCTTCACAGGCAGCGGGGGAGCCGTCACTCTAGGTCTGTCCCTGACTGGTGCCCTCCCAGTCCTCTTGGGGTGGCCGGGGGGGCAGAATAGTGATACCCAGAAAGGGTGGGGCCTGGGGCCCGAAGCCCTCCCCTTCTCACGGCCCCTCCTTGCAGACACCCTGGGGGCCACACTGCTCGACGTGGCCCTGGAGCTGGAGGTGCGGCCCCAGACAGCCACCGGCCTGGTCTTCCACTTGGGCCGGGGCCAGACGCCCCCGTACCTAGAACTGCAGGTGCTGGGGAAGCAGGTAAGACAGGTGTGAGCTGCAGCCTCAGGGTGGGATCAGGGCTGGCAGGGCCCTCCTGACCTCTCACACCCCCAGGTCCTGCTGTGGGCAAACGACGGCGCTGGTGAGTTCTCCACGTTGGTGACATGCCCCACAGCACTGTGTGATGGACGCTGGCACCGACTGGCAGGTGAGCTGGTGCCTCTCCCAGCGGGAGGTCGCGACACTCCTGACCCTCACCTGCTGCAGTCAAGCCTGGAAGGACTGACTCGGCAGGGGTCAGCCGCAGGCCCCCAGCGGGGGGGTGGCAGGGACTTAAAGCCAAAGAAACAGGGTGAACAGCCCCTGGCCCTGTGGCTTGTGCGAGTCCTCCCAGCCCGGCCACAAGGCAGCTGTGCTTGCAGTGACCAAAGGCGGGAACGTGCTCCGGCTGGAGGTGGACCAGCAGAGCAACCACACCCTGGGCCCGGCGCCAGCCACCTGGGCCAACGCCCTGGTGCCGCTGCATCTCGGAGGCCTGCCGGGTGAGTGCGGCCTCGGCCTGGGGGCGGGGGGAGGGGGAAGGCTGCCCTGGGCACCAGGCGCTGAGGTTGAGAGCGGGGAGCCCAGGCCTGATGAGACACCAGCCTCTGCTCCAACTGGGCCCTTTCCTCCTCTCCCTCAGAACCCTGGAAACGGCCTCCCTACAACGGCTGCATGCGGAATCTGGTGCTGAACCAGGTGTCGGTCACCTGGCCTCGCACTGCGGGTGTGCAGGGGGCAGTGGGGGCCAGCGGCTGCCCAGCCACGTAGCACAGCTACCCCCGGGACCCCAGCCGACAGCTCCAGCAGCCACACGAAGGGGTCTTCTGGAGCCCACAGGTGGTCTGCCCCATCAGGCAGGGTCTTGCCCCCCAGAACCCCCAGCCCCTCCACCCAGCGTGCAGATACCACCACCCTCAGGTGGCTCTTAGATGAAGTCTGTGTGTGTTTATCTAGACTCCAGATTCTATGGGTAATAAAGTCTTATTTCTGGGAGTGGTTTTAAGTTATATCTCACTTCCTAAAGGAAAGGGTAAATAACACTGTAAAATGGGGGTTTGTATTTTTTATCTTTCAATTTAATTATGAAATTTCCCTTCCACCAATATTCAGTAATAAGAAAGCTGTAAATCACAGGTCCCCCTGCTTCTTGAAACAAAAATTAAAAAGTAACTTGTGTAACTGAGTGTCGACTTTAAATGTAGAAAAAGAAAAGCAGCCCAGTGGGTCTGGAGGCCCGAGCCCAGCACGACTGTCCCTCTGAGTCAGAACCCAGGCCCAGAGCCGCTTCTTGCACCCAACTCCCGTCAGCCCACCTGGCACGCAGACAATCCAGAGTTGGCAGATAAAAGAAAAGACTTTTACTGATTAGCACGTTGGGGCAAAGGTGAGAGGGTGTGATCACAAACGCCACTACTGAGGCCAAATGACCTGGGGGTTGAGCCCTCGTGGCTGGAGGCAACCTAATCCAGGCTCATGTCCTCTTCTTCGTCCTTCTTGTCCTTCCCATCGCCCTCCTGCTGCTCGGGGCTGGTGCTATTCTGCATGGCTTTGGCAAATGCTTCCACGTCTAAAACACATTAAAAAGCCTGACATGACCTTTCCGGCCCGGGTCCAGCACTGCTGACTGGGGGACACGAGGGGAGAGCCAGGCGGAGGCCAGGGCCGTCAGACTAGGCGCCCTCTGCACGTGGGGGAAGCCCTCCTCTCCAACTACAAGGAGACCATCTCTGCCTCACCTGTGGCCGAGGGGCGGGGCGCAGGTACTTACCACCCTTGTTGGCAGCCTCCACAGCCTCCGCGGGCAGCCCAAACTGGCACATGAGGGGGCCCAGCTGCCCTGAGGCCAAGGCCGCACTGAACATGCCGAGGGCCTGTGGGAAGAGCCAGGCACCTGAGTCCATGAGAGAGCTGAAGGGGACCGCAGGAACCAAGACGCGTGGTGCCAGGGGCTGTGCTGCAGGCGGGCAAGTGTCCCCTACACCAAGCTTCCCGCAGGACACCTGGGCCATGTGTCTACCTGCTGGAACTGGGGTGAGGTCAGCGTGTTCTGGATCTCCTCTGCGGTCTGCGGCAGGGACTCCCCTGATGGCAGGTAGGGCAGCAGGCGCTCCTGGACATCCGCGTTGGCAAGGATGGGGGCCATGATCTCAGGTGTCAGCACACTGGCCAGGTCAACTAGGGCACAAGCAGTGGCCGTCAGCGGCTGGACACCAGCCAGGATGCCCATGCGAGAGGACAGTGACACTCAGCTGTGGAACTTCCGGGCGTGGTGTGGTGAGGTGAGGTGAGGCGAGAGAGGCAGGGGCAGAGGCTCAGTGTTACCTTGTTGGCCGCCTCCTGGCCCAGCCGGCACACTCATGGTAGCCAGGATGCTCTGCAGGTCGCTGAGCTGGATGGGCTGGGCGGGGCTGGCTGCTGTGCTGGCTCCGTCACCTGAGCTGGGCGCGGGGCTCGGGCTGGTCGCTGAGGCAGCTGCTGGAGCGGAAGGGGCTGGGGTGGCGCGAGTGGAGGAGGTGGTGGAGGACGGGGTGACCGCTGCTGACTGGCTCCGGGAGCTGGGGAGAGCGAGGGAACACTGGAGGGTGACATGCCTACAAAGGCACCACAACACATCCATCCTGCCCCAGACCTTGTGCTGCCAGGTCTCTGGGAGAAGTCTGAACCATGAAAAGGACAAGCCTCCCCAGGTGCCTACTCCGTCCTTCAGCATCTCCTATGCCCAGCCTCTGTGAAGGAGGAACACCTGGTGAAACCAGAGAGCCAGGGGTGAGGCTCACCTGGATGAAGAGCTGCTTGCCGGAGGCCCTCCGCTCCCCAGTAAGCTGGCCAGGCCCGGCCCGGTCAGGGCCCCCAGGCCACCTGCAAGGAGCAAGGACACACAATTCAACACTCAGGCCTGGCCGGAGGCCCCCTCCCCCACCACAGAGCAGACCCACCCAGCACTACAGCCCAGGGACAAGCAGGGGAAGAAGCAGAGCGGGCCTGTCTGCGGGGGCCCAGGGCTGGGACTCCTCAGGCGTGTTATAGCAGCTTAACCCACTAAATCTATCATTTCTCCATCCCATGACAATACCAACGCACCCCAGTTCAAGGACAGAGTCCAAATTCAGTACAAAGTAACAAGCGTTTCCCCAACAGACAAGCCAACCTGGGAGACCAGGGGGCCCAGGCAGGATCCCTGTCGCATGTTCTTAGGCCCTGCTCCTCAGCCAGCTGTGCTCCCCTGAAATATGGAACTGTGTCCTCCTTGGGGGCCCTGGAAGGCCTTGCCCACCTGGTGCAAGGTCAATCCCTAAGGCAAACCAGGCCCCTGCCCAGGGAAGCCAGCACACAGATATGGCTCTGACAGAGCTGATGAGAAGCCGCAAGCTGCCAACTCTGCTACTAAGGGGCTCCCAAGCCCTCGGCGTGTTACCCAGTCCTCCGAGGCCGGCAGGTCCGATGAGCTGCATGAGTTGGCTGTGGCTCATGTTCCCCAGCAGGCTCTGCAGGCCACCCTCCCCTGCAGGACAGAAGGTGCTCAGATTGGGGCTGCGGTGGCCAGGGGCCTCCAGCTGGGTCTGCCCCCACCCCTCCGCTGCCACCAAGGTCCTGGGGGCGGCCCCCATCTCAGCTGACCCTGAGCTGTGCGCTGAGTGTCTCCTGCCAGGAGCCAGCGCAATAGGGCTCACAGACGGGTCACCAACTGAAGACAGGAGCAGGGACCAACTCCGGAACCGCCCCAAGGGGCTCCTAACCTGGATCCTCCACCTCCGCTTAGCCACCGGCCCGCACCACCCAGGGTCCACGTCAGCGGAAACCGACTCCAACCTCACAGCACATCCGGGAAGGTGACCATTACCGCCCAGCGCAGACAGCTCGTGGCCTCCGCTCCCACTCGCCCCCAGGGCTCCGGGCATCGGCGGGTTGTTCAGATACTCGTTGACTTTCCGGCAGTGCTCCTCATCCTGGTCCGTCTTGGGCTCCTGTGGGGAGGACACAGCAACAGGCGCAACTGAGCAGCCCACCCATCTTACAGGTGGGGAGACTGACGCGCTAGGAGCACTTGGCACACAAGCAACCCTATCCTCCAGGATGAGGCTGTGTGACCGCCTTAAACCACAAATCCCGGATGTCCCTGGTGGTCCGGTGGTTAGGCCTTCACCTTCCACTGCAGGGGGTGAGGGTTCAAGCCCTAGTCAGGGACCTACGATCCCACATGCCTCAGGGCCAAAAAAACAAAATATAAAACAGGAAGCAATATTGTAACAGATTCAATAAAGACTTAAAAATGGTTGTCAAACCTTTTTTCTAATTAACTTATTTTTTACTGAAGGATAATTGCTTTACAGAATTTTGCTGTTTTCAATCAAACCCCAAGTTTAAAAAAAA
The DNA here is from genome assembly GCF_029407905.1 of Bubalus kerabau. Classification (NCBI taxonomy): domain Eukaryota; kingdom Metazoa; phylum Chordata; class Mammalia; order Artiodactyla; family Bovidae; genus Bubalus; species Bubalus kerabau. Next base: position 55,487,743 of record NC_073636.1, read on the forward strand.
AAAAACCTCAAATCCTTCAACACATGTAATGCTGTAAAATAACCCTGTTATCACACCACTGTCACCAACCAGCCCTGGCCTGCAGCCCTCCAGAGTTAGCTGGGCGCTGATGATGAGCACTTGGGCATGCAGGGGGTCATCAGGCAGCATCACCCTGAGGGCACCCCCAGAACTTCGAGACAGAGCACCCATGACTGGTACACTATCACCCAGAGACCCCCAGAGCACACCAAAGGGGAAGACACAAGACAGAGCCACCACACAGGGTTCACCCTGGCTTCCGGTCTGCGCTTATGACCCTGGAGGGGGCACTGGGAGACCAGCAAGTCACAGGCAGAGATGGGACCCAGCCCAGAAATCATTCCTGTAAGTGACCCAGGGATTTCCAGCCTCAAAAGGGCCCCAAAGCCAAGCTACACACTCTGGACTCTGGCAGAGCCCACTACAACAATCCCCCCTCACACCGCACCCCCACTCCCCACACACGGTGACACTCTTGAATCTTTTGGTTCCATGGCAAGTAGGGTCAGCACCAGCTGGTAAGGGAAAGCAAATTCTACCATCAGAACAGCTAATTCTGATAAGCTGGCACTTTTCAAAAATTGTGTTTGAAAATAAAGTAACATAGGTCATTCAAATAACAATATTTTCTGGGTACCTACTATATGCTAAGCATTGAGCCTGGGTCTCCTGCATTGCAGGCAGATTCTTTAGCACCTGTGCTACCAGGCAAATCCATTATTTTATACACTGAATAGAATTAGAAAACAGACCTAATTACTGCCTTCGTGGAATACGACTTGTATGTGAAGGGGTTTTGGGGGAAAAAAAAAAAACCCCACAGAAACCCAAAGGCCCCATGAGCAAATTTCTAACCTAATTTTATGACAATATTTTAAGAGAAAAAGTAAACAAAACCTGCATACCTGCATCCAGAAGAAGAGTCGTTTGGACCCTGCCTTAAACTTGAGCACGTAGACCCTCCCACTGGGGCACTGTGGCACGCGCTTGAACTCACAGTCATCGGGGAAGATGATCAGATCCTAAAGAGAGGCACTGCTGGGCCCCAGGACCTCCAGGAACACAGGCCGGGCCCGGGCCTGGGGTTGTGTGGCGGGCTGGGCAGAGGCCCCGGGACACAGAGACCAAGCCCCTCACCAGCAGGGTCTGTGCAGGGCAGACAAACAAGGGTCACAGGCACCCCAGGAGGGTCGTGAGGGCCAGGAGAGGGGCCCGGTACTGAACAGAGAAGGGGGGTTTCCGGCTCCTGGAGGATTTTTGATAGAGACGTTTTGGGAGCAACATTCCAAGATGAGTTAAAAAGTCAGCCCTGACCTGCTCCTGAACTTAACAAAAAAACGATACTGTCTGAATAAAATGACCGCTAAAGAAAGCTTTCTAGAGGGCTGTGATCAAGGTCAGGATTTGTACACTTTTTCTCCAATCTTAGGCACCTCATCTTCAGAACTTTACACGTACACAGGTGACAGAGGAGATGGACATGATCGCTGAGACTAGAAAGCCCACAAGCAGATCCACATACCCCACCAACACACTCCAAACTGTCAACCAGTTGTTTCAAGCCCAGAGCGCGGTGTCCTCCTGTAAAGACCACGCTGCCCTGACCATTTTGGGGCGGGGGGCGGGTAGGTGTCCTCAAGACAAGGTTCACTCCCAGACACTTACATCTTCCACGTTACCCGATGTCCTGTCTTTCCAGCAAAAGTGAATGAGGGAGTCATCCGTCTGCTGAATGTACACAAGCCCTTTCCGTTTATCTGGGGTGACGGTAGTTCCTTTTAATGACATTTTTCCGGCCCGAAACTCCACCAAATACTTGTTGGAGGACCCACGGGAGCCTGGCACCAGGCTTGGAAACAGAGCTCCTGAAGTCGTCATCCTAAAAGAAGCACCACCGCGCAGGCCCGGTCACGACCGCGGACACCCTAACGTCCTCCTCCAATGCTGCGCTCGAAGAGCAGAAGGAAAGCGCTTCTCGCAGCCGGGCCAGGCCTCAGACGCCCGACACCTGCGGCCAGCTCATTCCGGGGTGGGCCGGCCCACGGGGCCAGGTTCTCAGCTTCTGCTCCCGTTTCTCAAACCCCGAAATTTACCTGTGCATCTAAAGCGCATGGCAGCTGGGGATCCTCGTCAACACCATGTTCCGTACATTTTAAATAATCTATTAGCCTGCGACTCCGAAAGATTTAAAACCTCGAGCTGGGCAGACAGGCCGCTAACACGCTGGATGGCAGGCCAGACTCCGGCCTAAACCTCGCTGCTACCGGACACACGGCCGGTAAACTGCAGCGCGGCTGGCTCGCTCCCCTCGGACAGAAAACCCGAGCGAGCACCTGGGGAAACGCGAACCCGGCGGCCGGGGAGGACTTTGCGCGGGTGAAGACCCGCTCCCACCCGCAGGCCCCACCGCCCGGCACTCTCGGCTGCGGGCGCCGCGGGCCCGGGGCGGCGGCCGGGGTGCCCGGGAGCCCCCGTCCGCGCTTGCCCCCGGCCTCTGCGGCCCCAGACGACCCGGCGCCCGCCCGGGGACCGCCGACGTCGCAGGCCCCGCCCCCGACCACCCCCATAACCGTCCCCGCCCCCGACGACCCCGCACCTGGCCCGCGCCGAGACTCCGCCGAGAGGCGCCGTCCGGGTTCGCTCTTCCTCCTCAGCGCCTGCCGGGCCCCGCCGGAACACCCCGCTCGCCCCGCCCCGCCCGCCGCTCTCGCCGCTGATTGGGCTCCGTCAGGAGCGGGGCGGGCGCTAGTCTGCGGGCGATTGGCGAGGGCCGCCGCCCGTCTCGCCACCGGCCCGCCCCCGCGCCGGCGGCTCTCTTCCGGAGGAAGCGCGGGCCGGGGGCCCGCGGGCCAGAGCGGCCCCTATTGTTGCTGTGTCATAGGGGCGCGGCGGCGGCCCCTGGCGGCGACGCCGGGAACGGCGAAGCGGTCGCAGGCCGAGCAGCTGGCGTTGGATCTGGGACCGCGAACCGGGCGGGGGCGCCTGCGGGGCGCGGGGCAAGGTGTCTCAGGTGTGCTGACCGTGCGGGACGCCAGGTTCCTAGACCTGGGGAAGTAGTCGCCGGCTTAGGGGGAGGGATGTCATAGGACGGCGGGGCCGTGCGGTGTCTTCGAGTCCCTGGGGGAAAGTGACTGCAGCCCTGGACTCAGGTGCGTGGGCCCAGCGTCCTCCTGACGAGCGGTGGTCTCCTGGGAGCCCGTGCGACGCACAACGCCGCTGCCCTGCGCCCCCAGACCCTCTTGAGAACTACCCTCCATCCTCCCTGTGCCCTGGGGGTCCCCCAACCCCCAAAACAGTGACGGCGTGACTGTTTCCCCATCCTCCCCAGACCCCCTATAATCTGCCGACAAGGCTGCTCCTTCATTCCTTGTCTGGTGTGTGATGTGTGCAGTCTGAACCGAATGAAATCAGCTGTCCTGCACACACTGGAGGAGGGAAACGGAAGCGCGGCCCTCCCATTCCTTTACTTCCCTTCACTTACACTTTGTAGTTTCTGCAGAGCAGCACACACACCTGGAGCCCATGCTACACATGATGTGTGACTCCCCGCTCCAAGAGGCAAGGCCATCCTCAATTGTGTGGCCACCTCCATGCCCGCTTGATTTACCATCAACCCAGAGGAATCTGCTTCCCTTGTAGCTCAGTTGGTAAAGAATCTGCCTGCGATGCAGGAAACCTGGGTTTGATTCCTGGCTCCGGAAGATCTACTGGAGAAGGAAACGGCAACCCAGTCCAGTATTCTTGCCTAGAGAATCCCATGGATAGAGCAGCCTGGCAGGTTACAGTCAATGGGGTTGCAAGAGCAGGACACGACTTAGCTGGCCCCTACCACCACCACCACCACAGAGGAACCTGGTGGGCTACAGTCGTCCATGCGGTCTCACAAGAGCTCGCCACCACTTAGCGACTAAACCACAACCATCATGAATACGTAAAATCCATTTTTAAGCTTTTTTTTAAAAAAAGGTATAAAAGTGAAAACTATTCTTTTATTCAGCATTGTTTTAAGATGTATCCATGTTGACACATGCAGCCCTAACCTAGTCTGTCTTACCTCCTGTGTAACATTCTGATGGATAAAACACCGCAAGTTCTGTACCCATTGCTTTGTGATCTAAAGAGTCTCTATTTTTTTTTTTTTTTTTTTTGGTTTGGAAAAATAGAGCTCGTTTTCATTTTAAAATATTTATGTTGATAAGAAATGTTTTTATAATTAATATTTAAAATTTCTAATATGGTAAATATCCATAGATAAAACTCATGTATGCAAAAGCTCTATGGGGATCCTTGATAGTTTTTGAGAGTCTAAAGAGTTCCAGAGACCAAAGTGATGGGAACAGAGACCCGTGAAGAAATTCAGTGGCCTGTGACTGGGGTCACGACACCCGCAGCAGTACCATCCCGCGCGCTCTGTGAAACCAGAAAGAAGACAGTAAGAAAACCACCTGGCTTCCCTGAGGAGGGACTGGCAGGCAGGGGTCACTGTCCAAAGTCTTGGGAAGCTCAAAAGCTGCCAGCAGGGGCCATAGGGAAAGCAACTTTCTAGAACCTGAACACCCTTCTGGGCAGTGACTGCGGTGGGGCCTCAAATGAGCACTTCCTTATCCCAAACTAAGGGAGCTTGTGTCCTGGGAGGCTCAAAAGAGAAAGCTTTATACACTTTCACTGGTTTCTGTGAAAAAACCAGTAAGGAGACAAGCTACCGGTAGATGGCCATCAAGGAGGCCAGTCCATGTGCCCCCTCCCCCCACCCTCCACCCCAGTATGGACTCTGTGAACTGGGCCCCACAGCAGAAAAAGCAAACCCAGCCCCTCGCCCTGAGCCTCGACACCCTCCCCCAGGCGAAAGGCAAGGGCTGCAGTGGCTGTGGGCGCAGGGACGGTCGACAAGGAAGCTGGCGAAGAAGTGCCCAGACATCTCCTAAGGAGGATGTGCAGATGGCCTGATGTGCAGGCAAGGATGGTGGACAGCATTATTCATAAGGGAAATGCAAATTAAAACACACGGATTAGAATGGCTTAAAAAAGGAAAAGCGACAGTACTAAGTGCTGGGGAGTCTTTGGTGCTGGAAATACAAAATGGCCCAGCCACTTAAAAAAACCGTTTGGCAGGTGGCTTTTGTTGTTGTTTTCTTTTTCTTTAATTATAGACTTTCTTTTTTAGAGCAGTTTTATGTCCACACCAAAACTGAACAGAAAGTACAGAGTTCCCACACACCCCGTCCAACAGCCCCGCCACCACCCACATCCCCCACCAGAGCTGTGTGTTTGCTACAATCCATGCTCAAACGCTGGAGAAGGAAATGGCAACCCACTCCAGTATTCTTGCCTGGAGAAGCCCATGGACAGAAGAGCCTGGAGGGCTACAATCCATAGGATCGCAAAGAGTCAGACATGATTGAAGCACTTTAGCACATGCTCATATGTGGACACATCACGTCACCAAGTCCAGAGTTTACATCAGAGTTCACGCTCCGTCTTATACATCCACATGTTCAGACAAATGCTTAGTGACGTATGTGCATCTTTACAGTGTCACACAGAGCATGCTCGCCACCCTGAAAAGCTGATGTCCTCTCCCTGTCCTTCCCTCCCTCTTGCTTAATCCCTAGCAACCACTGATTTTTTTTCCAGTTTTTTATTATGGTAAAATGACACATAACAGAAAGTTTACCATCCTAATCTCTCTTTAAGTGTTGAGTTCAGTGGTCGTAAGTACATTCATGACATTGTGCAGCTATCACCACCATCCATCTTCAAACTTCTCATCTGGGAAAACTGAAACTCCATCTCCATTAGACACTGACTCCCCATCGCCCTCTTCCCCCAACCCACCACCAGTCTACTTTCTGTCAGTATGAATTTGACTGCTCTCAGCACCTATCAAATTATACAGTACTTGTCTTTTGTGTGACTGGCTTTTTTCACTCAGCATAATGTCCTCGGGTTTCATCCATGTTGCAGCATGTGTCAGAATCCCCTTCCTAAGGCTGAGTAATCTTCCACTGTAAGTATGTCTACACCACATTTTGCCTATGCGTTCATCAGTGCAGGGATGCTTGGGTTATTTCCACGCCTCAGCTATTGTGAATAATGCTGTTCTGAACATGACTTCCCGGGTGGAGCTCATGGTAAAGATCCTGCCTCCCAATGCAGGAGACATGAGAGACCCTGGTTTAATCCCTGGGTCAGGAAGATCCCCTGGAGAAGGGAATGGCAACCCATTCCCGTATTCTTGCCTGGGAAATCCCATGGACAGGCTGCAGGCTGCAGTCCCTGGGGTCGCAAAGTGTCTAAATTTTATTTTATTTTTAAACTTTACATAACTGTATTAGTTTTGCCAAATATCAAAATGAATCCGCCACAGGTATACATGTGTTCCCCATCCTGAACCCTCCTCCCTCCTCCCTCCCCATTCCATCCCTCTGGGTCGTCCCAGTGCACCAGCCCCAAGCATCCAGTATCGTGCATCGAACCTGGACTGGCAACTCATTTCATACATGATATTTTACATGTTTCAATGCCATTGTCCCAAATCTTCCCACCCTGTCCCTCTCCCACAGAGTCCATAAGACTGTTCTATACATCAGTGTCTCTTTTGCTGTCTCGTACACAGGGTTATTGTTACCATCTTTCTAAATTCCATATATATGCGTTAGTATACTGTATTGGTGTTTTTCTTTCTGGCTTACTTCACTCTGTATAATAGGCTCCAGTTTCATCCACCTCATTAGAATTGATGCAAATGTATTCTTTTTAATGGCTGAATAATACTCCATTGTGTATATGTACCACAGCTTTCTTATCCATTCATCTGCTGATGACCATCTAGGTTGCTTCCATGTCCTGGCTATTATACACAGTGCTGCGATGAACATTGGGGTACTTGTGTCTCTTTCCCTTCTGGTTTCCTCAGTGTGTATGCCCAGCAGTGGGATTGCTGGATCATAAGGCAGGTCTATTTCCAGTTTTTTAAGGAATCTCCACACTGTTCTCCATAGTGGCTGTACTAGTTTGCATTCCCACCAACAGTGTAAGAGGGTTCCCTTTTCTCCACACCCTCTCCAGCATTTATTACTTGTAGACTTTTGGATCGCAGCCATTCTGACTGGTGTGAAATGGTACCTCATAGTGGTTTTGATTTGCATTTCTCTGATAATGAGTGATGTTGAGCATCTTTTCATGTGTTTGTTAGCCATCTGTATGTCTTCTTTGGAGAAATGTCTATTTAGTTCTTTGGCCCATTTTTTGATTGGGTCATTTATTTTTCTGGAGTTGAGCTGTAGGAGTTGCTTGTATATTCGCGAGATTAGTTGTTTGTCAGTTGCTTCATTTGCTATTATCTTCTCCCATTCTGAAGGTTGTCTTTTCACCTTGCTAATAGTTTCCTTTGATGTGCAGAAGCTTTTAAGGTTAATTAGGTCCCATTTGTTTATTTTTGCTTTTATTTCCAATATTCTGGGAGGTGGGTCATAGAGGATCCTGCTGTGATGTATGTCAGAGAGTGTTTTGCCTGTGTTCTCCTCTAGGAGTTTTATAGTTTCTGGTCTTACGTTGAGATCTTTAATCCATTTTGAGTTTATTTTTGTGTATGGTGTTAGAAAGTGTTCTAGTTTCATTCTTTTACAAGTGGTTGACCAGAGTTCCCAGCACTACTTGTTAAAGAGATTGTCTTTAATCCATTGTATATTCTTGCCTCCTTTGTCAAAGATAAGGTGTCCATATGTGCGTGGATTTATCTCTGGGCTTTCTATTTTGTTCCATTGATCTATATTTCTGTCTTTGTGCCAGTACCATACTGTCTTGATAACTGTGGCTTTGTAGTAGAGCCTGAAGTCAGGTAGGTTGATTCCTCCAGTTCCATTCTTCTTTCTCAAGATCGCTTTGGCTATTCGAGGTTTTTTGTTTTTCCATACAAATTGTGAAATTATTTGTTCTAGCTCTGTGAAGAATGCTGTTGGTAGCTTGATAGGGATTGCATTGAATCTATAGATTGCTTTGGGTAGTATACTCATTTTCACTATATTGATTCTTCCAATCCATGAACATGGTATATTTCTCCATCTCTTAGTGTCCTCTTTGATTTCTTTCACCAGTGTTTTATAGTTTTCTATATATAGGTCTTTAGATTCTTTAGGTAGATATATTCCTAAGTATTTTATTCTTTCCATTGCAATGGTGAATGGAATTGTTTCCTTAATTTCTCTTTCTGTTTTCTCATTATTAGTGTATAGGAATGCAAGGGATTTCTGTGTGTTGATTTTATATCCTGCAACTTTACTATAGTCATTGATTAGTTCTAGTAATTTTCTGGTGGAGTCTTTAGGGTTTTCTATGTAGAGGATCATGTCATCTGCAAACAGTGAGAGCTTTACTTCTTCTTTTCCAATTTGCATTCCTTTTATTTCTTTTTCTGTTCTGATTGCTGTGGCCAAAACTTCCAAAACTATGTTGAATAGTAATGGTGAAAGTGGGCACCCTTGTCTTGTTCCTGACTTTAGATGAAATGCTTTCAATTTTTCACCATTGAGGATAATGTTTGCTGTGGGTTTGTCATATATAGCTTTGATTATGTTGAGGTATGTTCCTTCTATTCCTGCTTTCTGGAGAGTTTTTATCATAAATGGATGTTGAATTTTGTCAAAGGCTTTCTCTGCATCTATTGAGATAATCATATGGTTTTTATTTTTCAATTTGTTGATGTGGTGTATTACATTGATTGATTTGCGGATATTGAAGAATCCTTGCATCCCTGGGATAAAGCCCACTTGGTCATGGTGTATGATCTTTTTAATGTGTTGTTGGATTCTGATTGCTAGAATTTTGTTAAGGATTTTTGCATCTATGTTCATCAGTGATATTGGCCTGTAGTTTTCTTTTTTTGTGGGATCTTTGTCAGGGTTTGGTATTAGGGTGATGGTGGCCTCATAGAATGAGTTTGGAAGTTTACCATCCTCTGCAATTTTCTCGAAGAGTTTGAGCAGGATAGGTGTTAGCTCTTCTCTAAATTTTTGGTAGAATTCAGCTGTGAAGCCGTCTGGACCTGGGCTTTTGTTTGCTGGAAGATTTTTTATTACAGTTTCAATTTCCGTGCTTGTGATGGGTCTGTTAAGATTTTCTATTTCTTCCTGGTCGAGTTTTGGAAAGTTGTACTTTTCTAAGAATTTGTCCATTTCTTCCTCGTTGTCCATTTTATTGGCATATAATTGTTGATAGTAGTCTCTTATGATCCTTTGTATTTCTGTGTTGTCTGTTGTGATCTCTCCATTTTCATTTCTAATTTTATTGATTTGATTTTTCTCTCTTTGTTTCTTGATGAGTCTGGCTAATGGTTTGTCAATTTTATTTATCCTTTCAAAGAACCAGCTTTTGGTTTTGTTGATTTTTGCTATGGTCTCTTTTGTTTCTTTTGCATTTATTTCTGCTCTAAGTTTTAAGATTTCTTTCCTTCTACTAACCCTGGGGTTCTTCATTTCTTCCTTTTCTAGTTGCTTTAGGTGTAGAGTTAGGTTATTTATTTGACTTTTTTCTTGTTTCTTGAGGTGTGCCTGTATTGCTATGAACTTTCCCCTCAGGACTGCTTTTACCGTGTCCCACAGGTTTTGGGTTGTTGTGTTTTCATTTTCATTCGTTTCTATGCAAATTTTGATTTCTTTTTTGATTTCTTCTGTGATTTGTTGGTTATTCAGCAGCGTGTTGTTCAGCCTCCATATGTTGGATTTTTTAATAGTTTTTCTCCTGTAATTGAGATCTAATCTTACTGCATTGTGGTCAGAAAAGATGCTTGGAATGATTTCTGTTTTTTTGAATTTACCAAGGCTAGCTTTATGGCCCAGGATGTGATCTATCCTGGAGAAGGTTCCATGTGCGCTTGAGAAGAAGGTGAAATTCATTGTTTTGGGATGAAATGTCCTATAGATATCAATTAGGTCTAACTGGTCTAACTGACACGACTAGAGTGACTAAGCACACACAAACATGACCGAACAAACATCACTTCAAGGCCCTGCTTTCAGTTCTTTAGGGGTAAATACTCAGAATGGAATTGCTGGATCATATGGTAATTCTATTTTTAATTTTTTGAAGAACTGCCATACTGTTTGCCACAGTGGCTGTACCATTTTATTCCTACTAACAGTGCACAAATCTTCCTGTTTCCCCACATCCTTGCCCAAACTTGTTGTTTTCTGGGTATTTTGTTTTTTTTATATACTGGCCATCCTAATGGGTGTGGTATCTCATTGCAGCTTTGTTTTTCATTTCTCCAGTATTAGTGATGTTGAGCATGTTTTCACATGCTTATTGGCCATCTGTTTATCTTCTTTGGAAAAATGTTTATTCAAGTCCTTGCCTATTTTTGAATCAGCTTTTTTTGTTGTTATTGAGTTTTAGGAGGTCTCTGTATATTCTAGATATTAATCTGTTATCAGATGTTTGATTTGCAAATATTTTCTCCCACTCTTTGGGTTGCCTTTTTACTCTGATGCTAGTGTCTGATGCACAAAATATGTTTCAATTTTCATGAAGTACAACTTGCTTATTTTTCTTCTCTTGTTGCCTGTGCCTTTGGTGTTATAGCCAAGAAATAATTGCCACATCCAAAGTTGTGAGCTTTGTGTTCTATCTTTTCTTCTAAGAATTTATTGTTTAGGTCTCACATCTAGACCTTTGATACATTCTAATTTTTGTAAATGGTGTGAGATCAGGGTCAACTCCATTCTTTTGCATATGACTGTCCAGTTTTCCCAGCACCATGTGTTGAAAAGACCGTCCCTCCTCTCTTGAACCTTGCCATTAAACTATGTATGTTGATAGTGATGATGGTTACAAGATGGCGTGTCAACTGTACACGAGGGTGAGTGTCACTGTGTGTCAAGGTTTGAATTCCACTTCCTCCACTCACCTGCTCTGAAGCCCCAGGCAAGCCCATCTTCCTGCACCCCCTCTTCCTCCTCAGTGGGCGGGACTGGATGGTAATTTTGGGGGTCAAGCGCCCAGGACACCAGGCTCAGGCTCTGGCAGGCCTGGGTGCTCTGTGGTCCCCATTGTCAGACATGGTGGCCATGGTGGAGGCCCTACATCTATGTACGGCATTCCCAGGGCATTAAAGTTGTATGAACAGTCTGTCCCTCTGCCTGGAACTCTTGTGGCTACTGGATAGCTCAGCCTTCTGGAAAGCACACAGCCACTGGGCACCTCGAGCAGCGGTCGGGCACAGGGACCACCGAGTCAAGCTGGCTGACACCGTGTTCTGGGTATTTCATTGCTTCTGGCAATGGGCTCCAGCCCCCGGAGAACCCAGACCCCTTCCTCCCTCTTGCGTGCCCCTTAGCCCCCTCTTCACTGTAACAAGCAGTTTTCTGAAACAATCTGTTTGCTGGGCCAGTCCTACAGGACTACAGTCCAAACATCTGTCACCTAGTCTCCAGGACACGTCCACAGCCAATTTGCAGTCCTTTCCAGAGAGGCCAGAGCAGCAGACAGTGAAGAAGTGTTCAGTCCAGAACAAATGTCAGCTGCCGCCCTTTGCAACAAACTCTACTCAAAACCAGGGTTTAACATCTATCTCCACTGACCTGTCCAGTCCTCCCCCAAATCTGCGAATGACTGGTTCTGTTTATATGGATAAATGCTGACCGTTACTACATATTATAAAATTATGACAGTAAAGCCACTTCATTACGTGTTTCTTGCCTGACCTTTTCCTGCTGCGCGGATGGGATGAACTGTTCCTGCAGCGATGGAGGGAGGACCCCATCTGTGTGTTGCCAGGGAGCCCTTCGCCAAGCCTCTGGTCCAGGACAGCCAGTTCAGACAGGGGGAGGAACAGGGCCTCCAGTCAAAGGCTGACTGTCCAGGAAACTTGTACCAGGAGATTTTGAAATGGTGTCTTCACTTTGTGAAACCCTTATGCTGAGAACACACAGGATAGTGAAGCCCAAAGATGACGAAGATCGAGGGAAAGGCCGCCTAATGTCCTGCAGTGGGTTACAGGCCCTTCTGTCAAGGGACCCGATCTTCATGCCCACTTTGGACACAGGAAGGTCCTTCAGAAGATGAAACCAGGTCCAGCAGGAACTTTCTATTGACTGGACTCTCCTGTGAGGCTGACAGCTCCCCTCAGGGCACAAGGCTTCACTGAGCCACGCCTCCCCTCCTGGCACAAGGGTCGACAGGAGGCAAGAGCTATCCTCACTTCTGATTTTTGAAAGCTTGTTAGCATTGTAAATGGCAACCCACTCCAGAATTCTTGTCTGAAGAACCCCATGGACAGAGGAGCCTCGCAGACTCCTGTGTCCATAGGGTCGCAAAGTGTCAGACAGGACTGAAGTGACTTAACATTAGGATTGTAAATGATGTCTTCCTGGTGGATGCTCGAGGCGAACTTGTTCTCCTCCCAGGACCAGGTGTCCTGAAAGAAAGCCACCTGCCACGGCAACCTGAGGGGCTGGCTGGCTGAAAGATTCTGGGCCTTTTTCTCATTCTGATTTCCTGGCCTCAGGGCCAGACAAGGATGGCGACGCCTCTGGCTGGACACCTCCACACTCCCTGCAACAGGTGGCCGGCAGCATCAGCAAGGGGTGTCCGGACACCTAGAGGCTGTCAGCGCTGGGCTAGGTGCTTCTCCCCGAGTGTCAAGCAGGAGGATCCTTTCAGGAGCCCCAGCATCACCTCTGGGGACAAGGTCTGAAAGGGAGATACTGCTGAGAACACAGTCAGAGCTGCCCCTCGGGGCCCTGCTGGTGCCATTGCCAGCTCCGTTTGCCTGGGGAGGCTGTGATGACACCTGGTCGTGTGTGGCCAATGCCCTGCACAGACCTGTGAGCCTATGAAGGAGCAGAGGTCGGCCTGGCACCTTCGTTTTCCCCTCATGGAGCCACCACACTGTGGGGTGGAGGGGCCTGGCCTTCAAGGAAGCCTGCAGTGGCCAAACATGGCACAGCCTATGAGGGCTGGGCCCGCTCCTCTGATGCCTTCTTGTGACTGGGGGCCGCACCCGGTGAGGAGCCTGCCAGTGCTGGGGCGGCCCTGACCCTTGACCCCACCAGGGAGAGCAGCACCCAACCTGGAAGGGACCAGCCTGTGCGGCTCAGGGACCCAGACACTGCATTGGCCCCAGCCCTAGATGGCCTGAGAAGTCCGGCCAGCTCCAGCGTGCGTGCCGCAGGTCCATCGGCCACCATGTCGCCTGCGTGGCCGGCTCCCCAGTGGCTCTCAGAACCATTCACTGAATCAACAGACGCAGAAATGAACCTTCAGAGGGAGTGGAATCAAAGCCTGAAGGTCTTTGGGTGAAGTGGGTCCTACTTTTCATCCCACAAGGACATTCCAAGTTATAAGGTTGCTCTGAAAACCATCCAGGCCCTCCATCCAAGCCACGATCACACACTGGGGGCCCTCTACAAGGCCATGCCTCCCACACACCGGTCATGGGGGGTCGTCTCTAAAAAGCAAATCCCACGGAAACACTTTTATTAAAGAGAGACCCCTGACATCCCAGAGCATCACGGTGGCCAAGCTGAGGGGCAGCTCTGGTGCGTGTTGAAAACTCATGCTGCCCGCACTTTCGGGTCCCAGGCCATCCTGCCCTTTCGCCTTCCACTTGAATCAGGCTTGAAGGAAGCGGTGGTGGGGACTACGCTGTGGGATCTGACCTCGGGGAAGACTCAGGGATGCAGATGAAAGCGTAGGTCGCTCGGTCATGTCCGACTCTGTGCGGCCCCACAGACTGTGTAGCCTGCCAGGCTCCTCTGTCCATGGGATTCTCCAGGCAAGAATACCGAAGTGGGTTGCCATTCCCTTCTCCAGAGGATCCTCCTGACCCAGGGACTGAACCTGGGTCTCCTACACTGCAGGCAGATCCTTTACTGTCTGAGCCTGCAGGGAAGTTCTCAGAGATGCAGACCTTGCAGCAAATTACTTGAGTGGTGAGAAACAGGACAATCCATGAAAGCTGTCAAATTGCCCTCAACACCACTGCTCTACACGTGCCCCGGGTCCCCCAGCCTTACATTCCCCGGAGAAGCAGTTTGTTTCCGTTGCCGGCCGCCACTAGGGACGCAGGACTCCCGATGCTAATGACCAGGTGTGTCAGCACCTCCTCTCTGCAGAGCCTGAGACCACACACGCCTGGGGCCTCTGTGTGGTCTGGGGGCCTCTGCAGGTTTTGGGGACCCGGCTTGGGTCCCGCCAGGCAGATGCCCTGGAACTCGACTGTGGCATCATGCCTCCAGTTTCCAAAGCTACAGAATCAAGCCTTCAGAACAAGGGTTCACTTTTAAAAGTGTTTTAATTACAAATGTGGTTTTGAAGCCAGGACACACAATGCTGACACCCTCTTGCTGAGAACCCACACTGTGTACAGCTGCGTGTGTGTGCATGCATGCGCTTGTGCATGTGTGCACACGGCAGATTGTCTTCGAATCAAAGAGCTCTGCCACGGCCAGTGGTGTTGGCACCTCTACAGAAAGTAAACAGTCACAGGGTGTAGATGTGTGCGGAGGTGGACACGCACAGCGGTGAGGACACCCCCGAGGCGGGTCACACATGCATGACAGGAACACGAGTGCTGCAGGGACAGGTCGACTGTCGTGCGTGCAGGACTCACTCTGTGTGAGGGCATGGCCTGCAGCGAGGGGGAGCCCCAGGGACCAGAGGGCTGGGAGCCATCTGGGAACTACCGGTCAGAGTTTCTGGCCACCCTCGTTGTCATGGTAACGCTTCATTTTGGACAGTGTAAAGTGATGATTAATGCCTATCTTGTTCTTCAGTAAAGTATTATTCAAGTAGTTTGAACTTAAATATTTTCAAAGTAATCTTTACATTATTGAAGATTGATAAAAAATACAAACTCTGACAACTTTTCATTTCATTCAATCGGCTGCTTTGAAAACCTCCACTTCTGTGTTACCGTGATCTAGAAAGCAATTCCTGGCCTGTATAAGGCTCCTGGTGGGACTTTTCTCAAGATCCATCTTTTCCTGTTACTGGTTCAGTTTTAAAATACTTTCAGAAACCCTTTGCCACTGCATTACGAAGAGGAATATGGACCCTTCCCATTACTTCCTTTATTTATAACTTTTTGTAATGAAGAGGGTGCTGTACTCTACGCCAGCCCAGCTTGTCATGTCACATAAAGGGAACTGCAAAGACTGTTCCTTCTCAAACCTTAATGGAAACATGATGATCCCAAGGGAAGTTTTATGAAGAGGCTGCAACAGTA
Organism: Bubalus kerabau; assembly: GCF_029407905.1. Lineage (NCBI taxonomy): Eukaryota > Metazoa > Chordata > Mammalia > Artiodactyla > Bovidae > Bubalus > Bubalus kerabau. The sequence continues at coordinate 55,502,987 of NC_073636.1, forward strand.
GTAAAATGTTTGGCAATCAAAAGTTAATTAGAATTAAATCCTCAACCAGGGACGGTGCGATCTCCATGAACAGTCATGAGAAAAGCTGGTTTCTGCCGTGGCGGAAGCTCAGAGCAGCCGCTTGACGGAGTCCAGCCTCCGGGTCTCCAGGTCTGGGGGCCAGTCCGGCCTCTCAGTAGATGTCGGGGCAGCCTGAGAAATCCCGCTCGAAGTAGCCCCCTGCGTACAGCCAGTCGGGGGTCCCAGTGTACGGGTTACTGCCTCGGTGAAACCACCTGTGACACAGAGCAGGTGGTCAGGAGGCCAGTGGACTTTTCTCCACTTGGGATCATGGCCCCTCCAATTAGCACTGTCACCTTACATGTCATCTCATGTGCAGCCCAGGCTGCAAGCCGCCGACTCATGGGACACGGGGTAGCTTCTGCTCAGCCCCTCCTCACTGCCCCCAGGTGGGTGGGTCTGTGCCTCCCCCGCCCCATCCCCGTGGCCGCCGGGTGCCTCACCGCGTCTGCCACTCAGCCTCCTCCCGGGCCCGCTCCCTCCGGGCCTCCCTCTGCTTCTCCTCCAGCCGCTCCTTCTCCTGGCTTGCCAGATCTAGGTGCAAGCACGGGGCAGGTCAGGGACCAGGGTGACAGGCAGAGGTGAGGCTGAGAAAGTGGATGAGGGACACCCCACACACCCCCCACCCAACCCCAGGTGGGAACCATAGGCAGTAAGTGTGTGGGAAACCAGACCCAAGCCCATGGCCAGGCCCAGACCCCAGGGCAGCCAGCGGCCCACAGAGGGGCCGCGGGGTAGGACAGGCACAGGGGGGACCCTCCACACCAGAGACTTTCAAATAACAACTTCTGAAATGTAACCTTACTGTCTGTTGAACCTAGTAAGAAAATCGGGGACTTGTATAATATTTTGTATATATTCTCTTTCATTTCATTTTTCTAGTAACTTAATCTTATTTTATTTATAAAAGAAGTGGCCTGCAGCAAACTAGAAACTTTACAACTCTTGCCCACAGATGGTTTGCGAAGTACGTCGAGAAGATGTGACGTGTGTTCAGTTAACAGGGATACACGTTCCTTCCCCGCACCACCCGCATGGCCAGGGCTGGGCGCCCAGTCAGCCCCCAACGCGAACACGCACCCATGTTGCCATTCTCCATGCCGCGGATGTCGGGGCGTAGCCGGCAGTCGGTGGGGGCCAGGATCTTCTCCATGCCCGTCTCCAGTTCATTGAGACTCACCGTGAAGCTAGTGAAGTTGTACATCTGCGGGGCAGGCACAGAGTTGTTACTATAAATGATACTCTTTTCCACACCTGCCTGGGTCTCCTAGGGGGCTCATCCTCTCCACCCCCACAGGAGGCACCCAGATTCTCACTGTGACATCCGACCTGCACATCTGTCTCCTCATGCCCCAGGGGTCTGAGAAGAATCTCTATCTCAACCCCTTTGTGGTGGGGTCTGCCGCCTCCTGATACCCAGACCTGGGGACTTGCCTCCCTCTGGCCACTTCTGCTCTGGCCCTGAAGCCTATCTCCACATGTGGCTGGAGGGGCCCCTGGTCCCTCAAATGACCCCACGGTCCCCCATGTCATGCACAGTAAGAGAGGAGATTGGATCCTGGCCGCTCCCTGGCCCAAATGCGGCCCTACGGCCAATGGCCCTGGCTCCCTAGTCCTTGCTTCATGTACCCGTGTCCTCAGGAGGCCCGCCTCCAGCCCATTAGACAGGTCGCTCTGCTGTGTGGGGCTGGGGTCCTTGCCTATCTGTCCTTGGGCTCTATTCCCAGGGACCTGGACCCACCTACTCCAACCCAGTAAATGTTCACTGAACCAAAGAAACGGACATGATTTCTAGTTTTTACTGTGTGTGTGTGTGTGTGTGTGTGTATGATTTTTAAACAGATTTTTCTCTATTATCTTATAATTTGTATTCCACTGAAACTGCAGTCGTGGCTGTGCTGAGATAATCTATTTATCACTGAATGTTTGTTTCCTTTATTTTGCACAGGCTGTGGCTTTGCTTAAAGGATGTAACAAAAATTTTTTTAAAATCTATGATACACTGTATATATATTTTATATATAAATAATATAAAATTATAGTAAAATGAAACTTACTATGTATTTATCATATAATTATTTTATATAAACATTACTGTATGTAATATAATAATTTTACCATAGGTAACAAAATTGTAAGTACAATTTTCCAAAACAAATATCAAAACGCATTTAAGGACTAAAATTGACAAGTCAGAAAAATTCTCTCTCGAAACTGGTTTGGAAACCCTTTCGGTCAGACACAGCTGGTGTAGACACTGAGGGTTCACAGTGTAACCAGGTCCTGAGGTGTGTGTGGATGCCTGAGCTGAGTGCTGGAGGGTGGGGGTCATAGGACTCGGAGGGCAGGGAGCCCCGAGGGTGACAGGATGACTGGGGGCCTGGCTAGGGCTGGGGGCACAGACCTGAGCGGAGTTGGGGGGCCGGGTATTGACTCTCCAGAGTAGCTTGCTGCCTGGAATGACCTGCACGGTCTCCTGAGACTCGGGCACAGTGTCCGCCACGTCGCCATCAGCCTTCTCAGGGCCGTCATCCTGAAAGACACAGCACCCACTGCCCCCGGAGCCCTGGCAGACCCTCCCAAGCCCCCGAGAGGGCAGCAGGCACCATGCTCCTGGTAGGGGGGCCCATGTGGCCTCCTGAGCGTGACTGGATGGGGTGACACCTCCTCAGGCAGCCAAGGGCGCCCCCAAGTGGTCCTCTCCCCCAACACTGCCCTTCTGCGCACATGGTGACTTCAGGGTGTCTCAGCGTCTCTAGACTAAGCCCTCACTTGGGGTCACATCTCAATAGAAAAGTACAACTGCTACTTCCTTTTCAAAAGCAGTGGGACTTGGAGAAGAAGAGTGGCTTTCAGTTAGCTGTGAGGGAGATACTTAATTACAACAAGCACAGCCTGGCAGTCTTCCCCGCCAGCGGGTTACGCAGTGTGGTGCCAGAAGCTAAGTGAAGACACAGGGCAGCGGTCTGCACCCCCACGAAATGCTCCCTCCTTGGGACGTCACCCCGAGGGGCAACACAGCCAAGCAAACACACTAAACATGTCAGCAAACAGATTTAACATCTGCTCTATGGTCTTCAAATGGAACTTTACTTTTTTTCTTTTTTTAGTTTAAAGGAGTGTTTTTAGAAAAGATGTCTAATAGCATCTGTGAAATATTACAACATAAAAACCAACAGGGACGTCCCAGGCAGTCCAGTGGCTAAGACTCTGAGCCTCCCCTATAGGGGGCACAGGTGTGACCCCTGGTCAGGGAACTGAGTTCCCAGACGCCACATGCCTAGTGGCCTGGCCAAAAACAAAACAAGCAACGATAACAATCTCAGCAGAAGTTGAATATTCTGTTAAACAGATATTGAACACCTCAGGTTTGGTACATTCTAATCTATCATCTAGAAAAACATGACACCTCTCTTGAACTATTGCCTCTAGTCTTAGGCTCAAGAAGAACTAGTCTTAAGAATCAGTATTGGGTTTTATCACCTGGAACTCAGAACTAGAAATGCAGAAAGGACATCCACTTGCTTATCTACTGGGTCTCAGCTAACAAGGTGCAGGGACAGGAGAGGTATCAAGAAATCTCCAGAAGGAAATGGAGGCACCCTCTGATTCTGCCAGGCAGGGGGTGGGTAGAGGCACCCCAGCACCTGGCCATCCAGAATCAGGTGGACAAGCACCTTCGCTCGGAGAGACAGATTCTGAAATCCATCCCCTCCTGCTGGACCACAAAGGCGCTGCCTGGCCAGGCCCCTCACCCTTGCTGGGGACTCCCCCACGGCAGCCCCGTACCGGTTTCGTCTTCCGCAGGGAGTCCCCTCTTCTCTCCTGCTTCCTGAAGGACTCGTATGCGACAGGGTCTATGCCCCACAAGCACTCTGTCCACTTGCCATAGATCATGAAGAGCTTCTTTTTGCTGGAGGGAAAGGGAATTTTTAAAAGCAAGTAACAGTGATCATCAACCGTTCATCCAGAAATGCAGCCCCCTAACCTGACCCAGAATCAATCCTCATCGTCAGTCTTGTAAACCCTAGGATACTGCTGGTGCAAACATGCAGACGGAAAGCTCCATTTCCGTATCACCACTCACAGCTTTCAGACTAACTCTTCACACTCCTTTGCCAAAGCAGGAAAGAGAAATCAAGGGTACAAGAACCTGAAGGGCTGCGGGAGGCAGACGGGGTGAGAACAAGCGTGTAACGTAATACCCTGTGAGCCTGATTGTCGTTTTTTAAATACACTACATCTTTAAGTACCATGTGTCCTACAGCCCCTTCTCTATGTCCTATAAACAACCCTCCCCACATTCAGCTGCCACTGCCTCTTCAGCTCCATAACCTGGAGTCAGACCCCCATCACTGTCCGCCCACTGCCTCCAGAGAGGGCGCTCTGCCTGATTCCCAAGGAACAATGCATGCTGTGCCTTGTTCTCCTTTCCTGCATCTTCCTGGGTGAGCAGGGAGTTGACCATGTGCTCCTGGAAGGCTGTGCTGGCAGCCGAGGGCCATGCTGGGAGGGCACCTGTGCCTCAGAGGCTGGGCCTGGAGGGTGGCAAGCGGGGACACATGGCCAAGTCCTCTCTGTCCAATGTGGGATGGAAAACCAGAAACTCGGAGCTGGGCTGGTGCAGGTGGGTGTCCACGTCTGTGGGCCAGCTGACCACAGTCTCTCTCTGGGCTGACTCCACAGGGCTGGTCAATGCCAGTCCCCCTAACAGGACTGCTGTACTATGAAGCCACACGCCAAGTCCCAAAAGATTTCAAGGGGCGAAGTGGTCAGAGTCCTAAGTCTAAGGGATTTGAACAGGTGAACATCTGACACCCAACAGAGTGGGACAGAGCAAAAGCACCCGCTGCTTTACACTAGGAACTATTTCTACCCGAAAACGTACGTATTTTAGGAGCTGAAAGGAATCTTATGGCTGTTATGTGGTCCAAGTTACTTGATGGAAAAAAAAAGAGAGAGAAACTGACACCCAACACATAGCGTAACTAACCCAAAGTGGGGAAGAATCCCCCAAACTTGTTAAAATACTACTGATCATTTCTCTGCTCACAGAAACTTGAACAAGTCCCAGATTTCCCAACAGGAGCGAAAAAAATCATGTGGAAAAGGATGCCCATAAACGCGTGTTTGGGTTTTGCCTGACAACCATACTGAGCCCAGCAGAGAGCGCGAAACATGAGGTCAGATTCTAAAACCACGACTTCTGCAGAAGACGCAAGCACCAACTAGGCACCTGTGACCCGATCTGCGCGGGGACCTACCTTTTGTCTTGGATGTACCCCTCCACTTTGTGAAGTTCTTTCCCAAACAGTCCACACGGTTTAAAGTGAAGCACACACTTATCTCCAGTCCTGCAGGGAAGACAAACACAGGCTTCTGTTGTGGATGGGAAATGTCCAGAAAAGGCGAATCGAGGGGGTAGGGAGAGAGAGAAGGAGAGAGAGATGGAGGGGGAGATACAGAGGGAAAGACCAAGAGTGAGGGGAAGATGGGGAGATAGCAGGGGAGAGCGGGGAGCAAGCAAGAGCTCGTACAAGGGGCTCCCCAGGGCGGGGCAGCATCAGGACCGCATGGACGGCCCAGGGACCTTTCCAGGGGGCAGCAAGCTTCAAGTACTGCCTGGTGCTGACGGTTACACAATCCGGTAGATTTACTAAAAGTCATTTACATGTCTACTTTAAATGGGTGGATTTTATGACACGTAAATTATATCTTAACAAAGCTGTTAAAAAACAAAGCAAACCAGCCATGAACTTCCAGGAATAAGGCCTGACGGACTGGACAGTGGTCACTGTTTTCACCAGAAGATTACACCATTCTTGAGTGTAGTTTAAAACTTCAAACTATATCAACCATTGTGACTAAAAACACAGAAAAAACAACACGGAGCACTAACGATGACTTTGACCAGTGCCGGCCAGGATCAGATCCAACTGCAGCACGTGTGGTGTCTCGCGGCCAGTATGGCCCATCTGGAAGCTGGGCGCACTGGGGACCAGGGAGGGCCTTGGGGAGCTGAGGGCGGCATGAATACACAGCTGAACGCCAGCGGCCAGTGCTCTGGGCGCCCCATCACCACCCTGACTCTCAGCATCTCAGCATTGGGCCCGTTACCTGTGGTTTAAAATCTCCACTGTCCCATACTGCTCTATCCAGAGCTTGCCGATAATCACGTTGTGGACACAGCATGTAGGGTTGGTCCAGGTGTATGCCTCCTTATGTCTGAAATACGCCAGAGAACAGAGACACCGCGTGACCCCAGAAGCCAAGTCCCAGACAGAATCACACCATAATGGACTGAAAGCCGCAGAAGGGCATAGCACACAGCTTTGAACTCCCGATCAGTGGCTACGTCTTTAGCATTCGTTTGAAATGTCCTTTGTAGTATCAACAAAGCTTTCTATTTAAACGTGGAGACAAGTTAATCAGCAATAAAAGGCTGCAACAAAGGCAAGAGGTTTCCTGTGAAGTTGTCAACAGAACAGCCCCCCTACAATCTCCGCCCTGCCCTGTGGGAACCACGAGGTCCCTAGCGAGCCTGGGCCCTGGCCCTCTGGGCCCCGACATGAGGCTGGGGTGGGTCCTGGGATGCAAATGCCTTTCCCATCAGTCAGGCCTCTTGTTCCCCAGGTGGGCTTCCTCAAGGAGTAAAGAAACCTTACAAACGGGTGGGGAGCAGAGGGCCAGACCCATGTCTCAAGGGAGGCTGTGTCAGAGCCACAACTGAGGGCAAAAAACGGCCCACGGCACAAGCATTTCACGAGGAACACTAGAAACTTCTTGAATGTCCTGGGAACCAAAAGTGTTCATTGACAGGGCTTGCAACTCTGCAGGTCCTGGTGCCCCACCCCTAAAAGCCAAGAGCAGGTGACCAGGAGGGGCTGCCCTGGTCTGACCCAAGATGCAGGGGTCTGGGGTGGAGACTGGGGAGCCCAAGCTCCTCTGGCCAGGTGGGGCTCACAGGAAATACAAATGCCATACAAAGCTCCCACGGAGCTGCAGGCAGCGAGGCTCGTGCTTCAGGGAGCCGGCTGTGCCCCTTGGCCTGGACCGTCCACAATGGGTTTGCAGTGCCAGGCGGCTACTAGAGACTCGGTTTCTGCCTGGAGGGTCTTTGATCAACGTCAGATTGCGCATGTCTGGATTTAAATAGATTTAAAGGTATGCATGCATCCTTGAAGACGGCCCCTCCATTCTCCTCCCCTCCTGGAGTTCAGACCCTCGACCACGGCTGGTCTGTGTGACCACAGCACGTGCACGTAGGCTGTGGTCACTTCTGAGGTCAGGTGATGAAGGACACGTCTATCCTTGGGCACCCCTCCTTGGTCCCTCGCTCTGGGGGGTGCCCGTGTCCGGCTGCACAGCTGTGCAGAGCAGGGGGGCAGCAAGCAACCCTGGCCTCCGCCAGCGGCCAGGGAAGGGAGTGCGGGAGCAGAGGCTCTGCCTGGTTGTGTCCAGGGGTTCATCCAGCCTGCACCCCGGCTGCACCAGCACAGAACCCCAACAGAGCCCCCACATCACCCCCAATACCAGGCGAGGACAGGATTGTTTCAGGCTCTGAGCTGGGCTGTCACACAGCAGGGGACGACGAACACAACCAGGGACTGAACTGCAGAGACCAGGGGAGAAAAAACAGGACCCAACCCAATCCTGTAAGGAGCACACCCCTGCCCCAGGAACCACCACCCCAACGAGGCCTCCAGGCTCCCTGGAGGAGGGTCCTGCACTGCAAAGCTGCCTGCCTGGCAGAACACCACGGCCCCTGCACCGCACAGCTCCCCACTCACTTGAGCAGCTCCAGTGTGATGGTGCCGCGGGGCTCTGCTTCCACGCTCTTCCCCCAGAACTTGAGCTTCGGATAGATGGAGCCATGAAACAGGAAGTCCTGGTGGAGGCCCTCCGAGTAGAACGCACTGATCGGGGGGTGGTGGCTGACCTGCTCGGATATGAATCTGAACCCTAAGTCTTCCCTGGAAGCAAAAATGAGGAAAAGAAAGGAAGGGGTGGGAGAGACAGCCCAAGGACCTTGTGAGTGACAGCAAAGCCCATAAAGTTGGCTCAGCACCCCCTTCCCCAGGGAAGGCCACAGCTCAGCACCTGCATGTGGGATGGAGGACCCACAGAGCCCCTGACCCCCACATTTGGGAGGGGTGCTGGGATAAGGGGACCACACATGCTGTCACATGTGGCAGAAACATCCAACACGGCTCTCCAATGTCACACTTGGCCTAATGCTGACCACACACACACACACATACACACTGTGCCCCCGGGGCCATCATCAACACGCAAAACAAGCAACTGTGCGGAGAGGCCTCCTGCCCTGACCCCCTGCCCACCCTGGTGCTCTTAGGACCAGCGACTCAGAGGCCTGACAGCAAACTGTCACCTGAGCTCTCCAGGGACGCCCGCTGCCCAGTAAACCCAGAGGAGGGCTGTCCAGCCTCCTTTCAAGGCTCCCAGGATGTCTGTGATGAAATGTCTTATGCCCCAAGATATTCCTGGCCAAGAAATAGGATTTTTAGTACACTCTCTTTTTCAATAAAAATGTCAGTTTTTAATTGTTCCAGAACTCTGAATACACCTACAGCTATAGTCATTAAAAATTATAAAAGCTCAACCACATAATTACTAACTTAACTGGAATCAGAATTTCCAATCATTACAGAGGAAGGAAAGTTGAAAAATTAGATTTTAAAAGGTTGCCTACCAAGGTATGTAATTTACAAAATGAATACTTGTCTAAGAACAGAAAAGTGTTATTTTTAGTTATCCATGAGCAAGCTCTAGGGACAAAACGATACTGGTGAGTGGCCAGTTTAGTTACATTGCCCAAATAGGAAGATGGCTGTCTAACACGCGTGGCACACGGCAGACTCCGGAAGTGTGACTGGGAAGTTGCAGCCTGACACAAGTGTAGAGAGTGTGTCAGTGTTCCCTACCAGTCCATGAGGCTGGTTCAGCTGAACTATGCTCTGAAAGAGACCGACGCTGGGCTGTCGCTATACTCAGCGCCTTGGAGGGCTTGCATGCTTTTAACCCCCTGCTTGCTTTCTGTTGTCTGGACTCTTAATGTACTGTGCTTTGATTTCTCATTTCTGGTATTTCAATGATGCTCTTATTATGCACAAATGCTGAAAACTATCTAACAGCTACATAAGGGCAGAATCTCGAATACTGGACTAGAGTATGCTGACCAGAGGGAGGAAGCTCTTGCTCAAGAGGAATATCTAAGGAACATCTCCACGAATTCCAGATACAAGTGTTCCCCTGAGACTGACCCTCAGGCCAGCCTTCCCCTGCCTGGGCTTCAACTTCCCTGTTTCTCAAAGGAGAAGGCTGTGCCTATGGTCCCTCTTGCTGTGACCTGCCACAACCCCAGACCACCTGCTGCACTCCTGTCGTTTACAAGGCCCCTGGCAGCACACAGCATGCTTTCTCCTAACTCATCTGGCTTTCTCGAAGAAAATGACATGTGGAGAAGGGGTCCTCCAGCACCCAGTGCCAGCCAGCCTCTAAAGCACACTAAAACCCAGGAGGACCCCCACACAGACCCTGTGTGCAGAGGGGCCGCGGCTGAGCCATCCAGGACGAGCCAGAGAAGGTGGAATCTGAAACTGGCATGAATGCTGCCTCCCCACCTGGGAAGAGATGCACGTGCAGGCTGCCTGCATCACTAAGATGACAACTCCTCCCCGGACGGGCTGAAAGCAGTGCTGACACGCACACCTCCGCACACACTGTAAACTCTGACACATCTGAAGGGCCCATTCTCAGCCGCCTAGCATCCCCACACCCCAGCATCATCTACTCACCACAGCAAAGACTCAACCATTAACAACACATATGCACAGAAGGACCCAAGAACTACAGCCAGAAGTTGTGGTTCTTTGAATCCAAGATTAGTCACACAATACACCACTGTTTTATAAAGATGCTGCAAATTACAGTAGGCCACGCAGACACGCCCACACACACACGCACCCAGCAGCCCTACACCCTGCCATCCCCTCTCTGCTCCTGAACCTAACCTACACGTTTAGGTTAGGTCCTGAGCCTAAACCACACATTCTGGCCATCCCCTCTCCATTCCTGAACCTAACGCAGTCTTCGGTTTTCAATTCGGTTTCTCACCAGGGTTCTGTTTTGCCATTAACACAACACCTCTCTAAAGTGAACCATTTTTCCACCCACAGGAAGCCCCTCAATTCAGCCGCCTGGAGACATCCATGCTGCACAAGGACCCTCCTCATCCGTCACCAGAGTCCTGCGCCCAAGACACCACGAGGGCCCCATCTGCTTACCTGATGAGCTCATACGTCTCCCCCAGGAGCGGGTTGAAGGGCTTGCCGGTCCTCTCCCACTGGGAAGCCACAGCTGAAACCGCGAAGGCCGCCACAGACTGGAAGCAACCACAGGCCGGTGAGGGGGTGGCGACCATGAGGACGTGTGAGCCAAGGGCTGGGGTGGCGCCCAGACACGCGCTTGGGGTGACTTCTCAGTCTCCCGCTGGTAACGCGTGTGAAACCACAGAACTTCCGGGGAAATGCTGTTTATCACCCACCACTTCCTCAAAGCCACAGAAAGCAGGAACTCTGCCTTCTCCCACCCCAGTTGAGCCTGCCCTGCAGGCCGTCTATCACACATGTGTACACACTCGCATGGGACGGTGGTGCTGAAAGGACCCAAGAGGGGCCAACTGCCAGCCACACATCCCCCTGCAGCCCCGCAGGCCCAACCCACAGGAGGCCAAGACCAAACCCATGGAGAATGTGCCTGTGGCAAATGCCTAGGCCGTTGGGCAGGACAGCTCCCCAAAGTCAGTGTGAGCTGCTGCGGCCCCGCTCCCAGACATCCCACTGCTGAGGGCCAAGGTCCCTGCCCCCACGTGGCCAGTCAGATTAAGTCACATTCTTAACTGCTATGGTCTGCATGCAACCAAGCACAGTGCCAGGTGCCCCCCGAAGTGAGCTTGCCACCCACCTGCATCCTTTCCAGGGACTGGGGCTGGCGGGAGGCTCTGTGAATTAGGTACACATGTTCCATGTACTCTGTAATCCGCTGCAGGAAACTCAGGGGCTCATTGAAGGCTATGGGCATCGTGATCTTGGATAACTCCTAGGAGGGGCCGGAGAGGACCCGCTCCATTAGCAGCAGGCTCTCCCCACACCCGCCCCTCCTCCGAGCACCGCTTCTTGGAGTCACAGCCGCCTGCGCCGGACAAGATGGTGGAGGCCCCGTGGGAAGTCTGGCTCTCTGAACTCACCAAGCCGATGCACTTCTTCAATATGCTCCACACGCTGAAGTCGCTTCTGGTAAACATTGGGGCAGGCAGAGATGTCCTGCAGAGGAGCAACCAGAGCAACACGTGTGTTTCAACAATGTGAGTCACAATGGATGGCTCTGCTCAGTGGCCCTTGTCTTTCACCTTTTCTAAGCATTAGTGTTTCTCTATGCTGGCTCGCCAGTGGAGGAAAAAAGGACCAGACTGCTGCAGAAGTCCCAGAGAAAGCTTTCTGCACCGAATATTGGAGGGCCTCCTGGGAAATGATCATGGCCACATGGACGACCTTCCCCCATGGAGCTGGGGAGTCAGGTTGCCGCACCCCCACCCCAGGGCAGCCGGGCGCCAGCAGCCAGGAGCAGCTGCAGGACCATGGACAGAGGTCAGACAAGAATGAGTCCCACTCAGAAAACATCTCAGAAACCGGCTCTTAAACCCCTCTGAAGCCTGTGCTTGTCTTTCCTGAGGTCCTGCGTGGCCATGACATGACAGGCCCCAGCTGTGAGGGGCCACGAGGAGGAGGGCAAAGCCCAAGGATGGCCCTGCATACAGACAGGAGTGAGAGCAGGAGCTGACGAGATGGAGGAGGAGGCAGCCCAGGCCCAGGGCACAGAGCAGACAGAGCCCTAACAAGGGAAAAGCCAGGGCACCAAGGACCCCACAAGGCTGGGACCTCTGACCATGGGCAGGGCTGCCCCCAGAGAGAGGCACAGGTGCCGGGGTCATCCTTAGAGGAGACCCTTACGGTTCATGGTCCAAACTAACACACTGGAGAGAGAAGAGCTGCTGCGCCCTCACTCAGGGCCGTGTCCACCGCCTGGGAGCTTAAGAAGGGGGAGGTACAGGATCGGACCTGTCCAGAAATGGTGAAATCTGGGCAAGAAGCAGGCACAGGAGGTGCCCACAGGAGGCCCAGTGTAGGAGGGACAGGCCGGAACACAGGAGCTGGCAAAGCTGAAGGCATCCAAGACACATCTCCAGAGACCAGCAAGTCAGGCTGGAGGACGGATATGGGAGGAAGGGGCGGGGGTGTGGCACTAGGGCCAGCTTGAGCCAGATTTCGGGGTATAGGGGATGAGGGGGCTGATGACTGAGCCCAGGCCATGAGAGCAGGCAGGAGGTGCTCTGGCAGCTCAGGGTCCCGCTGGGTCCAGTGCAGGGCAGAGGCTGGGGTGAAGGTGGGCTCCCTGGGTGGACAGAGGCCACTGCCACCATCCCAAGGGGCTCCACCTGCTTCCTGTCTGTCCCACTTGAGTCCTCCCTTCTATTGGTGAACTTGGGGCAGTGTCACTGGAGTCTGCTCACATGAGAACCCAGTGGTGGTGGAGAGAGAACGGAATGTGGTCTCGCTGCACCAAACAACCCTCAGAAACTCTCAGGGTCAGAGGTCAGTGTGTGGAAAGAGTGCAGGCAGATCTGCATGAAGCCAGCAGGATGGTCTGGTAACAGTGAGGGCAGGCTGTGTGCAAACACCAGGGCCCCCTGGAGCTCAGTCCTGCAACCCGGAGCAGGCACAGCCGCCCCGTCAGCTTACGGATGGGAGTCAAGTTGAGGAAGCACCGTCACTGATCTGCAGGGGCCACCCAGAGGCTGGCTGAACAGGCCCTCAATCTGCCCAGCGACACTGGACAGGACGTTCTCAGCTCACAACCTGCATCCGCAGCGTATCTGGGGCGAATGAGTACAGGTGTGCTGGGAGACACTAAGATGTACCCACAGGACAACCTACCTGTGCTTCTGAATCCCATTCTCCTGAGGAGGCCCGTCCCCAACTTTTCCAATCCCATTACTTTTGCTGGTGTCCACATGAATCACGCCAGTGAGTCTCTGATTCGCCTCTGAAAATTCCCCGGAAGAGTTATCAGAGTCAAAGCCTGTGTGAGACAAGCAGAGGGTGAGGTGGCAGGACTTCACCTCTGAGGATTCTCACTGAAAGCAGAAAACCTGAAGCTCTAAAGTGTTTCTAATGGACACAGTCAGAGTTATTAACTCCACTCGCCAAGAGCTGCAGATGGAGGTGGAAAAAAAGGACTGCTCCCGGGGGCTCCCCAAGGAGGACCCCACCCTGCCACCCACATTGCACGTTCCATGGTCCTTTCCATGTGGGGCGGCCCCAGGGGACAAAGACAGTTTTCCCCCGTGGTCATCAATGACTCATGTCCTCCGGGGTGGTCACACCTAACTCAGGCCACAACATCCTCCTCCTCTGTCCATGTTTGAGGTCAAACTCTGCGTCATGTTCTGAAACATATCTGCTGTAGTATTTCTAAGACCAAGCACCGCGCCACCGCATTGGCAGAACCTAGCCAACCTACGAACAATAACCCAACCTATGGATGATGGATGTGAACCCAGAGAGTACACGGTATACAGAAAACAGGGAAAATTACCCATGAGGACTAATGCGAAACACAGGCAGCCATCTCCTGGCCCGTCCAGTCCCTGAGGAAGAAGGTCACAACCCTGGGCAGACCCCTGGGTCTTCTCCACTGGGAAGGCTTTTCCGAAGTGACCAGTGACCAGGGACAAGGGAAGTGTGTTTCCTTTTGCTCCAGGGCAAGCCTGGAGGGAGCTGTGGCTGCCAGGTGAATCATTCCAGCTGGAGCAGGGGCTCCTGACCGCTGACCCCCAGCAATGAGCCCACGAGGAACATAGGGTGGGCTCCCGTAACAGCCCCTCATTTCTGAGTGGAAAGTGGGGCCCAGCGTGAAAGACCTGGGTGGCTGCTGCTACACACAAAACATAAACCACCTTGCTACTGATAAGCTTCCTTGAGAAAATGCAAAAATACCTTCTTTCACATTCTTCTCTATTGACAGATCCACAAAATGTAGCAGCATTGAAACCGATGACACAATAAATTTGAAAGGATATAATTAAAAATAATCAATACCTTCTGAAATAGCCTGTCACCTCTAGTTTTTGCTAACCATCCCCAAAGTGACACCTGTTGATCCCCAGCATAAACGTGGGTCTAACATAGCCTGAAACGGTCCCAGCTTAGGGTTGCTGAGCGCACAGGTATCCCTGCATCCCTCAGGGCCGAGAATCTAGGCCACCATTAAGTAGAAAGTTCGTTTAGATCACAGCCCTGGGGTGGGCCCCAGAAAACAAAGCAGCTTCTCCCTCACAAGTGCCTGAAGTCTTGTCTCTGGTGAAGCCAATGCTCCATAACACCTTAATCATCTTAATACTTAATACACAACGTTTCTTGTTATTACACAAAGAGAAAATACAGATCAGCCAAGGAGCAAGCTGAAAGCATCTATAATCTGATCACTTAGAGATACCCATCTTCGACAGGTCAGTCTGATTTTTTACAGCCCTTCATCTGTACATATTCTCTAGTGCTTTATTTAAAAACCTTTCAAATTGAAAGGTACTGATTCTTAGAGGGAATAACTGCCCATTGAAGTCATCCATTCAGTAACTGCTGGGTTTAAATATGTTTTAATAGAGTCACAAAGTAAGACTGACTCTAAGACAGGGAAGTACCCACTGGGCATTTCATTGCATTGGGAGACTTCAGATTTTTCACCTTCCTGTTGCTTGTTTGGGAACCAAAGGACAGTTTGGTTCGGTGAAACCAAAGGTGTTTCACCGAAACACCTGCTTCCTCTGCCTCCATCTCAGGGACTTGTGGCTGGTCCCACCGTGCAGAGAGGCGGCGATGGAGTCATACACACGTGGCACCCCCACAGCTCAGGGCCTCTCCAGGGAAAGCCCTTCAGGAGAGCCAGTTACACTGGTCCCAGTAGCAGGGCGCCTCCAGGAGGCTCCTGGGTGAGAGGGCCTCACTGAGGTCGGGCTCTTTAGGTTTCAGACGTGGTCCCTATGCCAGGGCCAGGCAGACCGAGGGCGTGATTCCCCGACAACCAGCCGCTAGGTGGAATTCAGCTGCTAACAATCACTGATGAGCGGGTGGTTGAGCAGACAACATGCTTCCCAGGAAAACATGTCTACAGAGAACATAATAGCTATGAAATCTCAGGAGATGACTCAGTGGTTCAGCCTTTGAGAATAGCGAGGGGAGCACAATGCCAGTTCCTCCTGGGGCTTCGGACGAGAATAAGTCGATCACCTGAGGCTGCTGGCCCTCAACTGCTCCAGCCCTTCCCTCGGGAGAAGTATGGCCAATGAACGCAGGCAGCATGGGGCAGGGCTCCGCCAGGGCTCCAGGTGTCCCGACAGGGACAGCACAGGTGTCTGGGGACAGCGACCACCACCAGGCAAGAGCCTCCTGTTGCGCTGGGCACCACACTCTCAGCACCAACCATGATAGGGCCCCTCTGACAGCACTGGGGAGATTATCACTGAAGAACCTGGCAGCAGTAACATTTCAGAGCCGCTGTTTCTATGTCCCCACATCCAAGAGCAGGCTCTGGACCGGAAGAGTCCCCTGAAGTCCATCTCCACCACAAGAAAAGCAAAGTGATGCTCCCAGTGCTGACAAGTCGGTGGAGGGCAGGGGGGACATCTTGAACTTGAGTTTGGGGCTCCCTCAGGAGGTGACAGGAGGAGGAGGGGCTGCTCTAAGCAAATGTGGCCTGACCAAGCCTGGCCTCTCCTGCCCCCCACCCCCTGCCACCCCAATCACTCACACACACACAGAACACCCACCCCACCACATGCTCCACCCCACTAGCCTGGGTACCTGTGTTCACAATGGTGTTTGAAAAGCGAAACAGAACTGAACTTTTTTTTTTTTTAGAACTGAACTTTTAACACAGCAAGAGTTGCTGTGGAAGCAGATAATCTACTATTCCTTGGTAGACTTTAAGTGGTGCAAAACAAGATATAGTTATAAGACAGGACAAGGGCAACCCTTTCAAAGATTGAAACACACAGTTGCTCTTTCATGTTATCTCCTGTGGTCCAAAGTGGATGTTTTCCTCCAAATCTGGGCCAGGACAAGTGCTTTTCCTGGGAACACGTCACCCTTCTCTCCGCGTGGCTCTCCCAGGCCATCCTCATGTCCCCAGGCTATGTCTGAGGCCGGGGTCTGAGGGCTTCGCGCTCATGACCTGGCCTCTGCGCTGGCACCCCCTCCGCTCACCTGTGACGGCATCGAAGAACTCCTCCTCTCCGTTCATCCTTCAGCAGCCAGGCGCCCACCGCCTGATCTGGAGGGTCCTCTACTCAATCATTGTACTGAATCTACATCGACAGTGTAAGAAATCTCACACTGAGAACTTTTTTAGGTAAAAATCCAATAGGCACTGGAGACCTACAGGGGAAAAAATTTTTTTTAGTGTATTTAGCTTTCAGAGGTTATATAGTTTAGAAACATTTAAAAATACCCATTCACTATGCTTGAGTTCATCTTGATTACATCTGAGCAAAGAAGTAAAAGGAATGACCTCACACAAGAGGAAACAGTCACACCTCTGTCCTTCAGTGGGCACCACTATCTGAAGTTACTTTAAAAGCCACTGTCCACTGAAATGACTAATCTGGGGTCACGTGGACAGTTCAAAAGGCCAATTAGTGAAAGTGAGGCATCCACACATCAAGGCCCCAACACACCTTTGCCACTGCATATCTTCACCAGAAGCTGGAATAAGTGGTTATAAATAATGCAAAGTTCTGTTAAAACATTTATTCCACATCAACCTGAAACCAATTTTCAATTCTGGAGGATTAAGACTGCTGTTTAAGTTCACTGTCCTCAGCATAAACTATAATCAACTTAAATTTTCTCAAAATTATATTAGCTCAATATTTTAGAACTCATGCATATTAACTTCTCCCTTATGAAGCACAGTGTTTCATCAATGGCAAGAGACTGTCCCCACAGATTTGACCTTCTAGGAAAATCAGCAGAGACCCACGGTTCATTCACTGTGTGAGGCTGAGCGCTCCCCTCCAGTTCTGAGAGCAGTTCCAAAGGAACAGGTGGTCCCCCAGTCCTTGGAGCGGCCACATGGCACCTGGTGTCACCTCCAAAGCATTCATCTTGGGCTCTGTCCTGAGCACAGGTGAGCGTCTATGTCATACAACCAACTGCGGTTGGGTTTTCCCTCCTTCCTCCCCACAAGAAGCTCTTTCATCAGTTTCCTTTCCTTCCCCACCTTTCTAACCTACAGGCAGAACCACACCCAGGCAGCTTCAGGAAACACCTATTCAAAGCCTCACTCAGTCACCCATGCTGGTTCTGTTTTCCTTTTGGCAAATTAGAAAAGTTATTGCTCACTTCTGACTCTTCTCTGATGTGACAGGCCCAATCACACTCAGGCTCCAGAAGCCACGAAGCGGAACCAGGGTTCCCTGGAGGAGAAATGGCTGAGCCCAGAACTGGGGTTCCTCTAGAGGCAGCAGGAAGCTGGCAAGACTACTTGAGTCAGGTCGAAAGGCTCAGAAGAACCTGCAGAGGCTCCACTGCATCAGCAGGTTCCTGTGAGCCCTGAGAACAGCCAGGGTAGTCACCTCTCACCTCACACAGTGAAGTCCCCGGGTTCTCTGAGATGCTGAAAAAGAAATCGACTGGCCACCACTGGATGGATGACGCCAACACGTTCTTCTGAAAACTAGGACATGCAGGAAAGCATCAAGCCTTTGAGTTGCCTTCCTGTGCAGGCTCTCTGTCCCACTTTTTAGAGGCGTTCCTGCTGATCCATGAAGGACTGGGCTATGTCCATTCTGTGTGCAACCCTGACGAATTCCCATGTCTGAGTGCTGGCCACCCATGGCCGTGCCATCACAGAACCACATGCACTACCTGCCTCCTCCTCAGGGGTCCTGCTAAGAGAACGGACCCTCCTCCAACCTTAACTACCAACCTAAGGAACACAGAGAAGACAGGAACATGCCAAACTCCACCAAAGGGACACTGTGGGCAAAATCCAGACCCTGGGCAAGTATACAGGATGAAACCCAGCTTCTCCAACCAATAAATCACACACACATAAGGTGGCAGGTAAAGGGACCCTTCCCTATTTCAAGTGAGATGACAGTTTCATGGGTACAGACAGACGTCAGAACTCATTGTACGCTTTCAATATGTGCAATTTAGGGAACTCCTAGTGGTCCAGTGGTTACAACTCCACGCTTGCATGGCTGAGGGTGTGGCTTTGATCCCTGCTGGAGGAACTAAGACTCTGCAAGCTGTGCAGTGTGGCCAAAAATAAAAATAAATAAATACCTGCAAGTTACTGTATGTTAATTACACCCCCTAGTTCAGTTTAGTCGCTCAGTCATGTCCGACTCTTTGCGATCCCATGGACTGCAGCATGCCAGGCCTCGCTGCCCATCACCAACTCCCAGAGTCTACCCAAACCCATGTCCATTGAGTCAGTGATGCCAACCAGCCATCTCATCCTCTGTCGTCCCCTTGTCCACCTGCCCTCAATCTTTCCCGGAATCAGGGTCTTTTCAAATGAGTTAACTCTTCACATCAGGTGGCCAAAGTATTGGAGTTTCAGCTTCAACATCAGTCCTTCCAATGAACACCCAGGACTAATCTCCTTGAGGATGGACTGGTTGGATCTCCTTGCAGTCCAAGGGACTCTCAAGAGTCTTCTCCAACACCACAGTTCAAAAGCATCAATTCTTCGACGCTCTGCTTTCTTTACAGTCCAACTCTCACATCCATACATGACTACTGGAAAAACATAAGCCTTGACTAGACAGACCTTTGGAGAAGGCAATGGCACCCCACTCCAGTACTCTTGCCTGGAAAATCCCATGGACGGAGGAGCCTGGTAGGCTGCAGTCCATGGGGTCACTAGGAGTCGGACACGACTGAGCGACTTCACTTTCACTCTTCACTTTCATGCATTGGAGAAGGAAATGGCAACCCACTCCAGTGTTCTTGCCTGGGGAATCCCAAGGACGGGGGAGCCTGGTGGGCTTCTGTCTGTGGGGTCGCACAGAGTCAGACACGACTGAAGTGACTTAGCAGTTAGCAGACGGACCTTTGTTGGCAAAGTAATTGCTTTTGAATATTCTGTCTAGGTTGGTCATAACTTTCCTTCCAAGGAGCGCTAAGTGTCTTTAATTTCATGGCTGCAGTCACCATATGCAGTGATTCTGGAGCCCCAAAAATAAAGTCAGCCACTGTTTCCACTATTTCCCCATCTATTTGCCATGAAGTGATGGGACCGGATGCCATGATCTTAGTTTTCTGAATGTTGAGCTTTAAGGCAACTTTTTCACTCTCCTCTTTCACTTTCATCAAGAGGCTCTTTAGTTCTTCTTCACTTTCTGTCATAAGGGTAGTGTCATCTGCATATCTGAGGTTACTGAAATCTCTCCCAGCAATCTTGATTCCAGCTTGTGCTTCATCCAGCCCAGCGTTTCTCATGATGTACTCTGCATAGAAGTTAAATAAGCACAGTGACAATATACAGCCTTGATGTACTCCTTTTCCTATTTGGAACCAGTCTGTTGTTCCATGTCCAGTTCTAACTGTTGCTTCCTGACCTGCATACAAATTTCTCAAGAGGCAGGTCAGGTGGTCTGCTATTCCCATCTCTTTCATAATTTTCCACAGTTTATTGTGATCCACACGGTCAAAGGTTTTGGCATAGTCAATAAAGCAGAAATAGATGTTTTTCTGGAACTCTCTTGCTTTTTCCATGATCCAGGGGATGTTGGCAATTTGATCTCTGGTTCCTCTGCCTTTTCTGAAACCAGTCTGAACATCTGGAAGTTCACGGTTCACGTATTGCTGAAGCTTTGGAGAATTTTGAGCATTATTTTGCTAGCATGTGAGATGAGTGCAATTGTGCAGTAGTTTGAGCATTCTTTGGCATTGCCTTTCTATGGGATTGGAATGAAAACTGACCTTTTTCAGTCCTGTGCCCACTGCTGAGTTTTCCAAATTTGCTGGCATATTGAGTGCAGCACTTTCACAGCATCATCTTTTAGGGTTTGAAATAGTTCAACTGGAATTCCATCACCTCCACTAGCTTTGTAGTGATGCTTCATAAGGCCCACTTGACTTCACATTCCAGGATGTCTGGTTCTAGGTGAGTGATCACACCATCGTGATTATCTGGGTCGTGAAGATCTTTTTTGTACAGTTCTTCTGTGTGTTCTTGCCACCTCTTCTTAATATCTTCTGCTTCTGTTAGGTCCATACCATTTCTGTTCTTTATCGAGCCCATCTTTGCATGAAATGTTCCCTTAGTATCTCTAATTTTCTTGAAGAGATCGCTAGTCTTTCCCATTCTATTATTTTCCTCTATTTCTTTGCACTGATTGCCGAGGAAGGCTTTCTTATCTCTCCTTGCTATTCTTTGGAACTCTGCATTCAAATGGGTATATCTTCCCTTTTCTCCTTTGCTTTATGCTTCTCTTCTTTTCACAGCTATTTGTAAGGCGTTCTCAGACAGCCATTTTGCCTTTTTGCATTTCTTTTTCTTGGGGATGGTCTTGATCCCTGTCTCCTGTACAATGTCACGAATCTCTGTCCATAGTTCATCAGGCACTCTGTCTATCAGATCTAGTCCCTTAAATCTATTTCTCACTTCCACTGTAATCATAAGGGATTTGATTTAGGTCATACCTGAATGGTCTAGTGGTTTTCCCCACTTTCTTCAATTTAAGTCTGAATTTGGCAATAAGGAGTTCATGATCTGAGCCACAGTCAGCTCCCAGTCTTGTTTTTGCTGACTGTATAGAGCTTCTCCATCTTTGGCTGCAAAGAATATAATCAATCTGATTTCAGTGTTGGCCATCTGGTGATGTCCATGTGTAGAGTTTTCTCTTGTGTTGTTGGAAGAGGGTGTTTGCTATGACCAGTGCGTTCTCTAGGCAAAACTCGATTAGCCTTTGCCCTGCTTCATTCTGTACTCCAAGGCCAAATTTGCCTGTTACTCCAGGTGTTTCTTGACTTCTTACTTTTGCATTCCAGTCTCCTATAATGAAAAGGATATCTTTTTTGGGTGTCAGTTCTAAAAGGTCTTGTAGGTCTTCATAGAACCATTCAACTTCAGCTTCTTCACACCCCCAAAAGATACTTAAAGGCACACATATCATAACTGTATCTTTTAAACTGCTCTTATTTTTTAGAGCTATGCACTGAAACATATTGGATAGAACGACAGCACATCTGGGAGTTTCTTCAAAATGACTCGGGGAGAGGGCAGGGTGGTTAAGGGGATGAGATGGGCCAGGAGCTGGTGAACTGCTGGGTATGGAGACAGGCTCACAGGGGACCATGGCACTGTGCTGCCTGTTTCTCTGTACCTTTAATATCTCCCATAATAGAAGGCATGTTCAAAGCCATGGTATTTTCTTTTTATATGCTTCCTTGCCCATAACAAAAGTCCCAATGTTAAAAGTAAATCAATCAAAACTCATGGAAAGTCTTTAAAATGAAGGTCAGGCTTAAAGTAAGATGTCAGGCTGGACAAACACTGAAGACAGAAGCTGAGCCAAAAGCTGGGACTGTGACATGGCCGCAGCCCTGTGACCCTGCCACGCAGATCGGTGGTCCAACCACCACCAGGTACCCGAGCCCCATACAGGAGGCGCCACGAGTCAAGGCCAGAAGCCTCGCAGCCGCCTCAGACCTGCACACACCCGCAGGTGCACAGTTAATCCCGCCCAGCATCCAGGCCATGCCGGGGGAGTCGTTCTAAAAGCCACACACCTTGTATGGTCTTCACTGTGCCAGGAGAAACCAGCCACCACCATGGGGTCAACATAAGACGGCAGTGATCTACCTCCTTCAGGACAGAGGGCATGCCTGGGAGGGACAGCCCCCAAGGAAGGCCTCTCCTGAGTTTGGGGGGGACCAGGGGCAGGAAGAGTGGGGCCCCAGGGGCATGGGGGCAGGGCATCCTTGGTCCCACCTCCATTTGGCTGCCCACCTGACCTCTTCTCAGAAGCGTTATGGCTGTGGGACCCTCCATACTCAGTCCCCTGCTGAGTGGCCTCTGACCCTAAGGTGGTCCTGGCCCCTGACCCAGCCCACACTCATGGAGGGACCCTAAGGTGGGCGGCGAGCAGAAAGCCTCCTCTCCAATGTGTCTGCTGGGCCTCACAGAAGACAGGGTTTCAGGAAAGGACTCTTTTTCCAAACCAGCTGCTTCCTTTTCTAAGTCCAGAGAAAAACGCAGAAAAGTAAGCTTGTGCTGGACATCTCTGTGGGCCTCCAGGGGCTCCCTCTGCAGCCCCTCCTCAAGCCCCACAGTGAGCATTCCCTCCAGGTCCTGTCAAGGGACAGCCAGGGTGCCCCACGGCTTTCAGGTCCCCACAAGGTGCCTGCCCCTCCACAGAGCCCCTCACCTCTCTTCAAGGTGCCCACCCCCAGAGTGCTGCCCCGTGCTCCCAGGACCCGGCTCCAAATGCAGACTGTCCACCACCACATATACGAATACCCACACTCAAGTCTTACAAACCCATCTTTACATTTTCTTAGAAAAACAGACCTAGTCACTGAGGAATAAGTGGCTGGCTTAGGGACCTGGTGGTTCATCTCCAAGGTCGACTCACTAAAGAGTCAAACTGTGTGTTACTTCTCTGCTCAAAAATGAGCAAGGCAACATAGATGCAATCTTCACGAAGAAAGAAAAGCTCACCAATAATTTGAAAATTCTAAAGCTACTTTTGCAGTTAAATGTCAATTCTGAATTTAAATTGTCCAAAATAATATAAATTTTATTTAGTAATTTAAAAATACATTAGCAAGCATCAACCAGATGGAAGATAAGAAACAGACGACTTGAACAACACCATCAACCAATTAGATCTAACAGATGTATCCAGAACACTCCACCCAACAACAGGACACACCTTCTCAAGTGCACGTGGGACGTTCTCCAGGACAGACCATATGTTAGGCTACAGGCTATGTCTCAGTAGATTTTAAATGATCTGTATCATACAAAGCATCTTCTCTGACTATAAAAGAATGAGTTAGAAATCACTAACAGAAGGAAAACTAGAAAATTCACAAAGTTTGGAAATTAAGTAACATTCTCTTAGGAATTCCCTGGTGGTCCAGTGGTTAGGATTCAGCTTTCACTCTCAGTGGCCTGAGTTCAATCTCTGGTCAGGGAACTAAGATCCCACAAGCTGCCCGGCACTGCCAAAACAAAATGAAAAACTATCTTAAACAACCAACAGATCAGAGAAAAAAGCTACAGGGGAAAAGTAGGATCCTTATAAACAAAGGAAAATGAAAACACAACACACCACAGTTTGCGGAGTGCGGCGACAGTAGAGCTAAGCGGAAATTTTACAGCTGCCAACACTTACACTAAAAATAAGGCATCAAATCAACAACCTAACCTCACAACTTAAGCATGGAGAAGAGCAACAAACACGTGCCAAAGCTAGCAGGAGGAAGGAAATAATAAGAATAGGAAAACAGGAAATCAGTGAAACCAGAAGTCAGTTCTTTGAAAAGATCAACAGAATCGATTAATCTT
This sequence comes from Bubalus kerabau, assembly GCF_029407905.1. Taxonomy (NCBI): domain Eukaryota; kingdom Metazoa; phylum Chordata; class Mammalia; order Artiodactyla; family Bovidae; genus Bubalus; species Bubalus kerabau. The sequence continues at coordinate 55,526,714 of NC_073636.1, forward strand.
CAGTCAGATGGACCAATAAAAAAGAATACTTAAAAATCGAAAATCATAAATTACAATGGGGACATTACTCATTCTACAGAAACAAAAGGATTATAAGAAAGGGCTATGAACCCTGCAAAACTGGATAACCTAGACAAAATGACAAATTCCTAGAAACACAAAAAGTACTAAGCCTAAATCAAACAGAGAATCTGAGCAGGGCAATCAGTAATCAAAAATCTCCCAACGAAAAACCCTGGATCTGACAACTTCACTGGTGAATTCTACAAAACATTTAAAAATGAACTAATATGAATTCTTCTCAAACTTTCCCAAAAATTAAGAAGAACAGACACTTCCTAACCCCATCTATGTGATCAGGCAAAGACCCTACCAAAAAAAAAACTACAAACCAATATCCCTTACAAACACAGATGCAAAAGTCCTCAACATAATACTAATAGATAGAACACACTGACACACATTTAGCAACATACTAAAGAGGATTACGTGTCATGACCAAATGGGATTTACTCCTGGAACAAAAGGATGATTCAATACATGAAACTCAATTGATGTAAAATATCACATTAATAGAATGAAGGGGGGGAGGAAAACCACATGATCATCCCAACTGATGCAGAAAAATCATTTGGTAAAATTCAACACCTTTTCATGATGGGAAATGCTTGACAAACTGCAATGGAAGGAGAACATAATAAGGGCCAGAAATGAAAAAACAACAGTGAATATCACACTCGTGGTGAAAGCTTTTCCTCTAAGATCAGGAGACCACTGATGCCCACTTTCACCAGTTCTAGTCACCACAGTACTGAAAGTTCTAGGCCGATTAATTAGGCAAGAAAAAGAAATAAAAGTCATCCAAATTGGAAAAGAAGAAGTGAAATTATGTTTGCAGATGATGCGATCTTATATAGAGAAAACACTAAAGATTTCACAAACACACCCAAAAAAACTATTAGGATAAATTAATTGAGCAAGGTAGCAGGATACAAACTCGACGTGGAAGAATCAGTTGTTATTTCTACACACTTACAGTGAACAGTCTGAAACGGGAATCCCCAACACAATTCCTTTTACAATGTCATCTAAAAGGATAAAGTTCTCAGGAATTAACCAAGGAGGTTAAAGACCACACAATGAAAACTATAAAACACTGCCAGAAGAAATGAACAACGTAAGCAAATGGAAACACACCCCATGCTCATGGACTGGATGACTGAATATTAAGATGTTGATAAAATTCACATCAATCTATAGATTCAATACAATCCCTATCAAGCAATAAGGATGTTTTCTGCAGAGACAGAAGAATCCATTCTAAAACTCATATGGAATGTCAAGTGACCTTTAATAGCCAAAACAAACTGAAGAAAGGAGAACAAAGCCAGAAGACCACACTTCCTGATTTCACAACTTACTACAAAACTACAGTAATCAAAACAGCGCGGCACTAGCCCAGAGACCAGTGGAAAAGAAGAGAGTCCAGGAACAGACCCTCACATACACAGCCAATTGACTTCCGACAAGCAGGTGTGCCAAGACCATTCAAGAAGGAAAGGACTATCTTTTCAACAAACGGTGCTGGGAAACTGGATATCCACAGGCAAGGAAATGAAGTTGGACCCTATCTTATACCATATACAAAAATTAACTCAAAATGGATCAAGGACCTAAATGTAAGCTCTAAAACTAAAAAACTCTTAAGAGCAAGATATAGGGCAAAACCTTCATAAATTTGGATTTGGCAATGACTTACTGGATAAGACACCAAGGTGAAAGTCAAAGTGGCTCAGTCATGTCCGACTCTTTGCGATACCATGGACAATACAGTTCATGGAATTCTCCAGGCCAGAATATACTGGAGTGGGTAGCCTTTCCCTTCTCCAGGGGATCTTCCCAACCCAGGGATCGAACCCAGGTGTCCTGCAACTGCACCAAAGGCCGAGACAAAGAGAAATTAGACAAACTGACTTCATGAAAAAATTTTTAAATTTGTGTGTTAGATACTATCAGAGTATAGAGGCAACACCAGAATGGGAGAAAATATTTGCAAATCATACATCTAATAACAGATTAATATCATGACTATATAGAGAACTCCTAAAACTTAATAACAAAAAATAAACAACCTGATTCAAAAATGGGCAAAAGAGTTGAACAGACATCTCACCAGAGAACACATCAGTTCAGTTCTGTTCAGTTCAGTCGCTCAGTCGTGTCCGACTCTTTGCGACCCCATGAACCGCAGCACACCAGGCCTCTCTGTCCATCACCAATTCCTGAAGTCCACCCAAACCCATGTCCATTGAGTCGGTGATATCATCCAACCATCTCATCCTCTGCTGTCCCCTTCTCCTCCTGCCCTCAATCTTTCCCAGCATCAGGGTCTTTTCAAATGAGTCAGCTCTTCGCATCAGGTGGCCACACAAATGGCCAATAAGCATATGAAAAGATGCTCAGCTCACTAATCATCAGGGAAATGCAATCAAAGCTATAATGAGACACAACCTCACACGCTTTAGGATGGCTACTATCAGAAACAACAGAAACTGACAAGTCTTGGTGAGGGTGTGGAGAAACAGGAACCCTTGAGCATGGTTGGTAAGAATGTAAAATGGTACAGCTGCTGTGGCAAATAGTAGGGCAGTTCCTCAAAAAATTAAAAATAGATTTACCACGTGATCCAGCAATGCCACTTCTGGGTATGTACCCAAAAGCACTGAAAGCAATTCTTTCAATTTTTTGCACGCCCATGTTCACAGCAGCTAAAATATGGAAGCAACCCAAGTGTCCATCCACAGACAAAAGGAAAAGCAAAATGGGGTCCAGACACATGACAGAATGCTATTCAGCCTTAAAAAGGAAGGAAACCCTGCCACGTGCTACAGCACTGATGAACCTTGAGGACATTATGACCAATGAAATACACCAGACACGAAAAGACGACTACTGTGTGATTCCACTTACACGAGGACCGTTGAGGAGTCAAATTCATAGAGACAGAAAGAAGAAGGTGGCTGTCACGGGCTGGCGGAGGGGAAATGGGGAGCTGGTGCTTCATGGGTCTTTACCATTGCACAGGATGAAAAGCGCCTTGGGGTGGATGGTGGTGATGGCTGTATATACGACCACTGAACTGCACACTTAAAAATGGTCAGGATGGTAATTTTTATGCTATGTGTATTTTACTGCAACTTTCTAAATTGGAAAAAAAATATATTAGCAAGTAGGACAAACAAGAAATGAAGAATTGTGCAGGGAGCTCCACGTGCTGGGTGCCACGCTCTGAAGCATTGCCCTGGAAAGGGAGAATTCCCCTGGGAACTGATAGCTTTTCATGCAAGACTTTCTCCAAGAAGGGTCCCAAACCCCATCCACACTCCAACCTCAGGGTGTGCTGCTCCTCGTAACGGCTCAAACGAGTGCAGCCAAAACCTTCCATCTCCATTCCCAGCGGGAGAGGCAAGGGGCCAAGGGAGACCAGGGAACTAGAGCACCGGGCTGGGGTGGGGGAGTGGATTTGGGAACTGAAGAAGGGTACAGAAGAACTGGCCAGAAGGCCCACAGAGTGGACTCCACGAGGCCTGGTCCCACCTCCTGCTCCCCAGAGCTCACACTCAGAGGGTGGTCACGGAGCAGGTGACCCCAAAGGAATCGCGGGTGAGACCCAGCCAGGGCCTCAGCCGGGGGGCACACTTCGCTGACGACATGTGCTCAACCCATCAGATGCAAAAAACAGGATTTCCGTCAAGAATGAGTCAGAGACAGAAGCAAGGGAGCAGCAGCCGGCAAGAGCCCAGTCTGTCCATAAGTCTCTCACTGTCCCACAGCTATCACGGTCAAGGTCAAACTCTTCCCAGAGACAGACAAGCCCATGCACAGTGCAGAGGACAGAAGTCAGTCTCGGGCCAGTGATGGAACAGACCAGAGGTCCCAGCACTGCCCCAGGGCCTCCCCTTCCTGTGGGCAATCTGGCTGGGACCAACCTGGCCACACCCCCAAGGCTGTCCTGTCAGACCCCAGAGAGATGCTACAGAGACACTTCCACGTTACCAGAGCGCACAGGCTGGGATGACCACCAAGAATGTGGAAGCAGCATCTCTTCTGAGTGTGAAAACCAGAGTTTAGCACATAATGGACTCCATCTGTATCTGGAGGAATTGAAGAGCTGAAGCATGGGGATGGGAAAATTAAATCTGGAAAAGGGGAACCGAGACTGCTGGGTGATGCCAACTCATCCTGGGGCAGGGCAAGCGTGCCCACAGGCTCTCCCGATCCGGCCGTCCCCTGAGGAAGTTACAAGGCTCAGGGACACCACCAGTCCCAGGGCCTCCCGAGGTCGCATCCCCTCCATGTGGCAGTGTCACTGTGGGTGAACAGTGACCTTTGTGGTCACTGACTGTTTCAGTTTTGAGATGTCCACTTTTTCAAGGAAGCCCACCCGTCACCTGGATGCCTAACGACTCCTACGTATCCTCCTCCTGCCACCACACCACTGTGCCCAGTTTCTTTCTTCCGGAAAAGAACAAGACTTAATGGACATAAGTACTCAGTTTGCACCAACTCCAGTGCCGTACTAGAAGTACTCTCTCTAACCTGCTCTGTCCAGAGCAGTGGCCACAGGGCCATAGGTGACTCTGAGCTCATGCAGAGAGGAAGCCAATGCTTATTTCTCTGTGATGCTACCCAGCAGAATCCCTTCCACTCCAGTGGCCAACGTGGTGGGTGGTGTCCATCCCAGACAGAGCACTGCAGGGCCTCACTGGATTGGGACAACATGGGGACCAGGAAGCTCCGGTGGCCCCACTTGGCCTCTGCACACAAGTCAGGTGGTGGTAGCAGAGCTGGCCGGGTCCATGCAGCCTTCCCAACCAGCCACAGACGGAGCGCAGAGAAGAGCATCAGACCAAGCCTGCCCTTTATTCTTATTTCCAAAGCTGTCCTGGTTTTCACATCTTGAACTCACTGAAATGCGCACTTGGCTACCTGCTGAAGAATGATCAGGTCATCACACTCCTGAGGCTGGAAACGCTTAGTGGTGGAATAAGGTAAACACCCCAACTCTGCTCCCAGCAAGGCCTCTCGAAAGGCTGGCCATCATCTGCAGAGCACCTGTCCACATGCACCTCGGGGACCACAGGGAGGAACCGAGAGTGGCCTTTTGGACACTGGTTCCTTACACTCGATGGAATCCGGTTGAGTCTAGTTGTGCCTGAGGCTCCATCAGGGTGCTCTTTTAGGGCAAAATGAGTACGTGTGTATTTTCTGTCTGTGGACTTTCCACAGCCCCAGACTTATGCAGGGTGGCGTGATCTTCATCACAAGATGAAGATGCTGCAGGGACCTCAAAATGTCTTCGCTGAGGGTGGGAGTTAGGCCGGGGGGCCAGGGCAGCCTAGCCCCAGAGGAGTTTACAGTCAGCAAGCAGTTTACAGTCAGCACATGACTAGCCAAGGTTGTTAGGGGTTCAGGCAAGAAACTGAAAGTTTCCAGACTCAGGAAGGTAAGCAAACCTTTCTGCTGTGTAAACAGCTGCATTAATCACCCACTGTTTACCATTCTCCACCCCACAGGGCAAACCAGCCCGGTCCCAGGAGCCACACTTCCTGCTGGGCCTCAGCAGCAGCTGAGACCCCCGTCCACGTACTTGTCCATGACAGACTCAGTCTAATCCCATGTGTCCCCCACCCCCACCCCTGGGGTCCAACTTCTCCCTGTACAGTGGCGAGCACCAAGACAGTGCATCTTGGTACACACTTTAGGACACACTTTGATGACCCAGCGCACAGCACCGCAGACAAGGACTGCACGGGATGAATGGATGCTCTTCTGTGCAAATGCATTTGTTTGAATCAACACAGAGTAAAGCGGAGTGGTGTGAACGCAGCCGGGGTGTGGGTGAGAGAGCTCTGGACAGGGAGCCCGTTCACAGCCTCCGGGACTGTGTTCACGCAAAACCACGAGAGCAGCAGTCACCGTGGAGGCAGCACACTGAGGGCCGGGAGAAATCATGGAAGTGCCCCTCCTGCGGCAGGTCCATCTCTCATGAGCAGGAACAGAGCCTGGACACGTTGGGGGGGAATGCTCCAGATGCCACATCCATCATGGGGCAGGGACCAGTCTGACAGCCTAGCCCTTTCGCCTGCTCCCTCTCCCACTCCAGGTCCTTCCCCATCAGCTCCTGCCCAAGTAGGACACACTTGCTCGCTCCCCTGACCGGTTTCACCTGCTAAGAAATTCACCATCCAAGTCACACCTGCCCCAGGCACTTCCTGAGCACTAACCAAGGTCAGGGAACTCCACAAATTTCTAACCACCCCACCCCTAGGAAAAAAAGAGAGAAATGAAAAGGGAAAAATTGCAAAGGTCTGTCTGAGTTCATTCTTTTCCCTAGGAATTTGATTCAGATTCTTCATTCAGTTCTCAAAGCAAGGGGCAGCAGGGGTGGGGGGTGGAGGTGGTCCCTGATCCTGATCCAAAACGGGTTAGGACCCTGTAGTAGACCCTAACCCCTGGCAAGCACACCAGCCCCGCTGGAGTCACAGAAGTGGGGCACACACATGACCCGGGCCTCCCGCCTAGAAGCCTGCTCCCAGGAGGTGAGGTCTGGGCCTGGAACCTCCACTTTTTACAGAGTTGCACAAGATCTTCTGGTAAGAAACCCTGCCATTGAACCCACAGCACCCCACCTCCAAGACGGACTTCATGGCAGCCCCGGGCCCTCCAGCCGTCTCCCTCACGTGCTGGAACATGCCCCATGGTTGATGCTTCCTCAGAACACAGGCACTGGCGCCCAACTGGTACCAAGCTGGGGACAAGAGGCGCTGGCCCTCCCTGGTCACGGCCCCAGTTCACACCTGTCACTGCTGGAGCTCTCTCTGAGGTGCTCCTTTTCACCCACAAAGCTTCCCGCTTTGGCCGTCGGAGCACACACTTCCCTGGTTGGAGGCGACAGTGGAACTCACCTTTCAGCCAAGCACGGTGGCACAGGTGCCAGGTCACAGCTGATCTTTCCTCACGACCAGCGTTTCATTTGTTCAGTAAAACACACACCCACCCCTGCCCCCCACGGCTGCCGTCGTCTCTTCTAGAACCTGGGTTCAGGAAGACTTCACACAAGACCATTTCTCATGCCAGGCTCTCCCCCAAGAACCTGCATACCAGTGTGGAACAGTGCTTCCGGGGCACCTGTCAAGGCCGGTGGCCCACTGCTCTGACAAAGGTATGAGCTCAAGGTCAGACAGGTCTGCCTCACCCAGAGCCACACAGATCATTCCTCCTGCCATGACCTCAGCGCCCAGGGGTGAACAGATCTCCATCCCCCCAGGTCCCCAGGCTACAGGCCAGGCTGGTGCGGGGCCACCTGGGCCAGCATTGACTCAGAGTTCGCATCTCAAAAGAAATCCTGCAAGAACCCCACTGATGAAATGAGAAAGCAAAGAAAGAGACACACAAACATCAGGCAGAGAGGTCTCCATACCTCCACGTCTCTAAACACAGTCCTTTCTGAAGGCTGACCTCCACTGTCCAGCTCATTGCACAGGTACCAGTGTCTACATCACTGGGAAAGCCAGTTGAAAGATGGTGATGCTTTGAAACGCTGCCCAATGACCCCAAGTACTTTTCTGAATTTGGAAAAAACAGGAAATAAGAGCCACAAAGCTCCTGGATGGGTTACAGTGACCATTTCATTACGTGTTAGTTAAGGGGAGCTGCCAGGCTGGGCCAGTATTCCACACACGCTTCCAGCCAGAGGGCAATATGGCTGCAACGCCAATGCCTGGGATTTATCAGCAAAAATGCTTTGACAAGTACACACTGCAGCAGAGACACAAATTAATCACTGTGCACAGAAACTGCACTGAAAGTCCCAAACTAAGACCTGAAATACTAACGATTCTTAGGATTTAAGTATTTGTAAATAATCAATTATGTTCAAATGCTAACTTCCTCCCAGTATCCATATCAGTTCAATCTTAACGTGCACTAAGTTTCTGTCTGTGGGCCTGAGCCCCAGGAGAGATACTGCTTGGGTCCAGGGGTTTTCCAGACAACTCCACCTGAATAGTCATATCTTAAGAGTGTTACTGTAGCTCATTTCAGTAGAACTGCACATCTACCTACCAATGATTTCCCTGGCTTCCCTTCACTGATAAGTTGCATTTGTCTGTCTGTGTCAGTTTCGGGAGAGGTCAATTTCAGTGCTCTCAGGTCTGCGACTGAAAGTCTGCTGAGAATCTACTACAGTGCCAGGTCCGCTCAGTTACACTTTCACATATAACCTACGCAATAGCCCACTTCACAGGCCAGCACCCTTGAGGCAAAAGCAGATGAGTAACTTTCCTCCCGTCAAAGAAAGCCAGGGGGCCAGAACCCGAGAGCCTCAGACCACGTCCAGGAAGATTCCTAACCTCTCAGATAGAACACTTTAGCCACCTGAGGACCAGCATCACAGCCCTTGCTCAAAGACGCACGCCTTGCATGCCTTATACCCACACAGCCAAACTCCTAGGAAAAGATGGGCATTGGCTTTTCACAGGAATACTAAAGAAATCATTTGAAGACAGTATGCTGCTGCTGCTGCTGCTGCTAAGTCGCTTCAGTAGTGTCCAACTCTGTGCGACCCCATAGACGGCAGCCAACCAGGCTCCTCCTTCCCTGGGATTCTCCAGGCAAGAACACTGGAATGGGTTGCCATTTCCTTCTCCAATGTGTGAAAGTGAAAGGTGAAAGTCAAATCGCTCGGTCGTGTCCGACTCTTCGCGACCCCATGGACTGCAGCCCACCAGGCTCCTCTGCCTATGGGATTTTCCAGGCAAGAGTACTGGAGTGGGGTGCCATTGCCTTCTCCGGAAGACAGTATAAGAATATATAAAATGTTTCCAACATTTCATAATTAGCTGAAGATTTTACCAAGATTTGTATCAAGATCTTTAAAGTAAGGCTGGTTTTAAGTATTTATCCAAGACTTGTTTGCCAGCATTTCCTGGAGGGCCTAGATAAGATACAGTGGGACAAAGGTCAAGTGGCACTTTTTAAACACTGAAATGACACTGCTTCTGAAAATGGCAAGCCAGAGCCTGATCCCTCTGAATACACCTAGGAGGAAAAAGGAAAGCCCTCAGTGCATGGTTTACAGCCTTAAGTTCACCGCATCAAGCTCGCACAGAAATGAATTCAAAACCACAGGCTTGGGCCCAATAGCTTATCCATCCATGTCACCCCTGCCCCGTCAACTTGCCCTCTCACACGGCGAACATTAGCGGCTTCCCCACTGACTGCAGAACTGGGCAGCAGGCAAGGTACTTCAGCAAAATCCTGGATAGCCAGATGGAGAATTACTACTTTATTTCAGAAGAAATTAAACGGTTTCATAAACATTCACGCTCACCCCAAATGAAAATCTATCAGTTATGTGTGCTGCAAGAAACAAAGTTCTGACACAGTAATGAGGCAATTAAATGTTCCAAAGAAAAACGCTGAAGGGTCCTTGAAAAGGAAAATGTTGGTTTTTAAAAGGCAGTACAGAGAGGTATTTAAGGATGTGGACCCTGGAGCCAGACTGCCTCGGTTCAAATCCCTGCTCTATAACTTACTCCTATGTGATTCAGAGTAACTTACTTAACCTCTCTGCTTCCCTGGTGGCTCAGACAGTTAAGAATCCACCTGCAACACGAGAGACGTGGGTTCGATCTTTGGGTTGGGAAGATTCCCTGGAGGAGGGCATGGCAACTCACTCCAGTATTCCTGCCTGGAGAATCCCCACGGACAGAGGAGCCTGGCGGGCTGCAGTCCATGGGGTTTCAAAGAGTCAGACACGACTGAGCCGACCAAGTACACACTTAACCTCTCTGTTCCTCAGCTTTCTCATGACTAGACACAGGATAATGGAACTAAGGAAGAGTCTTGGAGGCTACTGTGAAAACCACATGAATCAAGTGAATATAACGTGCTTACAGCAGTCCTGGACAATACCTGTCAGGTATTACTGTCATCTTAGGTAAGAGCTTATTAACAGAAGGACAGGTGAAGCAAACAGAAAAAGGAAGCTCTAAGGAGACTTCGGTTGTCCACAGACTGAACAACAGCACCCTGCCAGGCGCTGCGCAGGACAAGGAGCAAGTGCAGTCCATAAGGTTCCTGTCCCCAACCAGGGGGCAGAGAGTTAACAACCGTGCACCTGCCACATGTCAGAACTGCTGCAGACAAGCGTTTCATCTGCTGTCTTATCAGCCCTGCCAGGAACATGGTTATGTGTCACAGAGGAAGGAACTGAGGCCAGGAGTGATGGGCAAACACTGCCCAGGGCACAGTCAGGAAGAGCCTTCGCTTTGCCACCAGGACAAGGAGCCACAGTGACGGGGTCCCAGGACACCGCCGCTCCCCAGCCCCACTGGATGGACAGGGCCTGCAGCCCACAGGCATGCATGCAGCGGGCACCCCAGAGACGTCTGCTGAACTGCACTGAGTGAGCACGTCTCCAAATGTGCACAGGCCGCCCCAGCAAAGGGACTAAGGCACAGGCTACTGCTGCTGGGAGGCCCAAAACTTGTCCTAGACTGACCCCCAGGAGGAACCCAGCTTCCTGGGAGGTGATCCTCACACTCAAGAGTGCCAGGAACATCCTAACGCCACCCGGCTGCTTCTCCCAGAAAAACCTGGGAAGATTGATTGCTGATTACCCAGTAGTCTTGCTCTGGGCTTATTAAGTCTCAAGATTTATTCTGCTGGTTACTGAAATGTAACTGCAGAGAGAAGGAAGCTTTTAAAATCAGATTACATATCTAACTTATCTAACATATGTGTTAGGCGGAGAGCTCTCTGCAGTTAAGTACAGTCTGCTAAGTTGACAAATAAAAAACAAAAGGAAGAGCAGGGGAGGGGGTAGACATGGGCACAAAACCTCGCAGGGCCCAGACAAACCCACAGGTGGTCGCGGGGCAGGGGAGGGGAGGGCAGGAGAGGACGGGCAGGAGAGGGAGGGCTGCACCACGAGCGGGGACACTGGCTCTTCACCCCGTGCCCTTCCAGACTGGTTGACCGCGGACGCCGGCTACCTTAGACACAAGGGAAAGTCGGGGGTCCCGCCACCCCTGCCCAACGCGCCCCCGACGCATCCTTGCCACTAAGAGGGGCTGGAGGGCGCCCGGGCCCGCTCTCCAGTCCACTTCCGGGAGCGGCGGCCGGCTGTCCAGCGCCGGGGCCGCAGTTGCCCGGAGACGCGGGGTCTGGGCGGCCGCCCGGGACCCAGGCCCGCCGCCCCCGCCCGCGGACCGTCCCAGCCGCCGGCCGCCAACTTTCCTTCCAAGTTTCCTCGGACCCAGGACGCGGCCGGCGGGCTGGCTGGCTGTGGGAGGCCGGGCGGGCCGGGCTGGGGTCGAGGCCTGGCCAAGGGGCGGGGGGCGAGAGGCTCTGGCTCCCCCCTAGCCGGGCCCGGCCTCCCTGCCGCCCGAGGCCCAGGCCCGCCCGCCCAACGCCGGGCGCGGTTCCCGGGAGACATAGGGTCGGGGTCCCGACCGGGTCACTCACCTGGACTGCTGTCCCTCCGGCGCCCGCGGAGTCCCGCTGCCCGCCCCGCCCCCGCCCCGCAGGCCCGCGACCCACTGACACCGAGGCGGAAGTGCGGCCGGCCGCCCCGCCGACTGACAGTCCGCGTTCGCCACTCGCTGAGCCCGGCGCCGTCGCGTAGGCCCCCGCAGGCCCAATCAACGCTCGACCCGAGGGCGGCTCTGGGAGGCCGGACTATGCTAATTACGTCGCCAGAGAGGCCCCGCCTTCCGCCCCTCTGGAGTCCGGCCCTTGTGGAGGAGTGACGATGCGGAAGACCAATCAAAGAAGGGAAAGGCGGGATTATGCAGATATAGACGAGAAATGGGTGGGCGAGAGGAAGGAAGGGGCGTGGCTGGGTGAGCTGAGTTTACAAACAGCGAGTCAGGTGGCCTGGTAGCTGATGCTCCGCGCGCTGGGGCCTTTGCGCCTGCCGCTCCCAACCCCCGGGGACGGGCGGAACCGGGAGTCACCCTTCAAAAAACTGCCTTCCTCAGCAGCATGCAGGGCTTCTCATCATCCACCCTCCGTGCCATACCTTTCTCCACTCACCAAAACCTGGCGCCAGTTTACCCTCCTGACCGTTCCCTCCTTTGTTTAAAACCTTTGGGGGCTCTTACTGACTGTAGTGGCTCCATGGTTAAGCCCAGAAGCTCTGGAGTCAGATCCGAGCTTGCGTCCTTACCAGCTGTGTGGCTCTGGGCAAGTAAACTAACGTCTCTGAGCCTATGAGTACCAAGATTTCCTTTGCAAACCAGATTTCTCCTATGGAATCCCATCCAAGTCTTAGATCTGATTTGGGGTGAGTGGAGTAATATGAATCAGGCTGACTGCTGAGAGTTACAGCAAATGGTTCAGGGGTGAGCAGGTTACCCTGTCCTGGCCAGTGAGGGTCAGTACTGGGACTTTCACTGAGGGTCAGATAGCTCAGGCCAGACAGAGGGAAAGCTGAGATCAAATGACTACCTACAGACTTCCACAGAACTAGGCTAGTTCAGTTCAGTTCAGTTCAGTCGCTCAGTCATGTCCGACTCTTTGCAACCCCATGAATCGCAGCATGCCAGGCCTCCCTATCCATCACCAACTCCCAGAGTTCACTCAGACTCACGTCCATCGAATCAGTGATGCCATCCAGCCATCTCATCCTCTGTTGTCCCCTTCTCCTCCTGCCCCCAATCCCTCCCAGCATCAGAGTCTTTTTCAATGAGTCAACTCTTCAGAACTAGGCTAGGTGAGAGAAAAATGTAAGTCTGGGGCTACTGATGGGCATCTTGTCACCGTGTGGGGAGGGGCCACCTGGAGACGAGACTAACCCAGATCAAAGCAAGAGCAAACACCCCTGGCTTGCCTGGAACCAGCTGCCACCTTGGCAAGCTCTGTCTAGACTTTTCAGGCATGTGCGTGCTAAGTTGCTTCAGTTGTGTCTGACTCTTTGCCACGCTATGGACTGTAGCCCACCAGGCTCCTCTGTCCATGGGAATCTCTAGGCAAGAATTCAGGCATGTGAGTCACCACGTTTTCCTTTCTGCTTAAGCCAGTTTGAGGTGGGACCCTGGAGCCACAAGAGTGCTGACAGACCTCCCCAATCACAGAGCATGTGCTGGGCTCCTGCTCCTCACCGTCTCCTCCACAGCACCAGCCCCCCTGGGCCTTTGCACTCCCTCCTTAAAACACTTCCCCACTTCCAGCTGGGGTACCATGAGGGCAGGCCTTGGCTGCCTCTGCAGCCCCGTGCATATGAAGGTGCCGCCTGTAAATAGTGGGGCACAAGCAAGTGCAGCACAACCAGGGCCTGAACTGCATTTCTGGGCCCAGAAAGCCAGTCGTCTCCATGCCAGGGTCTGGCCCTGGCTCACCGGTGGGCCCACTGTCAGTGGGTGCTGGAGACGTGCGGGGACTGAAAAGGAGCTCTCCCAGCCTCTGCTGAAGAGAAAAGCTGGAAGGGAGGCGGGGCTCAGCCTCGGAAACAAAGGCATTGCCATGGTTACCTCTGAAGAAACCGACTCCAGCAGAAGAGGGAAGGGTGCAGTGTGCAGGCTCCCAAGCCAGGACAAGGACAAGGCCGGTTGCCACGGAGATGCTCCGCAGTTTCCTTCGTGGGCCTGGCCTGAGTCCAGCGCAGGGTCTGTTACTCTGACAAGCCTCTAAGACTCTGACCCCCAGGCGAAGGACATGCTCCTGAGGGGTTCGACCAACCAGCCCACTCCTCAGCCATGAACTCCAGGGGTGAGTGCACAAGGGAGTGCTCAGGCCAGGAGACAGGCTGGGGTTGAATGAGCCTCCCGTCTGCCCATGGACCACACTAAGCATGGCCATCTCCGCCCTGGCCTTAGGTGTAGGAGTGGGCTCCAATCCCAGGTGGGTCCCATGGCTGGGGTGTCAGTTCATCCCCTTCAAACAAATGCAGCAAACTGGGTTTTGAGTGTCAGCTGTCGCTTCCTCTTTCCTATGCCTGTGGGTTGGAGAGGATTCCTCCCCCAGCTAGAAGCTGCAAGGAGAGTGCTTTGGGACAAGTCAGGAACATTTTTCATGACCTTCACTAGGTCAGGAAGCCAAGTGCAGAAGCAAAATTCTCCAGGAATGGGCTGAAAACTAGGAGCAGGAAAGCAGACAAAGAGGGTGTGGGGCCAGACAATGATGATGAAAGCTGACACTAGTTTCATGTTTGCAACAGCAAATCCAATAGATACTGTGGGTCATCATTCCCACTTCACAGATGAGCAAACTGAGCCTCAAGCAGGGAAGTGACTCACCCAGACCTGCAATGAGGAAGTGGCCTGACCCGGGGTGTTCCTGCCTGGCCCAGCCCCAGAGCTTGCCAGGAAGACAGAGCCCTGCCCAGACCTCCTGGACTAGGCTCTGCATCTGAAATAGGTGCCCAGGCATTCCTGGAGCCTGGGGGGCATGGCTTGCGGCCAGGACATCAGCTGATTCCTGTCCTGTGGTTGCAGGGGTCATCGCAGTGTCCCCTTCATCCTGAGCACTCAGGCCTAGCTTGGCCCCAGAGTCTCTTCAGGACCCCGGGGTCCCTCCTGTGTGTGCTCTCAGAGTTTGAGAAGTGCTGGGTGTCTGGTCCCACTGCACTTGCTCTCAAATTAGACCAAAATCAGACCAGCCCTGCAGTTATGTCTGCCTGTGACCTTCCCCTGACCCCAAGTAAGCATGACTGGAGCCTCCCTGTCCCAGCTCCTTCTGAATCAGGATCAGGTGATATTGTGGCCCACAACTCCTCTCCCCTCAGTCGCCAACTGAACTCGTGGGCACAAAGCCTTGCGTCCTGGGCTCCAGAGGCCCCAGTGAGGGGGAGCACATGCCCTCACTTTGCCCTCAGGAGGCACATTCACGTGCATCATCCTCCATCCTTCCATCACTTCAGGAGGCAAAACAGAGATCATCGCTCCCCCTTCAGAGGTGAAACTGAGGCTCAGAGGCCACGAGCCATGCCCCCCAGGCTCCAGGAACACCTGGGTACCTATTTCAGATGCAGATCTGAAGGTCCAGGAGATCTGGGTCAGTGGTCACACTGCCGAGCGGGCCAGCGGAGCCAGCCCTGCCTGCAGCCCACTGCTCTGTCCCCAGCTTCATACTTTCCTTTCCAGCAGGTTTCTGAGCCTGGGTGAATCTTTTATCTCTATCTGTGGCCAGAGCAGCAACAGAGCTAGGCATCCCTGGGGTTGCCGACCTGGCCTTTGCCCCTGGGGAGGCCCCCTTGAGGTCACTCCTCTCCCTGCCCACCCTCCTGCTCCACGGAGTGGAAGTTTCCCTCTCCCCTTCTGTGGAATGCTAGGAAATCTTCTGTCTGGATGCATCCTGGGTGAGCAGAGGGAGACTGGCCACTGCAGCGGGGCCCCAGCCCTCACGTGGCCCACGCGAAACCTTCCCCACACAGCTTTCAACTCTCCTCTGCAACGTGACAGCGCTCGGCTTCCCCACCGTCGGAGAAGAGTATTTTTAGTTTTGAACCCACCACGTGGAGAGAGACAAGTTATCAATAGCAGCGGCAAAGGGCTTTTTCTTTTTTTTCCCCATGGCTTTGGGACCTGAGCAATCTGCACCCATTAAATTCTGCCAAAACAGAAAAAAAAATGTATTCCTCTTATAAACTTTTTACCCCGTGCCTTCCTCGCTGCTGCAGCTTTGCAAACCAACTCTTCCCCGGGTGGATCCCACCCAATTCCACAGTGCACTGCCCCCAACCCCTGGGTCTCTGCAGGGGGCCACCTTGCCCCACAGAAACAGGAGAAAGAGCAGAGCAGGGGTGCTGGCCTGGAACAGGCAGGAATGTGGGGCCAGGTGGGGTTGGGGTGACTTCCGTGCTGAGAGTTGACATGGCCCCCACTTCCAGCTTCAGTAGGACTCTAGCACTTACTGAGCACATACTGTGTGCCCAGCTGTGGGCCAAGTACCTTTGAGTGTGCTGTCTCAGTTAAATGCCCTATTCACCTTCTGAAGGGTTTCCCAAATGAGGTGCCATGGAATCCCAATTCTGGCTGCTATTAGGTGATTCGAGAGGAAAGTGTTCCTCCATCAAGCAGGTTTAGGAATGTTATTTAAACAAAGCCAACAAGTGTCCCTCTTCTCAGGGCCCTTACCACTCTGTTGGGTGTGGATCCCCCAGGACTCAGGAGGGCCTGCGACAGACCCAGGATTTACTTGAACTAACCTTTTTTTTCCCCTATGGAATGCCTTGTATGACTCTGAAGTGGCCTTCTACCTTGTTGGGGGGACATTTGGGCCCACTTTGCATCTGCTTTTTAAGATTAGTTAGAGCTGCATATATAAGAAAACCCAGAATAACAGAGGTGTTAACAAAACAGAAATGTACTTCTTTTTCACATGACACAAGCCTGGGCTGTCCAGGTTTGGCAGGTACTCAGTTCCTACCTTATTGTGTGCTGTGTGCTATGCTAAGATGCTGCAGTCGTGTTTGACTCTTCTGCAACCCCATGGACTGTAGCCCACCAGGGTCCACTGTCAATGGGATTTCTCAGGCAAGAACACTGGAGTGGGTTGCCATGCCCTCCTCCAGGGGATTTTCCCCACACAGGGCTCAAACCTGCATCTCTTACATCTCCTGCTTTGGCAGTTGTGTTCTTTACCACTAGTGCCACCTGGGAAAGCCCTTATTGTATCACTCTTCTAATACGGGCTTCCAGCCTCAGTGTCACCTCACAACACAAGATGGCTGTTAGTGCTCCAGCCATCACATGCATATTTGACCAGGAGGAAGAAGTGAAGGAAAGAACTAGGGCCCCACCAGGTGCATCAGCTCCCTTTGAGAACCTGTTCCTGAAGATAACACCAGGTACTTCTATTCACATCTCACTAGCCAGAAATTTATCCCATGCCACTTGGTGGAGCAGTAACATTCTAGCTAAGTGCATTTCCAGTCTGAATAAAACAAAGGAGCTGGGGAAGAACATTATGTGTGGTCACTTGTCAGAGGACCTGTCTACTGGCCTTTCGTGACAGAGACCCCTGAGAACACCCAGAGGATCATGCGTGGCCAGCCCTGACTGTGGCCTGCAGGTCTCCCCCAACATCCTCTGCAGGCTCAGAAATGCAGGCAGATACCTGGCATGGTATGAGCTCACAATAGCTGCCCGGGAAGAAGGGGCAGTGCCAGCTGCAGAGAGGCACTCTCAGCTCGCAGCCTGTGTACCTGCTGCATGCCCAGCCTGGTGCCAGGCAGGAGCCTCAGCGTTGTCCCTGGACTGAGCCCTGGTTCCTCTCTTCCTGGCTGTGCCCTGACTGCTGCGCACTGCCTGCAGTGCTGGCCCTGTGCTGGGTGCTGGGTGCCATCGCGAGCAGGCATGGGCCCAGGGACTGTGCGGGCCCTGCAGGCAGGCAGGGTTGCTCGGGTCCTACTCTCCCCACCCTTCCCAGGGGCTCACGTGGAGTGGGAGAGGTGGAGGCACATCTGTGTGCAGGGGACCAGTGGGGCAGGTGGAAGCGGGAGGAAGACAGCTTGGGTTGGGTTATATTTAACTTGTGGAGTGGCCCAGCCAGGGGAGCTCCAGGCGTGGAGGTGGGAGGGGGCAAAGTGTAAACCTGCCCAGGAGCAGGAATGGGGGTGAATCATTCTTCTGCCTGGGAGCAGCCAAGGCCAGTGGAGAGGGGGCAGGTGGCAGCCGCCCCACCTCCCTTCCTGGCAGCTGGCGGTGGGTGGGGATGGAGGCCTTGCATAAGGGCATTTGGGGACTTTTGGAAGTTTAGGGGTGCTGCCCCCCATTCTATCCCTGGAGAGGAAGGCAGGGAAGGGGAGAGGAAGAGGCAGCTAGCAGTCTGTGCCAGGCAGTCACAGCGAGGGGGGGGGGGCCTGCCCCTGAGGGTTGCAGCTGGAGGTGGGGGGAGAGGTGGCCACTGTGGTGGGGGCTCCGTGCTGTTCCATGCTAGCTTCTAAGGAGGGACCCGCATTTTAGTCTTGCACTGGGACCCACACCTTCCGTAGCCATCCTGGGGAGGATTCAGGGCAGGAATTGGTGCCCATGGGGTGCTAGCGTTCCACTTCCGGGGCCACAGGACTTACAGGCAGCCAGCCTGGTGGCTCCGTGCCCTCCAGGCAAGGGGGCTGGCTGGGCAAGCAGGCCAGCTTTGTTCTGGGAAAGAGACAAAGGGGCTGATAATAGGCCTCATGCTGGGCAATTGTGCAGCCCTGCCCCAGCCACTGGAAGGAGGTCTAGCCAAGAGGCCCACAGCCTGGAGCTTGGGCTTTCAGGGCTGGGGCCCCCCTGAGACACCCCTGAAGACCGAGTTAGCCTGGCACCTTCCGCCATTCACGGGCCTTGGGAACCCTCTCTGCCTCCTGGGCTCCTAGCTGAGCTCACATAGCAGGTGCTCTGGAGGCCAGCAGGCAGTTGTGGGAGTGGGCTGGGCAACAGCAGTGGGCTGGGGTTGGGGAGGAACCTGCAGCCCCCAAGTCCAGGCTCAGCCACTTGCTCACACAAGACCTCTCCAAGCAGCCTGTTTCCCCAGTGGTGAGGCCCTTGTAGGACCTGAGGGCACGGGCGTGGACCCCTGTGATGAGCATCCAGTGCTTCCAACCCTGTATTCTAGCAAAGGCCCCAGAACCTCCCACAGGCTGATCCCACCTCTGGCCCTATCAGTGGCAGGAGACTGGAACTGGGGACCTCACTACCTCATTTTGAGATAAGTAGTCAGGCCATGGTCTTGGGAAAGGGCCCCCCGCATCTGCTGCCAGGGCTGTGAGTGATGGGATGTCAGCCTGGAGGGGCCACACCAAGGGGAGAGCTGGGCTGGGAGACACAGGCTCACAAGTCGTTGTGCTCCTGGATCCAGCCAGGCCTGAAGGAGGCCCACCACCAAAGAACCATCAGATGCATGCCCTATTGAGCCAAGATTTCCCTGCCCACTTCTCCATGCGTGTCAGGGAGACCTCTGTCCATCTGGGTCTGTCCATCTGGGCTTCCCAGTGAAGAGCCTTCCAGTGAACTTAGCTACTTGTTACATGAGCATTTCCAGCTCTGCATGAATCAGCTGGTCAAATTTAGAAAATGTGAGAGGATTATGCAATGCCAGGAAAAGGTGGACCCAAACTGAGGTCTGCCAGGGGCGTGCGAGAGGGGGCAGGGGTGTGAGGGAGTCGGGAGGAGTGTGAGGGCGTGGGCAGAGGTGGGAAGGTGGGCAGGGACTGGGACAGTAGGCAGGGGTCCCACTGGGGTAACCAGCACCCAGGGCTGTGGGGAGGGCGCAGGTGGTCCCACTGTGCCCCTACAGACAGAAAGGCTCTGGTCGGGGGCTAGGACTTTGTGGTTCTGAGTCACAGCCCAATGTGGCCACTTTCCATTCGTGGCCCAAGTCAGGCCAGCCTCCCAGCGCAGCCACCAGCCAGCCGGGCCTAAGAAAAGCCGATGGCTTCTGAGCAAAGGCCCCCAGCTCCCAGGTCAAGACCTGCAAGGTGCTGATCCTGGGACCCCAGCCTGTGATCCCCCGGCCCCTGTGTCTGCTGAGCTCACTCCCCACCCACCACTCCAGCCCTGGTAGAGGCTGTGCACTTGTTTCTATGTTGCAATCTCTAGCTGTGGGTGAGTGTGTGCAGAAGTGTGTGTGTGTGTGTGTGTGTGTGTGTGTAGCCAATGAGCAACTGAGACTTGTGCCCAGGCTAGGGGAGGGGGCTGATTCTGAAGCAATCTCTTGACCCCATGACCCCTACCCTGGTCCAGGACCTGGTCCCACGTCAGGACCACTGTGGAGGGAAGGGGACATTTCTCTGGCCTGTCCCTACAGGGTGGGATGGAGGAGCCCCACCCCCGCTGGAGTCAGAAACACACCCACAGACACACACCTATGCGCGTGTGTGCTCAGACACATACACTGACTCATAGACACACAGCCAGGCCCTCATGCACACACCACACTGAAAAGCACCCAGACATATGTGTACAGAGACACATACACATACATAGTCACAGACACACAGGCGTACACAAATGTACTTACACACACATACAGACACATGTGTGTACACCTCCTCGAGGACTAGGGGGACATCTTCATTAACTGTACCCCCCAGCACTGAGCCGCTCGGTCAGTTATTTTCCTAACAGGCACAGGTTCCCCAAAGGGCTGCCGGAGCACCGGGGACTCAGGGAGTAAACAGAGGTGCCACTCCGGGACTGGGCTTGTCTCCTGCAGGAAGCAGCTCCCAAAGTGGGCCTTGTCTTCTGAATCCCCTGAAGGCTGCCTCGTGAGGAAGAGAGACCCAGGGCTTCCCGCCCCTCCATCCCCCGTAGGGTCAGGGCACTGTGTGTGTGCCTGGGACTCACACCACTCTTGCATGACATACCCACACACGCATGCACACACATACACACATGCTCTCTGGATCCCAGTACACAGCAGTCGGGCCAGGTGGGGAGACCTAGAGTAACCCTGGGGGCTTCTGGGAGGGGAAGGCGGTGTGGCGGGCAGGGTGCCTGTGCTAGGAAGAGAAGGAGGTGGCCTGTGGTTCCAGGGCAGGGCCTGAGGGCCCCCTGATGGGTTCTGGGGAGGGGGCCGTCGGCCTCTCAGCCTCAACCCCAGAGCACAGTAGAGCAGTAGCCAGGCAGGTGGTGCCTGCATGGGAGTCAGACCCCCATGATCCCAAAATGCCCAGCCCAGCGGCCACCCAGCCCTCTGCCCCAGACCAGCTACCCTACCCTCGCTGTGACCATCCATGGGGAGTGCTTTGCTGGCCCATGAACGGGTGTGCTGCCCCAGCCCAGCGTGCCCAGCCTCAACCCCAGGCATGAGGCTGCAGAATGGACTGGGGTCACCTGGCCCAGGTCATCTCATCAGCATTGTCACCAGGGCCACCCCATCTGGTCGCCCCAGGAGAGGCCCAGACTGGGGCAGGAACCCAGTAGGGCAAGCAAGCCAGAGTAAGGTCAGTCAGGATGATGCGTTTGGGCTCTGGCCTGCTGTGGCAGTGGTGCTGCTGGGCACAGGGTGCAGCACGGGGACATGCTCTGCCAGGGCAGGGCCTCCGGGGGCAGGCAGATGGCAGCCAGCCAGACGTCCAGACAAAGCCGTGGCTCAGCGCCCACCCCCAGCCCTTGCCTCACACTCAAGACTGCAGGGCTGAGACCACAGCAGGAAGCTTTGGGGTTGGGGTGCAACTGCAGTGTGGGAGAGGATCTGGGGGTCAGGCTGGGCAGAGCTGGGCATCCCCTACTGCTTACACACGTGGGCCTATACTCACCCACTGCCACAGCCCCTCATCAGAGCAGCCTGTCCACCCTGGCTTGGCTCAGTGATCCCAGGGGGTTTGACACTTACTGTCCAAGTCTGATCAGGATCTGGTCTGCAGGCCCTGGAGAGTCTTGGCGGGATGCACGGCCTATGCTTGGCTCAGGGCCCCAGTCCCAATGACACATGATGCTGCTGACTGGGGCCACGGGCAGCCCCATCAAACACTCCTGGGGCTCTAGGGGAAGATCCCAGGCTGGGACCAGCCCCCACAGCTGGATCTGGGGGCCTCCTGAAGCCACACACCAGCCTACACCCAGCCTCACCCGGGGCTCTGGAGAAGGCACCCCAGAGAAAGGTCCCCCTTTGCCCTTCTTTCCTGTTTTCTCCTTGATTTATGCATTTTTAGTGCATTGAGAGAATCTGCAGAGATGCAGCTGGTTTCATCCACTCCCTCAGCAAAGACTGGACAGCCAACCCTGGGGAGAGGGCACGTCCAGAGCCACAGGCCGGGTCCCAGAGGGACTTCCAGAGGCACAGCACCTTGTCCTCAGAGAAGAGCGTCACTACCTCTCTGCCTCCCCCTGCACCTCCCCTGGCAGCTGTTCACATGCCCATAGATTACACCTCCTCCAGGGAGCCTTCCTGAGGTCCCTGCTCTTGTGCTAACATCTCCGCGGGCGGGCACTGTCTGTAGGAGGAAAGGGCAGTGGGTGAGAAAATTTAGGCTCAGGATCCGCTCCCCGCTCCAATCAGCTCCCTGGGCTTTCTGTGCTCCCTCCAGCCTGAGCTATCTCCCCTCCCACCACATGGACACCAAGACCCCAGAGCTCTGTTTTCTGGGGGCCATTGATGGCAGACCTTGCCTCTGAGCTGGCAGGACTGGCTACAGGAGGGCTGGGCACAGACTGGGTGGGGAGGGCTGTCAGCCTCCTTCCTGCAACCACCGCTGGGGAGGACCCCAGCCCCTTCCTGCCCAGGCCCTGCAGTCCCGTGCAGAGAGCTTCCCCCGCTCCCTCAGTTCCTTGCCTCACTCCCCTCACACTCACCTCACTCTTGCCCAGGACTCTGCACTCACAGCAACCAGGCACAAGAAGACACAGATGCCCAGGGAGAGCCATCGCTGCATTCCCTGGCCCAGCTACCCCAACTAACCCCCATTCATGAACTTCATCTCAGGGGTCTCCCACTGGGCTCTCAGTGTCCAGGTCCACTGTTCCCCCAGGACCAGGCATGGGCTCCCTGGGCACTGCCAACAAAGGTGCTGCCTGGGGAAGTGGTGGAGGCACGTGGGACCCACAGGGGACGACCGCCAGGGGTGGGGTTCCAGTGTCATTGACTATGTTACTGTAAACGCAAACAATGCTGCCGCAGCTGGCCACCAATACTATCCATGCCAAGCCAATGGGGCTAATTCTGGGGCTCTGTTGTCACCCCATCTTCCTTCAGGGGAGTAGACGAGAGCACAGGACAGCAGCCTGGGGTTGCAGGGAAGTGATCTCAGGGGAACACTCACTCCTGGGAATGAGGTGAACACAGGGGAAAGACAGAAGTCAGTATTTGAGCTCCTGGATGCAGCTCTGTCTGAAGCCCAGTCCCTGGACTTTTCAGCCTTGGCCAACAATAAATATGCCTTTTCCTTAGGCTTTTTTGAGTTGATTTGTGTCGTTTGCAGCCAAACCACAACTATACCCTCGTTCTCCTGTCCTCTCGTCCTTCCTGCCACCAGGGCCCTGGGCCCAGTTCAGTCTTGTCCCCGAAGACAGAAAATTCAGCTTTTCTTTCAAAGTGGTGGCCTCAGGAGCCATCCTGATCACACCCGGGCCCTGAGCTCATCAGGACGCAGCCGGAGCTGGCTCAGAATGTCACCAGGAGAGAGAGGAAAAAAAAAAAGGAAGACAAGGAGCAAAAAAAGAAAAATCTGCATTCCCATATTCAGATGAGCTTCTGCAGAATGAGTGAAAGTGAAGAGGAGTCACAGCACTCGGCCCCAGAGTGCTGACAAGCACCCTGGCAAATGCGCCCTGGCTGGAGAGCAGGACAGTTGCCCGCAGCGGGTCGCTGGCAGCTCCACTGTCCTCATTATTTCTCATTAGCGGTCTGTGTCACCACGCAGCAGGGCACGGCTCTGTGGGCACTAGCCAAGGGCAGGCGGTCCCATGGAGGAAGGTCTTCCAGTGGGGCAGTTGGAAGCAGAGCCGCTGCCCGGGGACAGCGTGGGGCGGCCAGCACCAGTGAGCCCCAGAGCAGAGACCGCACACACGGAAGTCTGCACCACGGCCGCTGGGGAGATGCCCGAGAAGAGGCTGGTCTCAGTGGGGGCGTCACCTGCCCTCCTCTCAGCAACATCCCTGTGGAGGGGCCTCTGAGCAGCTCACATCTGTATGGTGGTGGGGAGGCGGACAGCCCTGTGCCGCAGCTGGTCTCCGGGCCTCAGCTGGTGCTCAGCCCCTCCAGCCTCCACTCTCCAGTCCACAACCTCCTTGCTGTAACCTCTGCAGTTCTCAGAGGCCTTCCTGTGAGAGTTATCACAGTGCCAGGAGGGCCCTGATCCCACATATCTCCCAGCCACTCTGTGTACCAGCAGCGCCACCTCCCCCTGCCGACTGGGGCCAATTAGCCCTAACACAACCGAAAGTCCTCCTCCTGACCGTTGCTCCCTGGGTCCAAGGGGCTCAAAATGCCAGGGAGGCAGCGGTGGGCCACCCCCCCCCTCAGCCCACTGTCCTGGCACCCTCCATCCCCTGCCTGGGGTTTTTTCTCTCCCTGGAGCACACGGCTATCTGATACACTCATCGCTTAACTGCTGTGTTACGCTTCCCTCCCTCCATCAGAATGCTTGATACTCTGATATTCTGTTGTTGTTTAGTCGCTCAGTCATGTCTGACTCTTTGCAACCCTATGGACTGTAGCCTGCCAGGTTCCTTTGTCTATGGGATTTTTCAGGCAAGAATACTGGAGTGGGTTGCCATTTCCTTCTCCAGAGGGATCTTCCAACTGAGGGATCAAACCCACATCTGCTGCATCAGCAGGTGGATTCTTTACCACTGAGCCATCAGGGAAGTTCCCTGATATTTAGTAGGAGATCAGTAAAACCTGGGCTTCCCCGGTAGCTCAGCTGGTAAAGAATCCGCCTGCGATGCAGGAGACCGGGGTTCAATTCCTGGGTTGGGAAGATCCCCTGGAGAAGGGAACAGCTACCTACTCCAGTATTCTTGCCTGGAAAATTCCATGGACTGTATAATCCGTGGGGTCACAAAGAGTCAGACACGACTGAACGACTTTCATGGAGAAGGAAATGGCAACCCACTCCCGTATTCTTGCTTGGAGAATTCCATGGACAAGGGTGGGCTACAGTCCATGGGATCACAAAGAGTCAGACACGACTGAGCGACTAACACTTTCACTTTCATTAAAACCTTGTTGGATTGATGAATGGATGAATCAGCCAGTCAGTGGATAGGCTTCTCCTCTGTGAGGGCTTGCAGGGGGTCTGATTTCTCTAATCTAGGGCTTATGGGGTTGGGACATTGCTTCCTTGTTGGACTGGACATTTTGAATCCCAAATGCTGGCTGTTTTGATAAATGAAGAAACTCAAGCTGCAGGCCATAATCTCCGAGGATATCCTGGTGAGCTGAGAAGAGGGGCCTATGTCTCCTACCCTCAGCCAGCCTTTCCCGCTGTCTTGGGGCGGTTCCTTGCCATTCTGGGGTTTGAATACCCCTCCTTGGGACAGAGACCTCAAGGCAGGAGGCTCTGTGAACAGCCACGTGGGGACCTGCCTCGTTTATCCCAAACTGCCTTGGCCAAGTTGGACCCAGCACAGAGGACTCTAGGTCCCCGTCCACCCAAAGTCAAGGCCCCAAGAGTTGGTACCTTTGGTGACCTCAGAGGCCTTGATCTCAGGGCTGGGCCAGGAGTGTGGCCATCAAGAGAAGGGCCTCTGTTCTTGTGTGACTTGGGCTGGTGGCTTCCTGGGCTCTGCGCAGGCTGCTGGTCCTATCACCTTGTAGGGCGAATGTGGGGGCTCATGAGGTCATGCGTATATGTGCCGATAGGGGGCGCTCACCGCACACAGCCACGGCCAACCTCTAACCTCTGGGCCAGCTGTGGCCTTCCTGCTTCTGATGGCCTCCTTTCCAGGTCTCCACACTCTGAGTAACTCCCCCAAGGCACTCAGCTGGGTCTCCAGTGCCAGGGTCTGAGCTGAGTCCACCCTCCCCCCATCACATCCCTGCTCCAGCTGCTGTGATGTGAGACCACCAGGGAAAGCTGGAGAACACTGACACCATACGGAGCTTGACTGAGACTGTAAAGGGGTTGCCCTCTGCTCAGACACCCCCCGACTCAGCCCTCCACCCAGGACAGCAGCTGAGGCTGGGGAACAGGCTCCCAGCCAGTGAGGAGAGGGCCAGAGCCCCTCTCCAAACCCCCATCCAACTCCATCTCCGGAGACCTAGGGAGGGGGTGGAGGTGTGCCCACAAAGCACGACTAGCCAGAGCCGGCCCTGGGATGCCCATGGCTGAGCACAGGGACGTGAGGTCCTCACCCAGCACCAGTGATGCGGGAAGGCTTAAACGGTGGGAGTGCCTGGCTGCCCACTCTATGAGCTCTCTGCCTTGGCTTGTCTACCCACCAGCTGGTGCTTGCTCCTGGTGCAGCCTGGTCCACCGTGAAAGTCGGGGTGCAGTCAAGGGGAGCTGAGGGAGCCTGTAAGAGGGGCAAGACTGCTGATAGTGGGGAGGTACTGAGAGAGGGCTTGGGTGCGGGGTGGTGAGCTGGAGTCTCAACAGCTCTCCCCCAGCATAAGCTGCAAGATGCCATAGAATCATCACGCATCCTCTGGGGCTGGGGTGAGGGGCTGGGGTCTCTTCCCTGCAGTCAGCCCTGGGGAGGGGGACAGGGAGCCCAGCACCCCTCACTCCCCAAACTTTCTAAATCACCTCAGGGATAGAGGAGGGATATGTCCCAGCTTGATCAGGAAGCTGATGTAAGTGTGGGGGTGCCCGTGTGTGCCAGCACCTGGGGTCCCTCTGCAGCCCCTCCCCCAGCCTCCCGTCCCTACCCCCATGCGCAGACGCGCCTTTCTGTTCTGAGGCTTCCGCGGATGTGCGCCGCTGGCGACGGAGCGGAGTCGCTGCTTCCCTCTCCCTCGGGCTGTGTTCCCTCGCTGTCTGCTGTCTGATGTGTGTGTGTCTAACTGCCGTTCGTGGGTCCTCAGCCTGACGCTGGGTGGCTGTTTCCCTGGTCTGTGGGTGTCTGTGTGTCTGCCTACGGGCGTGTCTGTCTGTCTCGCTGTGTATGTCTCGTCCTTGACCCTGTCTATCTGAGCGCTTGTGTCTGGGGGAGGGGGCGCTCCCTCCTGCCGTTCTGCCCCCAGTCCCTCCCGCAGGCGCTAACGCAACGCGCCGCCTTAGCTGCGCCCGGAGCGCAGTGACCTCGTCTGTCCCCGCATCAGCGACCTCCCCACCGCGCTGTCCACCGGGGGGACCCCGAGGCTGGGTGCCAGGCCGACGGTCGCTTTCCCCCAGCCTACGGCCCCCTGAGCTCAGGGTGGGCACGCTCCCTTCCCGGCTGGGTTCGCTGGTTCCCCATCTTCCCTTATGTAACTCCACATCTGTCTGCGCCTTGCGGGTCACCCTGGACCCTGCCCTGGGTCCTGCCCAAGGGAAAGTGAGACCCAAAGTCCCACGCATATGGGGGGTGGAGCAAACCCCTGACCAGGGCACCGGCTATCGGAGACCCCTCCCATCCTTTCTCCTCGGGAGATTCCTTTCTCGGAGTCTTGCTTGCTCGA
Organism: Bubalus kerabau; assembly: GCF_029407905.1. Classification (NCBI taxonomy): domain Eukaryota; kingdom Metazoa; phylum Chordata; class Mammalia; order Artiodactyla; family Bovidae; genus Bubalus; species Bubalus kerabau. The sequence continues at coordinate 55,553,750 of NC_073636.1, forward strand.
AGGGTGAAACCAGGAGGGGGTCCCGTGGGGGCAAGTTCCCCTGAGCGCGGATGCGGGAGTTTCCCCTCACTCCCACTCCGGACCCCCTCAGGCGCCCCAGATCCCGATGAGAGCCAGCCAGGGGTCACTGGGACAAAGGACACGGGGCAGGTCAAGCGGCCCAGAGACTGGCTCTTGTGTGCGCGGGCGGTTGACCGCAGGCGAGCCTCTAGCTCGGGCGCCCGCCGTGCCAGGCTCTTCGCCAGCCGGCGTGCGCACTCGGGCTGGGGCTCCGGCGGCCCGGCGGGCACGCGGCGCTGTCCGTGGTGCTGCTGGCGCCGGGCGGGGCGGGGGCGGGGCGAGGGCGGCAGCCAATGGCGGGGGTGCTGCGCGGGGCGCGGGGGGCCGCGGGCTGGGCGCGGGGCTCACTCAGCTGCGCGCGGCACTCCGGGCGCACGGACGCTCAGGCAGCGGCTCCGGCTCCAGCTCCGCCCCGGGTCCGCTCGGGCTGCAACGGTCGTGCCGCTGGCCCGGTTCGGCTCAGATTCCGGGCCGGGCCCCCTGGGCGCGGCCCGCCCCGGCCCCCGTCTCGGCGCCTGCGGACCATGCGCCGGGCACCCAACGGGGAACCCGGCCGGGCCGAGAGCCCGCAAAGACCAGGCTCCCGGACCGGGGCCACTCCTGGCCGCCCGGCCGGCGGTCCGCACCCTGCCCCGCGCCCCCGCGTCCCGTGAGCCGGCCGGGCCATGGAGCGCTCACCGCCCGACGGGCCGCTGAACGCGTCGGGGGCACTGGCGGGCGAGGCGGCGGCGGCGGCGGCGGGCGGGGCGCGCGGCTTCTCCGCCGCCTGGACCGCGGTGTTGGCGGCGCTCATGGCGCTGCTCATCGTGGCCACGGTGCTGGGCAACGCGCTGGTCATGCTCGCCTTCGTGGCGGATTCGAGCCTCCGCACGCAAAACAACTTCTTTCTGCTCAACCTCGCCATCTCCGACTTCCTCGTGGGTAAAGCCCCCAGCCCCCTCCAGAGTCAGGGGCGCCCAGCCGGGTCGGGTCAGCGGGGATTGGAACGTGGACCTAGGGTGCTTTTCCTCGGGGACACACCCCGCTAGGAAGCCAGGCCTGGGTAGGGTGTGTCCAGGACTTTGGGGAGGTGGGCACAGGGGAAGTTCCTTGCCTCCCGGGCCCCGGGACTCGGGCTGGGGAAGGACGTCCCCGGGGAAGGGGTCCGAACGAGCGGGCGCTCAGCAAGGCGCAAGGCGCTGAGGCCACGGTGCCGCGCGGGCTCCTGCGCCGTAGCCAAACAAAGGCTGCAGCGGACTCAGGACGCGGGGAGGGCGCTGGGGGGAGGCTGGGGGGAGGCTGGGGGGAGGGGACATGGAAGGGAGATTTTTAGAGCCGTGTTGGGGGAGGAGACCGCGGGGAAGGGGGGGTTGGGGAGACGCTCTGAAGCGCGCGCTCTCACGTGTCCGTGCGCTGCCGCCGGCTGGAGTGGGGCGGGGCGCAAGGAGGGGGCCGGAGCGCCAGACACCTGTTGGGGCTGAGAGGAGCGTCTGCCAGCTGCTCAGAGCGGTGCTTGGCGGTGGGAGCCGCTCGCATGGCAGCAGTCAAGTGCCCTTTGAGTCCGGAGAAATGTTTTCCCGGCTTCTGAGCTGATGAGGAGGAGCTGCCCAAAGGCCAAGATAGGAGCTGGGGTGCAGCGCGGCAGAGACGAAGGAAATTCTCCTTCCTTCCTTCAGGCACTGGGAGGACTAGCAAAAGGCCAGGAATGACGCTTTGGGTCTCCTTGTGCCCAGTGGGCCCTACCGCTGGAGCTTTTTCCTGCTCCCAAGTCCAGGAACACAGTGGGGCTGGAAGTGGGGCAAGGGCTGGAGGCCAGGTGCAGGGCTCAGAGCATGCCTAGGAAGGAGGCGGAGGGTGGATTGCTGGTCCCAAAAAGGGGCCCACTATGTGACCCCAGGTCCTGCTTGTCTCCCAGCTGTGGGGGGTCTGACCCCAGGCCCCTGCCCAGCCATGGCCCTTCTCTCCCACAGGGGCGTTCTGCATCCCACTGTATGTGCCCTACGTGCTGACTGGTCGCTGGCCCTTCGGCCGGGGCCTCTGCAAGCTGTGGTTGGTGGTGGACTACCTGCTCTGCACCTCCTCTGTCTTCAATATCGTACTCATCAGCTATGACCGCTTCCTGTCGGTCACCCGAGCTGTGAGTCTGGGATGTGGGTGCCCATGTTCGCTCTCAGGGGGCAGGGTGGCCAGAGGCGGCCAGGAGACGCACCGGGCAGGGGGTACGGCCACTTCTGAATGGGCGGTGCTGGGTGGGCTTGGGGTCCGCTCACCTCAGGCACTCTGTAGCCACCTGCCTGCTCAGTAGCCATCTGCTGCCAGTAGGACTGGTCCTGGTTTGGGCAGAAGGGGCGTCTGGACCTGAAGGAGGGGGTCACTCCAGCCTCCACCCTGGAGCAGGTCCAAAGTCCCTGGAACTAAGGGACTATCTGGGCCCAAGGGCCCTTGGTAGAACCTCCCCACGGGTGTGTGTGCCTCAGAAAGACAGGTTCCACGAGCTGCCCTGGGTGTGGGAGGCCACACTTAGGGACCCTGGACTGCCCACACTTCCCATGTCGGAGTCACACAGGCACAGGGCTGGCTGCAGCACTGCAGCAGAGGTCAGTCTGGTGCCATCTCCTCTGACGGCTCTGCCAGGCTCCCTCTGCTGGGGCTGTGTGTGTCCTAGTCTAGGGAGGCAGTGGGTCAGGGTGCAGAGAGCGTGGGTTTGGAGTCAGCTCTTCCCGTGGAGCCCCTCCACCTGTGGTCTTTCCTGCCTGACCTGAGCCATCAAGAATGTGGGGGCCAGGGTGGAGCAGCCATGAAGATTAAATGAGATGATATCAAAGATGCCGAACACAGAGCAGGGCACACGGCGGGTCCTCAAAGGCCTGGACAGTGACGTGACTCCTGGGGAGCACACAGCTGACAGGCAGCCTGGCACAATATTAGGATTCTGAGGGGCGGTTCTGAGCCCATGGGAGAGTCACAGGCCTCAGCCTACCGGGGGTTCATGGAGGATAAGGGAAGGCATCTTTGCTGAGGAGAGCCCTGCACAGAAGCCTGGAGGCTGCCCGGAGCTCTGGGCGGCACTGTGCCCTGGGCTCAGTTCCCTTGCCTCCTGACCCAGCGTGTCCCGCTGCAGGTCTCTTACCGGGCCCAGCAGGGTGACACGCGGCGGGCGGTGCAGAAGATGGTGCTGGTGTGGGTGCTGGCCTTCCTGCTCTATGGACCCGCCATCCTCAGTTGGGAGTACCTGTCTGGCGGCAGCTCCATCCCCGAGGGCCACTGCTACGCCGAGTTCTTCTACAACTGGTACTTCCTCATCACGGCCTCCACCCTTGAGTTCTTCACCCCTTTCCTCAGTGTCACCTTCTTCAACCTCAGCATCTACCTGAACATCCAGAGGCGCACCCGTGTCCGGCTGGATGGAGTGCGCGAGGCAGCCACCACCGAGCTTCCACCGGAGGCCCAGCCCTCTCCACCGCCCGCTGCACCCAGCTGCTGGGGATGCTGGCAGAAAGGGTGCGGGGAGGCCGTGCCGCTGCACAGGTACGGGGTGGGGGTCAGCGAGGTGACCCCAGGCCCTGAGGCAGGGGAGGTGGCCCTCGGGGGTGGTAGTGGTGGGGGTGCCGCAGCCTCGCCCACCTCCAGCTCCGGCAGCTCCTCAAGGGGCACTGAGAGGCCTCGCTCACTCAAGCGCGGCTCCAAGCCGTCTGCGTCCTCAGCGTCCCTCGAGAAGCGCATGAAGATGGTGTCCCAGAGCATCACTCAGCGCTTCCGGCTCTCGCGGGACAAGAAGGTAGCCAAGTCACTGGCCGTCATCGTGAGCATCTTTGGGCTCTGCTGGGCCCCCTACACGCTCCTGATGATCATTCGGGCCGCCTGCCATGGCCACTGCATCCCCAACTACTGGTACGAGACGTCCTTCTGGCTGCTATGGGCCAACTCGGCTGTCAACCCCGTCCTCTATCCGCTGTGCCACTATAGCTTCCGCCGGGCCTTCACCAAGCTGCTCTGCCCCCAGAAGCTCAAGATCCAGCCCCACAGCTCCCTGGAGCACTGCTGGAAGTGAGCTGGCCTTCCACGGCACAGGATGCTTGAGGCCACTGCCACCCCCTCGAGGCCCTGGGTTCCTGGGCAGCTGGGCCTTCACGTCCACCTGGCCGCCCTGCAGGCGTGTGCTCTGCCTTGTCTCTGGCCCACCCTAAATGCCATGGCAGCCTCTCAGACCATCCTCTGGCAGTGGAGGCAGCCTGGTGGGCAGCTGGAAGGGCCCCTGCTGCGTGAGCCAGAACGATGCCACCCAAGTCCGCTGTAGCCCAGGAGGGACAATCCAGGGCTCCCAGCCACTCTCTGTCCACCCCCACGGACAGTGTGATGGCCGGTCGTGTCCTTGCTTCTCACAATTACTGCTCAGTGTCCTTCCCAAAGCAAGTGCTTGGCGTGCACTCCAGGCCTCTGGGGCCAGCGCACGGCACCTGCACGTGCACGCACCTGCACACGCCTGCACACCTGCCCTGTCTCAGACAAGCCCTGGCTGCTGGCTTTGCTGCTGTCCGTCCCCTGCTTGAGGCCGGACCTGGTCCTTCATCCCTCCTCCCTCCAACTTTATCTGCTCCCAAAGTGCCGGGTGCTCCCCAGGAACCTTGCTCACGGCAGGTCTCTGCATCTCCATTCTGGGTGTTTCACGAAGATGGAGAAGAAGAAAACACGTCCATGAACTCGATGTTCCTTAGATGTTTAATCAAAAGAGACAAAACTGCTGAGGAGTTCGGGGCTGGATTGGCAGGTGTGGGCTCCCACGCCCTCCTTCCTTGTGTGTGCCGCTTCTGGCTGAGCCGAGCCAGCTGCTCTGCCCACCCCACCCCCAGCTCGGGTACTGGGCCCCGACTGGAGGCTCTAAGGATGGCCGGAGCCCCAGACGCCCAATTGTCACAAGGCTGCCCCTCCCGCTCCATCTGCTCAACCAGAGTTTCCTGGTTGGGGAGAGGGAAACAGCCGAGCCCTGAAAGTCTTCTCAGGGCAGTCGGAGGAGCCCAGGGGCCAGGTGCCAAGCCCAGCAGAGGGGCCACTTCGCCATATCCCGTGCACTGGCTGGCGCTCTGCATGCTCTGCTCCCCGCACACCTGCTGTGCTGCCCCTGCAGACCCTGAAGTCCACACAGTAAAGTGTATTTTTTTATTGGTGCTGATTCCTGAGGACTTCATGGGGGTGGCCGAGCATCACTTGGAACCCACAGGGACACAGGAGCACCCTGGCGGGCATGAGAGGCAGGCCTGCCCCTCCCCCTGGCCTCAGTGTCTCTTCAAGTGGGGGAGGGGGCACTGTGATGGGGAGAGAAGACGAGTCGGCAGTCATACAAGGGTTTAACCCCGGTATGGGACACGGTGCCCCAGCAGTGCCCCGCCCACCACTCTCTCTCACTTCAGGCTTGAAAACAGATGGCACAGCCCCCACCTGCTGCAGCCTGCTTGCCCCAGGACAGGGGTTTACACTGTTCTCAGCCATGGGGAGCTTTCAGGGGTGTGGGGGCTGGAGCCCAGCTCAAGAGGATGACGGCCCAAGGCAGGGAGGCATCTCTGGTAGAGTGGCTTCCCGGCCATGGCCTGGAGGCGGGACTGAGTGTGATGGATGGGGACAGGGAGAAGGAGATGATGAGGACGGTGCTGGGTGAGCCTGAGCCCATTGGGCTCCACAGAGGGGCAGACACTGGCCCAGCTGCCCGGAGCCCACTCGGAAAGAGGGCAAGACCAGCTCAACCTAGGGGCGACATAAACATGGGTGGGTCAGATGCCACTGCCTCCAGGAAGCTTTCCCTCCTTTCCAGCCACAAGGGCCCTCCCTGCCCTGACCTCACGGACACCCCCTGCTGTGCCGGCCCAGCATCCACAGTCCTGACCATGTTCTCTCTTCCTCTGGCTGAGAGACACTAGGCGGCCTCAGTGCCAGCCTTATGACTGGGTGCCATGGCTCCCGAATCCAGCAGTGAGGTCCAGACAGTGCTCCCACTACAGCAGGAGCGCAGCTATTCACAATGTTTAAAATCCACAGTCTTCCTCTTCGAGACATTTTCTCATCAAGCTGGTACTCCTTCCCCTCCATGATCTCTGTCCACCAGAGAGACCCCTCTGGTCCGGGCAGGGCAACAGTCTTCTTAGTGGCCCAAGGGAGGGCCAAGCCTCAGGTCCGCTCTGGGCCTGGGCACTGTCGGGAGCTGAGCAGTGGGAGCAGGGAAGTGAGGCAGGGTCGGCAGAGGCCACCCGCTGCCTGTGGCCGGAGCCTGGGGAAGCCCTCGCAGCCCTGGGCCCTGGGGTGAGGCTGGCCACTGACCTTCCCTGCGGCCCTGCAGACCTGCCTGGCCCCCGGTCTGTGGGCGTCATCTTGCAGCCCAGAGCTGTCTGGAGAAGGACAAAGAACCCATTCTCTGCAGCAGTGGGCGCCTCTGCGCTGCCCGCACAGCCAGAGCCCATGCTGCCCCTCAGCCCGGCCCTGCTAAATGGCTACAAATTGGAGGATAAAAGTGCAGGCTTTCAAGCAATTTTGCCTTCAATCTCTGGCAACTGCTGCTCCCCGAGCTCCCTTGCAGGGGTGGAGGAGGAGAGAAGAAAGACACAGAGTCTATTGGGTCGTGTCCTGCCACAAACAAACCCGCCAAGGGGGCCTTTCTCCTCGGATCCACTGCTGGGAGCAGAGACAAAGCTGAGCCCAGAGGCAGGAGCTGCCACCCCCGCGGGTGCCACCCACATCGGCAGCTGCTGTTTACTGAGCACCTACTGTGTGCCGGGCTCTGAGCCGGCCACGGGCTGGTGGGAGGCGGGTAGACAAACAATTGGCCCATAAGCAGGGCCGTTCCCACGGGGGTGGAAGACGGGGCTGGGGGGACCAAGAGGAGGGGGCACCTGGCTCGTCAGCCATGTGGACAGGGAGCCTGTCTGCAGAGCTGTTGTTTCATTCCTTTATTCCACAGACTTCCACTGAGCCTAGTGGTGGGTTTGAGCCCGTGGGCTGAAAGAAGGGCATGCAAGTGAAAGGGGCCCAGATGGGCGGCATTGATGCCCCTGGGCCTGGAGGCCGAGATGAGGAGGGTGGCCTTGCTTCTGAGGACAACGAGGCCTCCAGAGAGTGAGCCTGAGGCCCTAGGATGGAGCGCAGTCTGGGTGGCCCGCCTGTGTCAGCCCAGCCCTAATAATGGGTACCTGGGGGATTTGTGAGGACAAGTGCAGAGACTGGCAGAGGCAGCTGAAGAACTGGGCAAAGGTCTGAGGCAGGGTTCTGCCCTGGGCACTCATGGGCGACCTGGCTCCCCTCAGGGCCAGCCTTTGGCCCTCAGGGAAGCAGGGCTCAGGGCCAACAGGTCTCCAGGACTCCCGCCTCCCCAGGCTGGCACTGGCTTCCTATGTCTGGCCACCCCTCCCACCACGGTGCTGGCTCTGGGAGAGCACCCTGGGAACTGACTCTGCGCAGCTGCTGGGTGTGGGTCCTTCCCACCCTGGGGTGGAGTTCCCAGGAGCCCAGCAGGCAGCTCCCATCCTTCTACTAAAGGCCTTCTACTCAGCAGTCCTTTAGGGCATCAGGGTCATGATGAGGGAAACCTGGGATCAGCTGGCAGGGCTTCTGGAGGTCTGAGCCATGGGGAGACCCACCCTGTCTAGCCCCTGCCTCCACCTCCCATCCTGACACTCGTGGCTGGGCTCAGGGGGTGCAGGAACCTTTCCACCAACATTTATTGGAGCCTGTGTCCTCAGGGACTCCCCACAGAGGGGTGGGCTCAGCTCAACACTCAGTAGACCCTGAGAGCTGGGGCCCTGAAGGCTGGGCAACTGGCTCATATCCCACACTCAGCAGCCAGTAGGGGCCAGCATTCTATCCTCCCGCCCCCTGGGTCCCTCTGGGCACCACGGGGGGTGTGGTGTGAGAGTGGGTCCCCGCCCCACTGTGTCCTCCTGGGACTCACCTGCATCCCTGGATGACAAGTACAGTGGAGAAACCTGCCTGGTGATGCATCTGGGAAGGGCTCCAGTGAGCCTTGGGGATGAACTCAACTGTGCTGATCTTAACCCAAAGCACACAGTGGCGCCTGCTGTATGTTATGTGTGTGGTGCACAGGAGCTGGGAGAAGTTGCCCTTTTGGAGCCAAGAAAGTGGGAGAGAGTAGGGAGAGGTAGGAAGGAGGGTGGAGGAACCTGGACCCAACCACCCAGGTCATGTGGAAAATGTGCTTCAGGGGAAACTGAGGCCAGGGCAGGGGGCTGCCCCTCTGGAAGGCTAAGGGGACACCCCGCCCTCTCCCACCTTCTCTTCCTCTCCCAAGCCCTACTCTGGGCACCTGGAAACACACACACTCCTGAGCAAGCCCAAGGCCTCTCATTGCCCAAGCCCAATGCCTTCTTCTGGTGGCAGCAGCTCCTGCTTTTCCTTTGGGAACCATCCCCCCTTCACTCCAGTGGGTCCAGGGGCTGACACCATCCCTGGGCTCCAGGACAGCTATGGGTCCCAGGTGTGGCTGGTAAGAACCACCTGGGGAAAGTTGGGGCAGAGCACATCCCCAGTGTGGCCAGACAGCAGCCGTCCTGGGACTTTGGGGGCCCTGGGAGGCCAATGCTCCCCTGCAGCTGGGATTGCTGGCCTGGTGGCCTCCAACACTGTTCTTTAGAGGCCTCACCATGGAGGGAGCACGCCTGCTGCAGCCAAGGCAGAAGAAAGCCACACTGAGAGCTGGCAGATGGCTTCTACCTGCTGCTCTCTGAGCACCTGGATCCAGCCTGGCCTGAAGCTAGCACCTTTTGGTTTCATGAGTCACCAAATGCCCCTCTTTTCCTAAAGCCAGCACAAAATAACATTTTGTAATGTGATGGCTCAGCTTGGCATCCCTCTGTCTTGGGGTGGGGGAGGGGAAGGAAACATTCCTGCTCATGAGATGGCTCTGTCTTTAATAAAAAATGAGGAAGTGAGTTAATCATTTAGTAAATAATTAGTTGTTTGTGATGATGGTGGGCTTCCCAGGTGGCATAGTTGGTAAAGAAGTCACCTGCCGATGCAGCACACCCAAGAGACAAGAGTTCGATCCCTGGGTCAGGAAGATCCCCTGAAGGAGGAAATGGCAAGTCACTCCAGTATTTCTGCCTGGAGAATTCCATGGTCAGAGGAGCCTGGTGGGCTGCAGTCCCTAGGGTCACAAAGAGTCGGACGTGACTGAGCACACAACACAACCGTTGATTTACAATGTGATTCAAAAATGTCATGATTGGTGGTAGGAAATAATGACTGTTGGTATGTTAACATACCGGCTCTAAGGAAGGAAGGGCAGGATGCCAGGCTTTTGGCCTGTGACATACTTCCCATCCACAGGTCACCAGGCACTCTGCCTTGGCTTAAATTCCTTCTCCACTAAACAGGGTACCCCACACAGTACCTGGGGTCCTGTCCCCAGGGTGGCAGGCTCTGTGTCCAGAGGAGGTGCCTTGCTGTGGAGCTTGTCAGACACAAATCTCAGAGGGGCACAAAAATATCCTTCAAAAGAGAAAGAAGAAAGACAGGAGAGAAAGGAGGGGGAGGGAGGGTTTGGAGCAAGGGGAGGAGGGGGTGGCAGTGCTGGGCTAAAAATGCATCTGTGACATTCCAGAGTCACCGGCTTCCAAATTCAAACACGTCAAACTGGGTGATCTGTAAACGCTCTGCTTTAAATGCTGGACAGTCCTCAAAGGGCTCAGCAAGCCCTGGTTCTGAGCAGAGGTATAGGATAGGGACTGGCCTGCCCTCCACCCTGGGCCCCAGTTTGGCAGAACCCCAGATTCCCGAGTAGCCACGGGGGTGGGCAGGTGGGTGGACCATTCCTTGCTGGCCCCTCCCTGATGCCCTTCAGGGCCCAGGGCTTTCTGTGTCAGCTGAGGCTCTGCTCTGCCTGGGAATTGTCTGCCCCTCATCCCAGCTCCTCAAACCTATTAATTCATACTAAAGTGTGATGGGCTGACTACTCTAGAGAGGGGAGATGTGCACTTTAAGAGAGGACCATCTTTGAATTGAAAGGAGTCAAATTCTAACCCAAGTGTTTTAAACTGCGAGACACTCCGGGTGGGGAAGGACTAAGGATGGATGGTGTCTACACGCTGTCCTGAGCTCCCATGGGGCCAAGTCAGAAGCCCAAGTCACTGAGGATCCCAGATCATTGAAAGAAGTCAGTATCCCTCGGTCCGAGCTCCTGGATGGAACCTCCATGCTGGGTCAGCAGCTCTGTGGCCCACACGGAGGATTCCTGGGACCAGCGCTGGGTGCTCCCCGGAGGCCCACTCATCAGCTATGGCCTGCAGACAGCCCTCTGTGGTCCTGATGAGCCGGCTGGCCCGACCTGATGAGGAGAAGGCAGCCATGCGGGGCGGTGCCAGCGTCACAACTGCTGGGCCGCCCAAGGACACCAGAGGGCAGCTGGCTGAAAGCAAGCACTTGGTGCTGCCCTGGCATAGGCCATCGGGGTGGGCCCTCTGCCCCTCCAGGGATGGGAAGAAGGCAGGACCCTGGTGGGGTGGAGCCTCTCCCCCAGGTGGCCCAGTCCAAAGCCCTCCCTCCAGGGCCAGTGTCAACAGGGATGTGTTTGCGCAACCTCCCCCTGCTTCACCCCTTCACTTCTGCCATCAGATAAAACAGCTCAGTGCAACCTGGATTTCAGAGTCACAACAAATAATCTGGTGGCTAAGTACCGCATTCTTTGTTGTGAGTCTAAAATTCAAATCTCACAGAGGTGGTGACCCTCCCTGTGTTCATGGACAGTGAGGGGGAGGGGCTGAGCTCTGAGGATCCATCCAGCTCTTTGGAAGCTATGGGAAGGGCCTGCGGGTGGGCGGCCGGTAGCTGCCTGTGGCCCGGACCCCTAGGCTTGGCCAGGGACAGTATGCTAGCGTCTTGGGGGCATGGCCCTCTAGACTCCAAGGCTTGCTCGGTCCTTGGCCATGGGTCCCAGAAGATCCCACATGGGGAAGGGTCTGTGTACCCAGGGTGGGGCTGAAGTGAGTAAGTTTAAGACCGCAGGCCAGACCACAGGTGTCTCTACTCCGTTGGACCTTACAGATGTGTCCCAGGCATATAGATGATAAAACCAGGCAATAGGCGTGTGTGACAGGCATATCCCAGTGCCTGCGATATCCCAGTGCCAAGTGTAGTGGGCTTGATGGGCTAGGCAGCCCACCCAGACCACAGTGAGGCAGAAAGCCTGCCCCTCACCTCCATCTCCACTCCAAGACCATAGCAGAAAGTGGAGACATCTCCTGGCTCTGGAAAAATACCGACCCACTGGTGCCTGGCTACTTCTGACACGGAAAATTTTTTTTTCTCCAGAGAATTAAAGGTTTGCAAGACAGAGAGACCCCTCCAGGTGCCCTCTTTGGGTGCTCACACTCCTGTGGGCAGGTCTGGCTCCACCCAAGGCCCGTGTGGCCCCTCTGCTCCGTCTGCCCTGTTGCCCTTTCACGAGAGGAGACACCCTGGCCTTGGTGGGCCTGAGCATTACAGCCACCTTGCGACGAGACGGATGGTGTCAACAGTGCCTAGCGCGTGCTCACCTGCCACGTGTGCGCATGTAACTGCACGTGTGCACACAGGTGCGTGTGCTTAGTTGTGTGTTTTTACTGTGGTCAAATATATGTAAAACTTACCCTTTGAACCATTTGAAGTGCACAGCTCAGTGGCCTTAGGCACATTCACAGTCGTGCAACTATTCCCAACATCCACCTCCAGAACTTTCTCGCCTTCCCAGACTCTGAGTCCACCCATCAAACCTCAAGTTCTGTGTGACTTCGTCACGTGATAACATGACCAGGCATCTCACGTGCTTTCAGAGCCTCAGCCACCTCTCCACCCCCAAGCCTGACCACCACTGACCCATCAGGACAAAACCCTCAGGGGTGGTGCCCGCCTCTCCGTGACCTTTGAATGTCCCCCCGACAATCTGTAAACACACTGGTGTGTATCCCCACACACGTGTGTTTTACCCGAACTACTATGGGCCCAGCAAGTCTGTCCTCCTTCCTCTGGTGTCCTGGCCCTGGGATGCAACCCAAACCAATGAGCTGTGTCTCAAAGAGCCACATGGCGGCTGATGAACATACCAGGGACCTCATACCTGAGACAGGCCCAGGGCAGGGCCCATGTAGGTGAGACTGGCTTTGATCTCATGGTTGCGGGGCCACCAGCTGGGGGGCACTCATAGGGTGTCTGAGGAAGGGCATTGACAGCACAGAAGCCTGGTTTCCCAGAGGATCCTTACTGGAGGGTCCCTGGTGTTGCAAGGAAACAGCTGGAGTGATAGAGCAGGGGGGCCCGGGGGCCCGGGGGGACTCAGGCCAGGCGAGGGAGAGGGTCACCAAGCAGGGGTGGGGCAAGGATCTGTGCATACAAGGATGGGGCCGCTTAGGCTGCTGCACGGGGAGATGAGGGGGCATCAGCTCGGTATGAAACAGGGTGCTGACGGGGCTGAAGAGGACCCCAAATACACATCAGTTGGAAACTCACAATATGACCTGATTTGGAAACAGGGTCTTTGCAGATGAATCGAGAGTAAAGCAGGAGGGAGAAGAGAGCAGGGAGGCGGCGGCCACCCTGGCCCAGGAGGTGCTGAGCCCACTGTCATCCACGGGGGAACAGAAGGCCGAGGAAGTGGAGAGACGACCTCAGGGGAGGCTGGTGGCTGACCTCTGGGGAGATGGAACCAGTGTGTAGGGATGACACTGGACAGACACCACACGGAGGAGGGAGAAAGCCGCAAGAAAACCCAGGACCCCACAGCCCACGCCCTGATGGCCCAACGCAGACCCAGGGAGGGTACAGGGAGAAAGCGTGAGAAAGCAAGTCCCTGTTCGGGGCCAGAGATCAACAGGTGATGCTCCAGGCTAATCAAGGTAGTAAGAGCTGCTCAGACTTCGGAGCAGGTCACTCAGCAAAACGGCCAGAAGAGGCAGGTCTAGGGGAGCTGGGACAGGGGCTCTGGCTTGGTGTCCACCTGGTCTTTTAAATGTCTTTAAAAGCAACCTAAAAGCACTAAATATCTGCCACCACACACTTGCTCATTCCACAAATGTACTGGTGCCCCTGAGGGTCAGGTCCTGAGGCTCTGGGGGACACAGCGAGAACTGGACAAGCCGCTGCCCCTGCAGGGGGGCCCCTGGCAGGTCAGCTACACAGGCATCTTGAGCGTCTCTGCCTCTGAAGAGTGAGCGTGGCGGGGGCCCTGTGAGCAAGATGAAAGGCCGTTGATAATTAAATGCTACTCAGACCTGGCTTTACTCTTTGTGGTGGCCTGAGAGAACAAATAGATGCAAAACCCATCTCTGGTTTCCAGAACACAAGGACCTCTGAAATTACAAGACATTAAAATAAAGCTTCGGGTAAAGAACTCTTGTTCTTGTTGCAGATTTGATGTTAGATCAAAACGGAATTGCTCCTGAAAGCTGAGGCGCTGGCTTATTGTTTGAGGTCTGCCCAGCCCCCATCATGCAGAAACAACGCGGGTCTGAGTGATCCAGAGGCTCAGATGCCTTGAGACCCTGAGGCCAACTCCCAGAGAGCCTGTTCCCCTGCCCTCCCTCACCCCTCAGGGACACGTCAGGGGCATCAGACTGTTTCCCTCCTTTAGCTGGGGGAAACAGAAGTTTAAGACCACTTTGCTCGATACATGGCCTTGTCTTCATTAGGGTATCTGTAGTTGGAGGACTCTGAGGTGTGGGTACAACTCCCAGTGACACCTAGAAACACAGATCTGTCCCTGACCACCCTGGGGCTCAGGCTGCCGACACCCTGCCCGCAGCCCGCAGTTAATAACCCACCGTGAGGCCCAGGTCGGATATTGAGAGCATTCAGTCGTGAAGCTCAGCTTCCACAGAGCACAACACTGTCTGGGATGACAGGGCGGACGTCACCCTCACTGATTCCCTGTTTCTTCACAGCTGGGCACCTGCTTCAAAGCTTCCTCGCCCCCTGCCTCATGTAGCAGACGGAGCATCCCTGTGAAAGGTGTCAACAGCTGTGGCATCAGAGGCCCACCTCTGCCTCAGCTGCCACCACCTGCGAGTCAGCGCTGCTGATGCGGGCTCCTGTCCACGTGCCCATTGGTGACGTCAGCCAGCATGTAGTCCCTACTATTAATAATTAGGGGCCGATTAACACAGATGAGCCCACTGCAGCACGTCACTCACACGCAGGCAGGCATGCAAGCACTGGGGACAGACTGGCGGGGGCAGGAGCGTCCGCTGCCCAAGGGGTCCTGTCCCAGGGCAGGGGCTGTGTTGCCTGGGAGTCCCGGGTTGGCAGGAAGGCCCCTGCACCAAGGCCTCCCAATTCCCTGGGGCTCCTTCCTCATCTCCAGTCGCAGCTGGCCTGCCAGGTGCTGCCTCCTCTGCTACCACCGCAGCGGCTGGCGGCCGTGCTCCAGCTCGGTGGCCACATGGCGGTCGTGCAGTTCCTTCAGACGCAGCAGCAGCTCCTCCAGGTTTTCCCCGGTGGCCGCCGACAGGGCGATGGCCTCCTGGCCCAGGCAGGCCTGCAGCTGGGGCAGCCGGGCCCTGGCCTGCGGGAGGTCGATCTTGTTTGCCACGACAGTGTAGGGTCTCTTGGACAGGCCTTCATCGTATTGCTCCAGCTCATACTTCAGGTCGTCCAGCTGTGTCCAGGGCTCTGGCACCGAGAGGTCCACCAGGAACAGGAGGAAGGGGCAGCGCTCGATGTGCCTGAGGAAGGCCAGGCCCAGGCCCCGGTTTTGGTGGGCACCCCGGATGATGCCGGGGATGTCAGCCACTGTGGAGAAGACAAGCAGACAGTCAGGAGGGGAGCCCGGGGCCTCTGAGCACTGAGACTTTCCTTCCAAAGAATATCTCATGAGTGAAGTCGTTCAATTTTCCGCCTTGCTGATTCACCAGGCCGATTCCATCTGAGGCACTGCAGCTTCCAGTCTTGCTAATGCTTTGAAATATTTGGGTGACTGGCACGATGACAGATCAGTCTAATAAGAACTACTTAACACATTCCAATCTCTCTGGCTTCAAAAGTGATTCAAAAAAGGGGAAAACGGCTTCCTGTAATCTATTAATAATTTGATTACCGATAGAAATTATGATAGAGTCCTCTGAAAATATAAAGTGCTATACAAACCACGTTGCCAGCAGGCTTACTATTTTTAATGGGTACATTATCTTCTGGAAAAAGTTTTCTTCTCAAAATGGTACAGGGAAAGCTTTTAAAATCACATGTTGTCCACCTGACTGATGCTGCCGAATTCCCCGTAGATGGAAGAGAAGAATAGAGGCGGTGAAAAGGAGTAATTTCCTCAGGTTTGAAATTTAAACTCAAATTCCCGAACTGCCTCTAACAGATGCCTGGGGGAGGGGGTGGGAAGCAAATCTAAACCGATTTTGATAAAGAACTACAATTTTTAAATGAAGAAAAATAAGGCTGCATGTAAGTTACATAAGCATGGCTCTGAATTCCACCATCACCTAATCCTCTGAGAGATCCTACCTGCTATCTGCTGGTGGTCCTCGTAGTGAACAATCCCCACGTGGGGGTTCAGGGTCGTGAATGGGTAGGAGGCCACAGCAGGCCTTGCATTTGAAATGGCCCGGAGAAGCGAGGACTTCCCTGCGTTGGGGAATCCAACCTGGAAGACAGTGAAGACCAGTCTGTAACTGGTTGGGTCAGCGAGTCTCAGGTTGGGAACGGGGGACAAGCAAGAGTAGGGCTCCTGATGAAGCCAAGAGGATCTGATAGGAGAAAGCGGGCTGTTCGGCCGCTGCGATGCACAACACCCACCAGTCCAGCGTGCGCCACCGTCTTGAGCTCCAGAAAGAGGATGCGCTCCTGGCCTGGCTGTCCGGGGGTGCAAGTCGTGGGCGCACGGTTGTCGTTAGCCAGGAAGAAGCGGTTACCCTTTCCCCCTGTCCCGCCCACTGCTGCAATGAACTCGTCTCCTGGGTGCGAGAGGTCAGCCAGGACTTCATTTCCCTCCTTCACCAAAGTGCCCACGGGGACCTGAAACACAACAAAGCGTTTTTAGGGGCTCTAGAGAAGGGGGTACTTTCAAGCTCCCAGAGGGAGGAGGGCCCTCAGGGTTCTGTGGGGCAGGCTGCACAACGGCTTCTCCCAGTAGCGCTTCTATAGCATCAGGATGAGCAGAGCATCTGTGAATGACAGTGATACTGAGGGCATGAACCCACTGCTCACATGGAGATGCCCCAGGAGGGTAGGGCAGGGGAGGCTTGCGGGGCTGCAGATAGGGACTGCGGACCCGTGGGTCCCCTCGCTGGAAGACAGAATCTTCTCGTGACTGTGAACAGGTCACAGGTGCATATGGTATGAAATTGACACAGAGTCCCCTTCTGGGGTTGCTCCGTGGAAGACGGGCCCCTCTGGACCACTCGCAGGACCTGGGAACCTGACGGCCCACAGGGTGGACAGGGGACTCCGCGCCTGGCCTACCCGAATGTAGAGGACAGCGCCATTCCGCCCAAAGCAGTTCTTCCTGCCGCCGTCCTCGCCGTCAAACCCCTGGTACCGCGACAGGACAGAGGACAGAGACTTGACCTGCTGGTCAACTGGAAGTCAAAGCGGGAAGCGTTACCGCCCTCTGCATTAAAGGCAGACCCATCTCATTTCGTCGTTTCTCTTGTTCAGATTAAGAATACACGTGGGATGAAGTCATGGCAAAAGTTACCAAACCAGCAATGAGACTTTTTGAAAAAGCTAAATTCTTATTTTCTTTTAAAAGATACTACAGTTTCCAAAAAATTCACAACCACCCACAATATCATTGGGAGTTTGAAAATAGCTGTACTTTATTATCGTGCTGTGAATGGCTACTAACTCCAAGTGGACTAGTTTGCTAGGCCTTTGTGCTCCACGTGTGTAGGGGCGATCAACACCCTTTCAGCACTTGACTGGGATAGTAACAGTAACAGATTTAACCCTTGGACATATGGTCCCAGAATGTTAGATTCCCTGATAGTCTTTATGTTCCTGAAATGTTAAAAAAACAACAAACCATCAAAGTTGGTTTGAAAGTTGGTTTGGGGTGAAATTTCTAAATGTGAACATCCACGTAATTTAATAAAATGATGTCCACACATGGGTTTTGAATTGAAATTCCTGTTAGGGCAAGAAGGTGCAAACTCCCCATCCAGAGATGGCAGACACAGTGAACTTCCCCAGCGGCCCGATGGCACCTGCCTCTCAGAATGACATGGCCCCCGTTGCCTCCATCACCACCATCAGGGCCTCCAAACTCCTTCCGGGGTTCACTGTGAAAGCAGCTCACCCCATTGCCTCCGTGTCCCCCTCGGACGAGCACTCGGAGATGATCCACAAAATGCCGTTTCTGCAGAGAGCACAGGGTGCCCTGATTGGTATTAACTCCGCAGTCCTTCCAAGGACTAAGTAGCCATTTGAAAGGTACCTTTTCTACCTAGGAAGAGCTTTAAAATTAGATGCTAATGATACTAACATTGCTAATCTCCCCTAAAATGCAAATATAAGAAAGAGTTCCCAGAAGTCACTGCTATTTGTAGGCAAATGTAAATCTATAATGCAGATGTAAAGAGTGGTCAGCGTGGAATACACACCCCAGAGACAAACGCAACACTAACAACCTAAATACAGCACAGCATAGGAGACACTCCTTAAATACAGCGTCTTCCTAGATTTTTTCAAACAGAAACACACTACTGAAATAACAGACCTTTACTAATGAAGTTTCTGTTCCTCAGCACGAGACACTGAGAGCGACAGTCCCTGGGCCATTGCCAGGCTTCCTGCTAAGAGCAGAAGTCTTCTCTGGCCAACTGAGTAGGTCCACATTTTTAAATGTGGTGATGTAAACAGAGCTCTAATCTGTGAGAAGTTCTTCTCCAGGTCCCTAAGGGAGCTACAACTGACCTAAAGAATTAGAACTAACTAACCGACTGGACTAATGTTTAATAAATGTTCACTAACACAAGATGTCCAGCTGCCCGAGGTATCAGGGTGCAAGTTGGGGCTACCACCCCAGCCCAGTTGCCCTGTCCCAAGAAGCCTGCCTGCTTCCCACAGGAGCGCACAGGCAGATGTGGCCGCCCACACAGCCCCTCCGTGGGGACCAAAGCACCTGCATTTCTATAAGCAGATCTTTTTTTAAAAAAGGAAAACACACAAATATTTTAAGATGCTCTGGCACCACCACATGGAAAAAACCATGAATTACTAGTCAAAAACACAGTGCATAATTTTGAACATGATGGAAAGCAACCTGATGGGAAAAAAGCACAACTGATGAGCACTGTACAGAAGATAAAACTCAAAGTCAATGTTTACATTCTAGGCAGGAGACATAACCCCTGGAAACCTGACACATCTGAGTACACCTGCTGACTGCCAAAGTGATTTTTCCACAGGAAGTACTCTCTGCCCTAATAAGCCTCATGTGGAACCCCCTACTTAGGAGAAAGCAAAGTGGTCTTAAACACGTACATTCTTCAATTTAATTAAAGATCATTCATATTTTAAATAGGTTTTGGTAAATAGAAGAACAAAAAAAGCGTAAGACTTTGAGAACTATAAAACTAAACGTCTATGCGCCCCTCTCCAATGTTATAAATTAAGAACTATTCACACATATTTAAGAATATGAAAGTGAAAAGTGAAAGTGTTAGTCACGCAGTTGTATCTGACTCTTTGTGACCCCATGGATTGCAGCCCGCCAGGCTCTCCTGTCCATGGAATTCTCCAGGCAAGAATACTGGAGCGGGTAGCCGTTCCCTTCTCCACGCATTTAAGAATATATATAATACTTATCTCAGACACATAAGCTAGTAATACAGGAGCCTGGGCACCCTCCTGGTGAAGGGAGAGAATATCCAGAAGGGTCATCACTTCTAGCACACTGGGCACCACCTTGGGGCCACCACAGTTTTGGCCAGCACGGTATTTGGTATCCACAGGCCTTCATCTCATGTCCTCATTTTCAAGGATAAATGAAGACAAGGTAATGGGAGCTCAAAACAACACCCTGTGACTTCCAATGAGGAAACTGGAGGCAAATCCCTTCAGGGTTTCTAGAAGTCTCACCAGTTTTTTCTCCGAGAGTGGCTGCTTCCTGGGGGGTTCCTGGTGCTTGGTGCAGTCCGCACAGCTGACTGACAGCAGCCTGGGAGAAGTGCGCAGCAGAAGGCGGCAGCTGGGCCCAGGGACCACGCGGGCTGCTAGCATCCAGAACCCCACACCTTCCAACACCGCTTGGGGTCTCGCTGAGAAAAGCCTTGAAGGTATCATGACTCCTTAACAAAAGGCAAACTGGTAAAATAAGACATCTGGTTTAAACCTGAACATGAAATCAAAACTAAAGAAGTGTGGGTGCCTGGGCCAGAAAAATCCTGATGTAGGTTTCTGAAATAAATGAGCCCACGAAAGAAGTTCTCATCTCACTCACCACTTTCCACCTGAGTCAGGCCCTCTTAGCCCATATGCCACTTGGAAGGAGTTCCCTGGTGGTTAGAATTCTGGGCTCTCACTGCCAGAAGCCTAGGTTCACTCTGTGGCCAGGGAACTGAGAGCCCATAAGTCTTGAGGCCAAAAAAAACCCCCAAAACAAACCCATTTGTTTCTTACAACCCTATGAGGGGTAACACCTCATACTGGATTTTTCCCATTTGCTTTTCGAGACTCCTTTCCCACCCTGCTCTGTTTCAAGAGAATACCCTGCAGGACCACCCTCAGTTGCCTTGCTGTTGGGCAGAGACTGGATGGAGTAGCAGAAGAGCTGGATACCAACTGAAGGCTGCACCACCAGCCAAGGAGGCCATGTCTACACTCCTCTGTCCTGGTCCTTCTCCTTACCCTGCGGGTGTCCAGGAGCAGAAGCAATGCCACTGTCACCAGCTCCAGATAAAAACACCAACTCTGCTGTTTCCCTGAATGCTCCCCTTCAAATGGGGGCCTTTACATCCTCCTTAAATTGTCTCAAGAGACGGTGCCAGGATTTCGGACCCCTACATTTTGCACGCCCATTTTAAAGCAGTGGAGGCTGAGACTCAAGAGAGGCTGTCACTTGCCTACTTCACGTAGTATCCTCACTGCACCAGTGATTCACAGCAGTGTTCTTTAAATGCGGGACACACACATGACCACCGTCCAGGGCACCAAGGCAAAGGTCATTTTTAAAGAATCAGTGTCGTGTTCCTTAACTCTGGACACGTTTCCGCTGCTAAAATCTGCCTGAGAACTATCATTTAAAATCGTGTTCTCCTTTCTGCTCGTGTCTCGAGAAGGGTCCTCGACAGAAGGAAGCCCCTCCGGACAGGCCTGCGAGCAGGACGAGTCTGAGAGGTCCAGCCTGCCCCGAGCTGCCCTCAGAGCAGGACGCTGCTTCTGCAGAACTGTTTACACGCGTGTTCACGCTCACACTGTTCTGTGCGACCGCGCCACCGCAAGTATAGAACACCGCGAGGACCTCAGCCAGAGGGCGTCTCCGGCCTGCCGGAGCTCACCCACGCGGCTAAAGGGAAGCAGGAAGCCCGGGCCAGGGACTCGAGGGCGCGCTCGGTCCCACGCCTGTCCCCTTACCCTCTCCCACGGGTGCCCGGACACTACCCACACTCACCACCCCGAGGGCACGTCACTTCCGGTGCCGCCCCCAGGGATCACTTCCGGGACCGGCCCCGCCTGCGCAGGGTTCCTCAGCGCGCATGTGCGGGAGGGGGAGTGGCTACGGGCGTCCGGGGAGAGCCGAGGAGGGTTTCCAACAAGTGGGCGGGTGTTTCCTTTGAACCCAGGGACTCCGACACCGCGGGCCGGGCAACCCCCTCCCACCGCGGCTTCCGGCTCCCCATCACCTCACGGAAACTCAGTCTTCAGGTCGGTTCTCGAAGAGCCAGTTTATTAATCACACCAAAGGCATAAAACAAGACGCCAAAGTCCGACTGAAGAGAGAAACGGCGGACGAGGACGGTTGTCCGAGGACGGCGTGTGCTCGTGAACGAGACCGGGCCACCTGCCCGGTCACGGCCGGACGGTCAGACGCCCACCTCTGGCTCCGAGGTTGAGCGGCCGCCGGCGCTCAGCGACCCCCGAGGGGAGGCTCCGGCTGGGCGCTGGAGAGATGCTCGGTCGGCCGGGCCGGGCTGGAGGTGCCGAGTCCAGACGCGGCGTCACCGCCCGGCCGCCCGCACCTCAGCCGGGAGACCAGGCTGCACGGACCACGCCGCGCGGACGACTCGCTTCGGCCTGAGCTTCCGCAGACAGAAGAGACACAAGAGAGTGACGAGCCGCTGGCATCACTCCCCACGTTACATAAGAATGGACGGCACGTTAAATAAACATTTTGTTATTAATCATTAAATATATTAACACCAACAATCATGTATAAATTAGGAAATAAATGTACAAACTATTTCACAAAGTGCTTTTTAAAATATATACACAACATTCAAGAAATTCTTAATGTAAGACATTTCAGATTGAAGTTTTGGAATACGTTTTTTTCAAGTGTTCTTTTCCTTCAAAAAGTATTAATACAGCACTTAAAAACACACACACACACACACAAAAGGCATATTCCCATATTGGCAAAGAAGAAAAATAAACTATTTTCACAGTTCTCTGAAATGTTTTAACATTTTCAACGGGAAATTTTAATCCCCGATTGAGTTTGCAAATTACTTCTATGAAAATTGTCAGGAAAGAACAGAACAAAATGAAGGGAAATGACTCCCTAAATTGAAATTGCTAATGTCTGTGTCATTTAGCAATTAAGGGCTCTCACTTAAGTAATTTAATACAGAGATGTATTTTTTAAGCCCTTACTAGTATTAATGGTTTCTAAAACCCAAAAGTCTACAAAATAAACATTTCTATCCCACTGTCCGTGTGATTCTGCCTCCACAGAAGAGGGCAGAACGTCCTAGAACAGGACTTGCCCTGGACCCCAGCTGTCCCTTCAAAGAGCCCTGGTGCTTCCTCTGTAAAACAGCAACAGTAACTGTCGCCGTGTTCCCAGTGGGGACGGAATTCATTCTGCTAGAAACACATTAAAAATGTCTTATAGACTGCAAAGCATCCAATTATGGATAAAGTACTACTTTAAAATTTTAAAACATAAGACTTCATTAAAACATCACCGTCAGTAGACTTGAGATATCAAGAATTGGATTTTTTTTTTGTATTTTCTTGGTTCTTGGAAATATGTCAGCATTTACCCAAAGATGTTTTTAAAGGGGCCATAATAAATATAGGTATTATTATCCAAGTAAAGGTTGATAAAATGTCTGTATGACTTACTAGTGAAATGTAGAATTTTTCCTTTGACCTGACTTTTCCACATGAGCTATCTTTAACATTTGTGCAGAATTTAAATGGCATTTAATGTCCTACGAATGTAAAAATGACTCAAATTTCTCTACGTAAGAGCTTTCCTTCTTTTTAGGAAGAACACAGTAAAATCAGTGGTGTTCTCTTTAAAAATAAGATATGAATTTCAGATATTCCTAAATGAAAAGGAATGCTCGCTTGGCGATCTGAATAAGCAGGTCCTGGAAGAAGTAGTATAAAATAACTTGCCAAATCTTTGGAGAATTTGGTGTCACTATTTTAAATTATGAATTTAGAATTGAGCATATTACATATTAAAATTCCAGAAACGACCATCCGATAAACAAGGGTCAAACCCAAAGTAATTCCAGAGGACTACCCTCTCCTTCCTTCAGTAATACTGCTCTCCCTGGGTGAGGCTGATCACAGTTGCCTTCTTGGATTCCTACTTATTTGGAACAAAGTCATTGATCCCTCTTTACTTTGTAATACAAAAACATGTAACTTTTTGGATAAACAGAACCAGAGACACAGGTAAGGAGCGAGGTCTGGAAATAAAGGTTCACAGCCTCTCCAAGTGAAGCTTATTTATCCTTTCCATTGGGTAACAGAGACTGATGCAAACTACAGAAAATGCCTCCCCAACTCCCCGGCGGCCCAGGAAGAAAGAGGCTGCCATCCAGGGGCAGTGCAGCCAGTGAGAGACAAGTTTACACCCCCAGTACAAACATGAGAGGACAGTCAACCTCAGGTCTGCTCATAAGAGCACACAGACTGTGGCCTCTGGTAGGTTTGTCCCATCACTGGGCAGAGAAGACTCCAATGATGAAGGGACCCCTAAAGCTAGCTAGAAACATGGAGGGCAGGACAAAAAGGGACAACCTCTCCGTTGTATGGACATACAATACTATACACAGCACCAAATATGTCACACTATCAAAGCGCCATCTGGCACCAGCGTGCACGCTTGCTGTCCCACCCCGCATGAAATGTGCGCGCTTCACAAGCAGACGCTGCGTGAGGCGAGGGGCAGCCTACAGGTCACAGCCCCTCAGAACTGTCACTGGCCTGTCCATCCTTGGGCGGACATGCCGCCTCAGGATTCCTCATAGACGCGGGTCCTTTACTGCTGGTAATTTCCGTACTGGCCCTGCAAGAGAGCAAGACACAGATTATACCCCAACAGGCCTGCGTAGGAGGGTCCACACCTGAGGATGAGACAGATCCCACCCCAGCCCACACCCAGGATGAGAGGTGGACGGGCATGGTTGGCCAGCGACCAAATGCCTCAGCCTGTGTCCTGAGGCAGGTGGGTAGCTGATGTTCTGGAAGCCACCATCCAGGCTGAGATGACTGACAGGTCAGTGGGTGGAAGAGGTTGGTTCACGTGGTCACACAGCAGCTGACCGCACTGGGCCTGGGCTAGGTACCCCCGTCACATCCCCACCTGACCCTGCCGTGAGCAGGTTTGGGATGGGCTCCCCAGGCACACTCCCCTTGGCACTGCTTCCCACACACTCACTGGAACATTCCAAAAACCAAAAAGCTTTGCTCCCCTAATAACTCTGCCCTGGGCTTGTGTACGTCCTGTTGAAAACTCGTTCTCTACGTAAAACTGGCTCATTCTTTATCTCTCTTTAGGGAGCAGGGTGAGAAGTATTTAAATAATGAGATACAGGAGCTTACCTATTCAGGTACCAAGAGAAAAACATCCCTAATCCACACAGTGCCTTAAGGTTTTATTAGCCATGTAAATTGTCATTAGTGCCTCTGACCTACCATATAGTCACTGATGGATAGTCACCTCTTGCCCGGGACTGTCCTCCAAGGAAACTCCAGAGTGCCCAGGACCCATCTCCTCCCGCCTACCACCCTGCTCCTGCCCCAGACAGATCCAACTGTGCCAGGCAAGATGCAAGCTCTACAATCTGCCTAGGTGCCGTAACCTGCAGGCATGCAACAGACATGAGGGAAACAGGCATGAGGGAGACATCCGAGGTGTGAAAGACGAGACTCTAGGCGAGTTTAGGACACAAAGAGCCAGCTGTGTCTGACTGAAGTGGCAATTTTTAAAAACCTTACAGGCTCAGAGAATTCATGTTCTAGAGGAACCTAGGGAGCCAGCCTGTCCCGTTTTATTATTCCTCATGGCCATAGGGGAAACCTTTGTCACATGCGATGTACAAGGTGGGGCGTGGGTCTGGAAACGGGCAGAAGGCTTGCCTGCTCGTAGCCATAAGGCCGCTGCTGCTGGGCGGACGGGCCCGTCTGAGATGCTCGGTAGCTTCCGTACTGCTGGCCTTGTCCCTGCTGGTAGCTGGAGTACTGTGAGGGGGCACCCTGGGCAGGTCCTAGAACACAGCAGGATTGTGAGACCACCCCCCAACACCCTCTCCCACAGGTCCTCCCAAGCCCCTGAGACGTGCGTTCCTGCTAATTCAGTCGTGTCTGACTCTTTGCAACCCCATGGAATGTAGCCCGCCAGGCTCCTCTGTTTATGGAATTCTCCAGGCAAGAATATTGGAGTGGGTTGCCATGTCCTCTTCCAAGGAATCTCCCCGACCCAGGGATCCAACCTGCATCTACTGCGGCTCCTACATTACAGGTGGATTCTTTACAGCTGAGGTACTGGGGAAGCCCCTGAGACATCAGCACCTGTTTTTCCGCCACATTAAACCTGAGCAGTGAAAGCACCACAGCTGGCAGCCAACCCTGCTACGCCCCCATGGCTCCAGCCATGCGCACCACCCCCCGCAACATCCAGACGGGGACTGGGGGCTGCTGTAAGAGCGCTAGACCTGCTTCTTGGGACCAGTTTACACAGTCACAGTTATCACTGTAAACATGAGTTAAATGCACAGCAAATGGCGAAAACCACGCAAGACAGTGATGGTGCCTCGAAGCCTAAGTGGACAGGATAGGCGGAATTGACAAAGGCTGAGGGGTTTTTCCAAAACCAGCTGCTTCAAGGGCTGGGACAGGGGAAATGCTGTGGTCCCAGAAAGAAGCACATGCCCAAAGCCAAAAGCAGGGGGCACGTCCAAGGGGCACAGGCACCAACCCAAGCTCCCGAGAGGCAGGGCTGAGACAGCTTGAACCATAAAATAAAGAAGTTTGGATCATAACCTGATGTGTAACATCAGTACCTGTGAGTACCTACCAATAGAAATATATGATCAATAACTAAGTGAACAGGGGAGAAGACACCTATCTTCCCTGGAGAAGACTTCCTAGACAATCTATGTGGATGATGCCCCCTCAGGTGGGGATGGACCCAGTGACACCACAGTCTGGAGGAGGGGATGGAGGGCGTGCGGCAGTGGGAAGGCCTGACAGGCGCCGTGGACCACATGACCACTGTCAGCCTCAGTAGAGGCAAGTCACACCCACGGGAGGGGATACGAAGGCACTTCCCCACCATGGTCTTTTTTTCAGAATCCAGACAAACCCAGCCTGATGGAGGGTCTACAAAGTGCCTGCCTAGCCCACTTCAAAGTGCCAAGGTCAGGAAAGACAAAGAAAGTGCGGGCAACTTGCAACCCAAGGAGTTGTGGGACCTCAGACAGTCCAGGACAGGAAAGGACACGCAGGTAGGTCCGTGAGAGCTGAAGAAACTGGGTTCCGTTCACGGCCATGCACCAGCACTGGTTTCTTAGCTGTGCCCACGGGCCGCTGGGAATAGAAGAGGTTAGCCACGGGGAACCATCAGCTTTCCCCACAGCTTTTCTGGAAACCTACAGCTGTTTCAAAATAAGTGTGCAGGCACCCACTGAATGACCACGTTCCCGCAACCCCCCCCCTCCCCACCTTACCATAGCCTTGCTGTTGTCCAGGATAGCTCTGCTGGTTGGGGTACTGCTGTTGGGAGTACGTCTGCTGCTGTGCCGTGCCCTGCTGGTACCCTGTCTGCTGCTGGCTGTACTGTGAGTTTCCTGCAGAGGGAAGTAGACGTGAGCTTGTTTCCAGAGAACAATGGCAGCTCCGTTGTCCCCCAAGGTATGGGCTGCTTTGGGTTCCATAGATTTGACTCTATTGCTCCAGTACCTTTTCTTTTCCACAACAATCAATACAAATTGTTTTATTATACTTCTCTCTTACTATCTGATAGAGATACAAATATACAGCTAAAATGAAAAGACTATTGCAGTTAAAACAAAGCCTGATACCAGGGCTTTGAGGTCCTGACCCCGGGGACCTGTGGCCTTATTTGGAAAGAGGGTCTTTGCAGATGTAATTGTTAAGGGGAAGCCATACTGGATTAGACTGGGCCCTAATCCAGTGTCCTTATAAGAAGGAGATCTGGACACACAGGGAAAGGCTGTGTGACTCCCACAGTTCAAAGGGACCCCACACGTTTCAGTGCACCTTCGTTTTACAGGCAAATGTGCAAGCCAGTTCACACCTGTACTTCATGGATGAAAAGATGCAGAAATTTGCTTCTGTGTTCTTCATCTATATGTGGGTATAGTCCCAGAGATGTTTTAGGTTCACTTTTTCTTTTTTTTCCAAAGAAAATGTCTTAATTCTCATTTTCAAAAATCTTAACTAGCCAGCCAGCACCCATGCTAAAAGCCTCATTTTTGGAAGAAAGCTCATAGTAAAAGTTGAAAGAGTGGAAGCATATTAACAAATAGTTATCAAGGGTTAAGAGCGAGTGTTAACAACCATTTAAAAATCCTACACCTACAACGGAAAAGAACCTAAAAAAAGTACATATGTAAATATATGTATATATGTATAACTGAATCACTTTGCTGTACACCTGAAACACAACACTGTCAATCAACTATATTTAAATAAAATTTTAAAAATCAAAAATATTTCTACAAAGTCTTCCTAACGCAGGTCACAAGAGTTTTAGATTGGTGTAGAGATTAAATTCCAATTCAGTTTTCGTAGTGCCTTTATACAAAGACCAATTTAAGTCTGGTTTCATTGTTTTCTTTCAAATAGGGCTTTGCTCTTCAACACCACAGTGCGTACCCTTTAACTTACAGTAAGTCGGGTCCTACTTTGCATAAGACCCCACCCTCTAGCAGAAGCAGCTGGAGGCCGGGGGCCCAGGAGTGTTTACTCCTCTGTGGCATCCGAGAGCCAGTGAACAGCCTGCCCAGAAAGGAGAGCTGTTTGTTGTTTTGTTGTTCTTTAATCAAAACATATTCTGGAAGTAAGAGACAGAGGCACCGTGACAAGAGGCCAGGTTATGAACAATGGAATCCAAATAACCCATTTTTCTACATTATTTTTCCAGTTGTAAATAACTGTCCTCTTCTAGGAATTATAAATTGCAAGTATTTAAAAACTGGGATTCTGATAACGTACATTTAAAAATAACAGCTTTATTGAGAGAAAATTCATGTGGAAAGGCTTAAAACCCCACTAGGAAGTCCATTTCCAGCTGTACATAAAGAAAAGGAACACGCTCTGTAATATGGGCAAACTCTTCTCCAAGGTGGACTCTGAGGAGCCTGCCACGTCTTTTTAAAAAATTATTTATTATTTGGCTGAGCCAGCTCTTAGCTGTGCTGTGGCATGTGGGATCTTTAGTTGTGGCAGGTGGGATCTAGTCCCTTGACCAGGGATCGAACCCTGTCTCCTGCACTGGGAGTGTGGAGTCTTAGCCACTGGACCACCAGGGAAGTCTTTCCTCCGTCTTTCTGATTGATCACCGTCTAAGGAAACATCTTGACCTCTGCTCCCTCCTCACAACCATGGCCAGTCCCAGCAATAATGGCCAATGAGACAGCCAATGGCCAAGGAGGTGTCAGCAACTGGTGGAGATGTGGGTTCACTGTCCTTGTGTCTCCTGAGAAGTGCATCAGAGAATTGCAACAGTCTATGACGTGGCCATGAAAAAAAGAAACACTCATTGGTGAAAGAAGAGGCTGGTGTTAATAAATGTGGCAGGAATGTGGCCACAAAACAAAGAAACAAACCCATGATGGTGACTTGTCTATAAAACTTGTCGTCAAGCACAGATGAGCCTCGGGGCCTGAGTGGCAGCTGTTTGGGGCAGAGCCGCCCTGCTGTCCCGAATGCCCACCCACAGTCACCACTACCATCGGGAGAAACTGAGAATTGACCCGGGGACTGGGGGTTGGGGGCAGATCTGCACAGCCGCAGGATTAGCGCTTTGATTTTCAACGAGAGCCAATAATGTTTACTATTTCGAAGTTTGACTTCTAAATGGACAGATACATTGATGCGATTTGAAATCTAAAAACAAACCCAGTCCACCTTGGAGAGGCCCAGGGCCCGCCTGCACCACCCGCCCGGCCTGGCCTTATCACCCCCGAGTCACTTCCATCGCTGTCCCCAGTATTTCTCATCTGTTTATGGTGGGTGGGTGTGCTCTTAGCACTCGCTGTTTTACACAGAAGGCAGCATCCAGACACCCTGGTGCTGTGCACCTGGTGTGACCCAGGGGACATGCCACAGTGGACACTGGCTGTGTCTAGCCTCTGCTCCTGTAAACCTCATGGAGAGGAAATGCCAGTGGGATGTCAAGGTTCCATGGAGGGCTCTGCAGTGGCCCCGACAGCAACCTTGTCCCACCCATCTGGGTTTGCTGTGCCCTGGGCCACTTCTCTGCACCTCTCACTCCAGGGAATGTGCAGGGCGCCTACCTCCTGTGAACAATACCAGGACCAGCCACCTGTGTCTCTTGAGGTTCCTCATTCCCTTGGGGGACAAAGCTAATTATGGGAAAGTCCTTTATGTTGGCTTCAAGCCACCCCTTATCGCCCCCACCCAACACCCCTGCCTTTCTCAGGGCACAGACCACTCCTCTGAAAGAAACACCCCCACCTCCCAGCTAAAAAAGACCAGGCAGGCCACCCACTGAGGCGTGGCCAGTACCGTGTGGTCCTGTGCGGGGGTCACTAACCAGGTAGAACAAAACGTTTCCAGACCCAGGAGGAAACCGTGTTGTCTGCCACACCTGCCCTAAAAGAAGTCACTGGACGTCTTAGCAAAGTCCTCATCAATCATGGAGGGGGATGCTTGTAACCCAAAGCGAGGGTACAAATTGCACTTGAGACTTCAACAAGCCCACCCTGGTGAGCAGCGTGGGGCTCTTCCTGCGGAGGAGGCTGAGCCCAGCTTTCCCGGAGAGGGAGGGGAAACGGAGGGAGCGTTTACTGGGGACAGATGGGCAGCTCAGGAAGACGAAGGCTCTGGAGACGACGCTGTGACCGCACAACGTGCACGTGCTTGGTGCCCCTGGAGTGTGCACTTAAAAACAGCTAAAATGGCAACACTACATGTTTTTACAATTAAAAAAGGTCACCCCAAAAGACACTTTCTAGTCAGTCGTTCCATTTGCATTATCTGTCTTTTCTTTCCTGGGCCACTGGCAGCCCTGACGTTGTCCCCACTCCTGACCAGCAGACTGGGGGCCCTGGATCCCATCGCCCATGAGCTTATTAGTGGCCCCTCTCCTCTCAGCATTTCCTGGGGGCAGCAGGAAGTCCTTTCCAGGGCCAGCTGGCACCCAATCAGTTTGGTGACATCACCTTGGCAGCTCTATCAGCACCTGCCCCATTTCTGCAGGCTCTGTGCACATTAGGCCTGGAGCTCACAGCCAGCTGCCTTACCGCCCTCGTAGTAGTGCTGCGTGGAGTCCTCAAACGACCGGTCGTAGCTCTGGTCTGTGTAGGACGCCGGTTGGTAGGCATAGTCGCCGTGTCCTGCAAGGAAACGGGGCGCCTAGCAGTCAGCGGAGGTCCTGGCTTCCTAGTCCCGGGAAAGACCACATGGACTCAGCCATCAGGTCAGGATGGCCTGCCACTGGATGTGGGTCCCGTGTCCTAGACGGAGCCTGTGGGGGCTCTTCCTGCTGTCTGGCAGCCGAGGTTCCTTTAAAGTGCAGACGGCTACCTGCTCCTGGGGCCAACAAGCCAAGGTTTACAGGGCATACTTGGTGCCCCATGTCTGGCACACATGTGTCCATTAGCTCTTAATGTCGCTATGTGGTCACCATCCCGCCGCCGGCTCCCATGGGAGTGTGTGACCCCTCTGGTCTTGGCCACCTCCCCACCACCCACTGCCTGACCTGGTCACACATCCCTGCATGGGGTCCTCCCCAAATCCCACCCGTCCTCTGCAGTCACTTTAAGCCATCTCCACAAATCCTGATTTTAAAGATGCCGGAATGGTGACACGGAAAAGGAAAATAACCTGCAGAAGGTGTAACTGAGCAGCTGGGAGGTGGGTGTTACGGGACCTACAGTTGGCTCAGGTTCGTCACCTTCCTGAAGGCACTTCACCATGAGCTCGTTGCCCTTCTTCAGACATTTATGTCCATCCATTCAGAGGACTGTGCCCCCAGCCCCAGGGAGCCCAGTGCCGGAAGCTTCTCTCAGCAGAGACCAGCCCCCACCCTCGAAGGGGACTCTGGGTGCTTTGCTGGCGGGAGCGCTGGGACTGAACTGGGAACAACTGGGGAGTGGGGACAGATGCCGAGGAAGCGGGCCTCACCATCGGGGTAGTACTGCTGGCTCATGGGCTCTGAAGCGGCCTGGCCGTGGCCGTACTGCTCACCGCCGTAGTACTCCTCCTGGCCCAAGTACTGCTGGGACGAGCCTGGGGGGACAGTGCTGACGTCACCTCCGAGCCCCAGAACCTCCCAGGCGGGCCCCTTAAGTGGACATGCCACCAGGCCCACCCAGGGGACACGGGGCCCTGCCGCATGTCCAGCCCCCAGAAGCCAGGCTTCCCACAGCGGCCCTCCCCCCACCGGTTCCCTGTACCGAGGGCGGCCTCACCTTGCTGGGAGGGCCGGTAGGGCGCCATGGGCCGCTGCCCCATCACGCCGCCCCCCTGCCCGCTCTGGCCCATCATGGCCATGGACTGGCCCTGGTAGTGCTGGCTTCCGCCCTGCGCTGCGCTGTAGTGAGACGAGGCTGCCTGCTGGTGCATCATGGACACTGGGGAACACGACAGACCCCAGTAACCCAAGCGGTTCCCAGGTGGTGCCTCCCCCACCCCCAGACCAGCCTGCACCCTCACCCCAGGCTGCGGCTTCCACAAGGCCCCCCTGATGGGGCCACGTCACCCTTCCTGCCAAAGTGCCTTTGGGTGACTCATAAAATGTGAAATACGGCCCCCACCCGCTGGTCCCAGAGAAGCCTGTTGCCCTGCCCTCCCCAGACGGTAGCCTTAAAGGGCCCTGGGGGGCCCCGCCTGCCTGTCCTTTCCTGCCCCCCTGCTCGGAACCCTCCAGGCAGCACTGTCCAGCACAAGATATGCGAGCCACATCACAGAGTGAAAAGAAACAGGTGGAATCTATTTCAGCAACATTTTATTTGACTCAATATATCCCAAATAGGTTCTCAGTATGTAATTAACATAACGAGAAGCAAGGAGTAATTTCACACTCTGTTTCTGTCTAAGCTTTGAAACTCACGGGGCACCCCAGTTTGGACCCAACGCTTCCTGAGTGCTCAAGGCCCCAAGCTGCCCAGCGGGGCTCCCGCCACTCCTCAGCATGCCCTGCTTGCCTCCTGCCTGTGGGAGCCCTTCCCTGTCCTCCCAGTGCGGGGTAGGAGGGGCATGCCACCACCCTTCAGAGCCTCCCCTGAAGCTGCCGTGGGAACAGCCAAGGCCCCCACCCACCAGGCCTGTACCCACCAGCCTCGCCCCTCGGGAAGCTGCCAGAGGAGGGGGCCATGGGCCGAACGGGGCGGTACCTGGGTTGGACTGCATGTTGATGTTGGCCCGGGACACGTAGTTGCTGATGGCGCCCTGGCTCTGCAGGGGTACACTCTGCGAGGCAGGGCCTGAGTGGCTGTAGCCAGGCCCCGAGCCGTGGCCACTGCCCGACATACTCATGGAGGTGGTGGGCAGCGTGCTCTGCGCCGTCTGCTGCAGGGACACGTGGTTCGGACCTGTGGGGGGTGAGGGGGTGTGAAACCCACGGAAGAGCCGCTCTGAAAGGCCCCCCCACCCCGAGCTTCCTTCAGGTGCCTGTGCAGGGGGAAGGCTGACCACGGTCAAGGACGCAACCAGAGAAGGAAACGGCCTGCTTCCCATCACATTAATCAACCTTCCCAATGGCTGCTACCAACTCTCAACCCAAGGACAGGACACCTGTGCACTCAGGTGACACCAGGTGATGCATGTCGATCTTCAGGGTCGCAGCCAATCTGGGGCTGCAACAAGGGCCCTACCCACCCCCCCGTGTCACCTGCGCACGTGTGCCTGCAGCAGGGCCTCTGGGAAGAGGGGGTCTCCACTGCAGCACCAGACACTCAGGAGCCCAGTCGGTGACCCGCTTGTTTCCCGGAACCAACCCGAGCCCAACGCGCCAGGGCTGCTCACCGTTGCCGATCTGGGCCTGCATGAGGGAGGAGGGTGGCAGGCCGGCCCCGATGGCATCACTGAGGCTACCCTGAGAGTGCAGGCCCTGGGCCGAGCCACTCTGGGACAGCCCTCCCGGGCCCAGCGTCATGCTCTGCGTTGGCGGCTGTGGCAACAGGAAGGTCACCGGGAGGAGAGTTAACGCGAAGAACAGCCTCTAGACTATCTCATCCAGGGACTCAGCCACCCCAAGACCTGCAGCCACATTTGCTGGCTGCCTGGCAAAGCCTCTAAGACAGACCACCGCTCTCATACAGCCGGACAGCTCAGGCCAAGACAGAAATGCTACTCCAAGTGTTCCCCGAGCTTTTCAACACACACTTTGAGGTTCAAAGCTGGGCCCCCCATTCCTGGGACTCAGGGAGTTGCTTCACCAGCCCCAGTTGCGTCCACCTCACCTTCTCCACACCCTTCCCCACCACCCTCCTTGGTCTCAGCTGGCCGGGGTCTCTGTCCCTGGTAGCCTCGAGCCCTTGCACAGCCTGTCCTGTGCTACAGTATCAGGCTGCCAGGCGCCCTGCTCTTCCTCCACCCCCAGGCCCACCTCTGATCACTGAAAATGGAGCTTCCAAGTGACCCCCTACCTACCCGGGCACCCTCATCTCCCAGATCTGAACCAGACAGCAGCCCCACAGTTTTGGACCAACGGTGTCTATACCAACCCCCCCCCCCCCCACAAGCCTTGGTGGGCACTCACGGCGGGCAGCAAAGACTGCATGTTCTGGTTGGAGTCTGCGATCGTGGCCAGGTAGACCAGGTTCCGGTGTAGGATCTGCTGGTACCTGCAGGCAGGGGCATAGGTGAGGGGAGGAGCCTGCCCAGCCCTGCAGCCAAGCCCTGGGGTGGGGGGAATGGGCAGGTGGCACAGCGCTCTGCAATCCAGAAAGGGCCAGGGGTGGGGAGGGATACCCTGACCTGGTACCACTGAGTCTGTTCAGAGGATGGATGTGGAGGTGGGTCAGAGGGATGTGGGGGCCAGGGAGACATAGGAGGGTCTGCCAGGGGCTGAGCCTCATTGGTGGACCCTGGCACTGGGCTCACTTGATACCCCAGCCCTCGAAGAGGCAACAGCATCTAAGAGAGCAGCTCGTGAGCTCACTCTGTACCCAGCCCTGGGCCCCACAGCGGTCCACTCTCCCCTACACTCGCATTTCCCTCCAAACCCGCCCACCTCTCCGTGGGGAGCCACCCAGGGGGAGTTGACTCAGCAGCTTAGCTAACCCCAAGGCCCCACTCTCTCAGGCCACTGAGCCCGAGGCAGCTGGGAGGGGTGCAGGCGGTGTGGCCACTCACTGGGTGCACTCAGCTGTCTTGCCCTTGCTCTGATAGTCCAGGATGCACTGGATTAGGTGGTGGTTCTCGTCCAGCATCTGAAGGAGAAGCAGACGTGAGCACGGGAACATGGTGTGTTTTCGGGTGGTCTTTGACGGGGCTCCAGGGCACCATCCCACAGCTCATGAGGCCCAGTGGTGCCATCAGCAGAGCTGCCCCTTCACAGCCCGAGCCAGCAGGGCTCAGCACTTTCCACATCCCTGGGCCAAGCCCGCAGCCCTGCAGGGCCAGGGTCCATCGCACCCAGCCCCACCCAGACAGGTTCCAGGTTCTCTATCTGCAGAGGAAAACCCACAGCCTGCAGGACCTGTTTTCCAGGGTCCTTGAGGGTGGACTGGAGTCTGGAGAACGTGAGACCCACAAGTAATGGCCGTATAGTGGGGATGCCTGGGGGAGCCTTCTCCAAAATGGCCACTTGGGGACAGCACCTGGGGTAGCCCTGGAGACCAGGAGGCCACAGAGGCTGCAAAAAAGGTCACCACGTGGGAGCGTGGGAGGGGCTCCCAGAGACCAACCAGGAGGCCCTGAGTGGATACTTCCCATCAGGACGTGGGGCGGAGATGGGGGACCCAAGCACTGAGGGCCTCGCCCTCCCCACTCAGCCCCTGAGCCTTTGGGCTTGGTTTCTCTTGCTTGGCTTTTTGTTACAACCTCCTCCTCTTTGCTGGGCTGTTTTTGCCACCCTAGAGATGATGTGCCAAATTCTGCCATTGCCACACCGGCGGAGGAGCGGACCCGAGATGGGGAGCCA
Organism: Bubalus kerabau; assembly: GCF_029407905.1. Taxonomy (NCBI): domain Eukaryota; kingdom Metazoa; phylum Chordata; class Mammalia; order Artiodactyla; family Bovidae; genus Bubalus; species Bubalus kerabau. The sequence goes on from NC_073636.1 coordinate 55,588,521, forward strand.
CAAGGGGGCGCTGTGGGGCGGGGCTGCCTGCGGAGCCCCTCGCAGGCAGGCTGCTAGACCAACAGGGACTGGGCATCCCTGCCATTTGCCCAGGAAGTCTTTCTCAGATTAATTAAGAAAGGAAAACAACCACAGAAGGCCATGTCCTCTCCCTCTCAGAGCTGCCCCTAAAAGGCACCACAGGCTCTACCTCCTAGGCTCCTGTTGCCGGGCGAGAATCCTCTCCCATGGTCACACGCTTCACATGAACCATAAATCCATTTCAGCATCCTTCTTACCTGCTCAGAAAACAGGGGACGCTAAGTGCTCACTGTTGGGACAACTTAAGCAATGACAGGAAAACCATAGGATGAGACGTTAACCAGCTATTACAAACATTTTTGTAGTTCTCATAACTATAAGAAAATGTTACACTGTTAGGATTTTTTAAAAACAAGGTACTATCTCACTTCATGGAAAGCAGAAGGGGAAAAAGTAGCAGCAACAACAGATTTTATTTTCTTGGGCTCTAAAATCACTGTGCACAGTGACTGCAGCCATGAAATGAAAAGACACTTGCTCCTTGGAAGGAAAACTATGACAAACGTAGACAGTGTATTAAAAAGCAGAGACATCACTTTGCTGACAAAGGTCCGTATAGTCAAAGCTATGGTTTTTCCAGTAGTCGTGTATGGATGTGAGAGTTGGACCATAAAGAAGGCTGAGCGCCAAAGAACTGATGCTTTCTAACTGTGGTGCTAGAAAAGACTCATGAGAGTCCCTGTGACAGCAGGGAGATCAAACCAGTCAATCCGAAAGGAAATCAACCCTGAATATTTATTGGAAAGACTGATGCTGAAGCTGAAGCTCCTATGCTTTGGTCACTTGATGCGAAGAGCTGACTCATTGGAAAAGACCCAGATATTGGGAAAGATTCAAGTCAAAAGAAGAGGGAGGCAGAGGATGAGATGGTTAGATAGCATCACCCACTCAATGGACATGAGTTTGAGCAAACTCCGGGATAGTGAAGGACAGAAATCTGGTGCATTGCAGTCCATGGGGTTGCAAAGAAATGGGCTTAAGGGAGGCCAACTTCTGTTGTTGCGTCTCACAGGCTTAGCAGCTCCATCTTCCTGGATCAGGGATCAAACCCATGTCTCCTGCATTGGCAGGTAGATTCTTAGCCAGTGGCCCACCTGGGAAATCACTGAAGGAGACTTTCTGAGGAGAATAATCAGACCCTGGGAGAGACTTCCCGAGGTAGATGACCCAGTTCTGACTGAGACGTTCTGAGGAGGGATGACCTGATCCTGAGGTGGTTGACACTCCAGAGGGGAGATGGCCCAATCGTAAGGGAGACTTTCTTAAGTGGAACACCCCAAATCAGAGATTCCCTAAGGAGGGACAGCCTGATCTATGAAAGGGATTTCTGAGGAGGGATTACCCAACTCCCAGGGAGACTTTCTGAAGAGAACGACTTGCTCTGAGGGAGATTTTGGGGGAGGAATGACCTGATCCTCAGGGAGACTCTGAGCAGGGATGACCTAACCCTGAGAGAGACTATCTGAGGATGAGTGTTGGGATCCTGAGGGATACGGTCTCAGGAGGGATGACCAGATCCTCATGAAGACTTTCAGAGCAGGAATGATCTGATCCAGAAGGAGCTCTTCTGATGAGGATAATCAGACCCAGGGAAAGACTTCCTGAGGTGGGATGACTCAGTTCTGACAGAGATCTTCTGAGGAGGAAAGACCTGATCTTTGAAACACTTCCTGTGGAGCAACGACCTGATCCTAGGTAAGCCTTTGGAGGAGAGATGATCTGATCCTTAGGGAGACTTGCAAGAGGAATGATCCGATCCTGTGGGAGACTTTGTGAGGAGGGATGACTGGATCCAGAGGGAGACCTTCTGAGAATTATTTGGCCCTGAGGGAGACTTTTGGATGAGACATGAGCCAATGGGGAGTCTTTCAAAAGAGGGATGACTCAATCCTGAGGGAAGCACTCTCAGGAGGGATTAGCCCACCTGAAGGGAGACTTCCTGAGGATTGAAGACATCCTGAGGCATATTATCTGAGGGAGTTTATGAGCCCTAAGAGACTCTATCAGAGTTAGAATGACCTGATCCTGAGGTATACGTTGTGAGACGGATTACCTGATCCTTAGGGAGACTTTCTGAAGAGAGACGACCAATTGCCTGGGAGACTTATAGAGGTGATGACCTAATCCTGACAGTGCCTGCCAGAGGAGTGACTGAGGGGTGTCTTCCCAGGAGAGATAACTAGATCCTGAAGGGGCACTTCTGAGAAGAAATGAGGCAATCCCAAAGTATCCTGGGGAGCAACAACCCAATCCCAAGGGAGACTTAATACATTTTCTTAACACAAAAAGGAAAAGGCATCTTCCACCCGAATTGAGCGCAATGTGTCTGTGTTACTTGTATCTGACTCTCTGCGACCCCGTGGACTGTAGCCCGCCAGGCTCCTCTGTCCACAGGATTCTCCAGGCAAGAATACTAACGTGAGTTGACATTCCCTTCTCCAGGGGATCTTCCCAACCCAGAAATCAAATCCGGGTCTCCTGCATTGCAGGTGGATTCTTCACCATCTGAGCCACCACAGAGGCCCTATTGAGTGCAACTGACCCATAATCTTCAAAATGTCAGTTTTAAAGACAAAGATGGAAGAATTCCTTACTGGCAAACTGAATTTACATGACTTGGGATTTTCTTTTCCTATGAAGCACATTTTTGGCATAAATGGGGAATTAGAATTAGGTCTACAGACCAGATAACAGTCCTGTGTCCATGTCAGCTCCCACATTCCCATCTCTGTTCTGTGGTTATATCTTTGTCTTTAGGAAAGTGATGCTTGGACATTTGGGAGTAAAAGTCAGTTTGCAAATCTCAAATGATTCTGGAAAAAATAATATTTATACACAGGGCAGGGGGGCAGAGAGAGGAGGAGAGAGCAAATGAGGCAACATGTTGACTTGGGGAAATCAGGGGGAAGAGAATAAGGGAATTCTTTTAAAGGTTCCTGTCCCACAAACCTTTTTTCAGGATCTGTAAAATGATGTGGTCCCATAAAACAAGGGAGCAAATGGCAAAAGGGGAAGATCTCAGACCAACACAGAGGCCTAAAGAATGGGGACCATAGTGGAGGAGACCCAGAGAGCCCCAAGAAGAGTAGCCCTGAGACCATGAACCTGACAGATTACCTGAGCTGAGGTTTCCATGACTGGGAGAAAGTCTAGGATAAAGTAGTGAGAAATGATTCAAAAGAAAGTGAGATTGCCAACTCCAGGGGAAAAAAAAAAAGACTGGACAGGAAAAATGATCACATACAAGATCGTGCATGGAACAATATTTATACTATCACAACCAGAGGTGGATCAACCACCACGGGGCCATCCTGGGGTAATAGGAGCACTTGTGTGTGGTAGAAGAGGGAGCACGAAAACGAGCCAGGACCCCCTTTGCCATCATCTTCATGTGAAAGCAAATGTTAGGGACTGAATATCTGCTGTCCCCCTAAAACTCCTGTGTTGAAGCCCTAACTCCCAGTGTGATGGCGTCTGGAGGCAGTATCTTTGGGAGGTGTTCAGGGTTGGATAAAGTTATGGGGGCAGAGCCCCCATAATGAGATCACTGCCCTGGTGAGAAGAAAAAGACAACACCAGAGCTTCCTCTGGGATGACAGCAAGAAGGTGGCCGGCCGTCCACGAACCAGGGTCCTCGCTGGGAATCAAATCTGCCACCACCTTGGTCTCAGACTTTCAGCTTCCAGGCTGTGAGTGGACTGAGTCAACAGACAGTGCTTAAAGCTAAGATCATTCAAGAAGCAGCCACTTGGTTTAGCAATGGTGAGGGCAAGTGGTGCTGCTGGGAGGTGGAAACCAGCATGGGGGTGGAAGAATGACCCCAAATTTCTAATACAAGCCCCACAGCATGATTTGATTCTTTATGTGCAGGTGTGGTTTTGATGAGTGTAAAATCTAACCTTAAAACAAGAAGTAAATGACCAGAGGGCAACCCTGGCTCACTCCAGATTGGAGATTACAAACAGATTTTATTTCCTATGAAAGTGAAAGTCACCTCAGTCGTGTCCGACTTTGTGGGTCTTTGTGACCCCATGGACTATACAGTCCATGTAATTCTGTAAGGAGTGGGTAGCCTTTCCCTTCTCCAGGGGATCTTTCCAATCCAGGGATCTAACCCAGGTCTCCCAAATTGCAGGCGGATTCTTTACCAGCTGAGCTACCAGGGAAGCCCAAGAATACTGGAGTGGGTAGCCTATCCCTTCTCCAGTGGATCTTCCCAACCCAGGAATCGAACCACGGTCTCCTGCATTGCAGGTGGTTCTTTACGAACTGAGCTGTCTGGAAAGCCCTGATATTTTCTGATGGACTGGAAATCCATTGGGGTCTCCCTGAGCAGGTTCATATCCTGCCAACTAAAGGTGGTTATCTGTGAATCAGTTCCTTCTTATTCCCTATATGTGTTTATTAAAATTTCTAAGAGAGGCATCTGTTACTGTTACCATTTAAAAGATGATTCTATTATCTTTAAGCTTCTTTTTTTTGATCTTTTAAATTTTTATTTAACTTTTTCTTTAAAAAAATTTTTTATTTTATACTGGAGTATAAATGATTTACTACGTTGTATAAAAGGTAATTTTAAAGAGTCTGGGGCTGCCGGGGCTGGGAGGGTCCAGGGGTTCACTTGTTCTTTTTCCTACCAGTGTGCCCATGCTAAGTTGCTTCAGTTGTGTCTGACTCTTTGCGACCCTATGGACTGTTGCCCCCCACGCTTCTCAGTCCAAGGAATTCTCCAGGAAAGAATGGGTTGCCATCTCCTCTTTCAGGGGATCTTCCTGACCCAGGGATCAAATGCTTGTCTCAGGCATCTCCTGTGCTGGCAGGGGCATTCTTTACCACTAGTGCCACCAGGGAAGCCCCTTTCTCTACCTAGTGTGTGTCTAAAAAGTGTGTATCCTTAATACAAAGTTGAAAAATAAAGACAACACTTACACTGACGGGGATTAACAATCTACTTCACATATTTATTGCTGTCTTCTGAGTTTTCTCACAGGAGATTCTGTGTCTTCCTGCACCAGAGGGCATGCCCCTTGCTCTCTGCCCTCTTGGGAAGCCCGGTTTTTCATAGGTTCAGGGGGATAGGGCAGGTGATGTCACAGAGAAAGGAGTTGGAGACTCATGAAAAATAAGAGCTGAAACTCAAGTGAAAGGCATGGCCCAGAGCCTCTGGAGGCGAGAATCCTGGGGTAGACAGTAGAGAAGGTGGCAACACCATTTGGAGAAGCTGGCGCTCAGCACTGAGGGCCACGACTGCCAAGTCATGGTGAGATCCCATCTCTGAAGGCCTATCCTAGACCCAGGTGAGCATGACAAGGAGGCAGCCAGACCCCACCCTTGCTTGCGATGGGAGTGCGCAGTAGGCGGCCGGAGTCAGGGCAAGTTGGCCATGGGCACACATCTGCTTGGTGCCACAAGGCGGCTGTGTCAACTGTGATCTTGACAGCAGGGATCCAGGAGCACTCAGCAATGTCTGAGCCATGGCTGGAAAGATGACCAGGAACACACAGGTGGAGATGGAGGTAGGGCAGTCTGAGTGGCATGGATGGCCCAGGCAAAGGTGCGGCACATCCGAAAGCAGAGACAGAAGTTTTAGGAATGTGCAGAAGAGGATGTGGTGGAGACGGAGAACCATGGAGCGGCTGGGGGAGGGGGAGGCCTATGCCCAGCAGAGGGTGACCTGCTGAACCGCAGCCTGGATGGACTGCAGAGGCCAGCAGGACCAAGGTCATGGGACACAGGGCACAGCTGTTACCTGCTGCGTGTCACAAACGTCCCCAAACCCATGGTGAAAACAGCGGCTTCTTAGATCTCATGATTCTGGGCTGTCGGGGCGGTCTGCCGCAGGTCTCTCCTGGCCTCAGCTCTGGCATCAGTGGGGCCTCCTTGGCACGTGGTCACCCTGGTGGTCTCAGGCCCCAGTGGGTAGCCAGACAGCACAGGTCTCATCAAGACTCTGTTGTGCTGGCCGCTGTTTCAGCGGTCAGAGCACCACGAAGGAAAGCCCGGGGTTGCCGTAGGGGTGGGAACACAGGCTCAGAGCTGGGGTGGCCCCACTCAGCTGTTGTTTCTGTGACAATCCACCACAGGCTTTACCAGGGACTGGACCTGGCTTCGAGGGAGGTGATGACTGACCTGGCACTCTGCTGCCCATGGGGCTGCCTGGAGGTGAGGACACAGGTGATGAGGCAGGGTCGGGCTCAGGGCGCCACTGATACCACACTTGGGGTCCTGACTGGGTGGGTGAGGGATTGAGGATATCAGAAATTTGGGAAGGGGAGGAACTAGGGGTCCTTGAGCCCACAAGAGAGTAGGGTACAGGGACTGGAGCCATCAGGGAACCCTGGAATAGGGGCACAGAGGGACCTGGAGGCCCTGAAACTTGCTGCCGAGGGGGGAATCAGGTCACCCCACAATGGGCAGAAAGACCCTTCACAATGTCCTTGTGCCTGTAAGGCTGTGCCCTCGAAATGGGAAGAAATTCACGGATGTGCTGAAGTCCAGGCGAGCCCAGGGGGAGGGTGGGCCTCCAAACCCCCACCCTTGGCTGCCACTCTAGCCAACCTCAGCTGGTTCTGGAAGCATCTCCCCGTGCCCGCTGTGCACACACGGGGAACATTTCCGTCCCGCTGGTCTCTCACCGTCCCTGTCTCAGCCACAAAGTTCCCCCCTCGTGGTTTCCTAAGCACCAGAGAATTCCACAAAACAAACACGTGGTACTCAGGGGCTTCTGTGGCTGCAAGAGACCGCAGCGCACGCCTCCACACGTGGGGCCAACTCCACATGAGATAACTCCTGGGAGCCATCTGAGCTGTGGGAGGGATGACTGGAGAGCTGGGTAAGTGTCCCCGGGTAGCTGACCCTCCTCCCACCATGGTTCTCAGGGCAAACATTTTGCTAATCCATCAGGGCTCCTTCCTGCCAGCACACAGGCAGCTGCCACCAGCCACCCCAGAGGATAACTAGGATCCCCCAGGCCACAGACCCTGCTGATGGATGCTGACAGGACCCCTTCCAACAAACATCTGCCTGATGGGTGAATCTGTGAATCGGATGTGTGGGTTTCAAAAAACCCCAAACCTTACTCGTATGGTGTCCTTGGGAGGGCTGGCCCCGCCCTGAGGCCCTCCCTCTGTGCCTGACACGTGTGTTCAGACCCTAAGAACATGGTAAGGCACGTTAACATGGTTGTGGTTGTTCAGTTGCTCAGTTGTGTCAAATTCTTTGCAACCCCATGGACTGTAGCATGCCAGGCTTTCTTGTCCTTCACCATCTCCTGGAGTTTGCTCAAACTCATGTCCATTGAGTCGATGATGACATCCAACCATCTCATCCTCTGTCATCCCCTTCTTCTCCTGCCTTCTATCTTTCCCAGCATTAGGGTCTCTTCCAGTGAGTCGGCTCTTCACATCAGGTGGCTAAAGTACTGGAGCTTCACCTTCAGCATCAGTCCTTCCAATGAATATTCAGGGTTGATATCCTTTATGATTGACTGCATTGATTTCCTTGATGTCCAAGGGACTCCAAAGAGTCTTCTCCAGACTACAATTCAAAAGCATCAATTCTTTGGTGCTCAGCCTTCTTTACGGTCCAACTCTCACATCTGTACATGACTACTGGAAAAACCGTAGCTTTCACTATACTGACCTTTATTAGCAAAGTGTTATCTCTGCTTTTTAATATGGTGTCCAGGTTTGTCATAGCTTTTCTTCCAAGGAGCAAGCATCTTTTTATTTCATGGCTGCAGTGACTTCACTGTCCTCAGTGATTTTGGAGCCCAAGTAAGTAAAGTCTGTCACTGTTTCCATTGTTTCCCCATCTATTTGCCATGAAGTAATGGGATGAATGCCATGATCTCAGTTTTTTGAGTGCTGAGTTTTAAGCCAGCTTTTTCACTCTCCTCTTTCACCTCATCAAGAGGCTCTTTAGTTCCTCTTCACTTTCTGTTATAAGGTTGGTATCATCTGCATTTCTGAGGTTATTGATATTTCTCCCAGAAGTCTTGATTCCAGCTTGTGCTTCATCCAGCTCAGCATTTCTCATGATGTACTCTGCATATAAGTTAAATAAGCAAGGTGACAATATACAGCCTTGATGTATTCCTTTCCCAATTTGGAACCAGTCTGTTGTTCCATGTCTGGTTCTAACTGTTGCTTCTTGTCCTGGATACAGATTTCTCAGGAGGCAGGTAAGGTGATCTGGTAGTCCCATCTCTTTAAGAATTTTCCACAGTTTGTTGTTATCCATGTTAACGTGCACACAGCTGCAAACATATGTCCATCCTCCTTAAGGATGTGGGGTCCCCACATTATTCAGTCACTGTCACTCCGCCCCTGTGAGCCTGGCTCCCTTCCCTCTTCACAGGACCCTGGACTCCTACAGTTTGGGATCACCTGCCCTTCAGAATCTACTCATTGCTTTTGCTCAATGTCAAGAATACCATCAAAAGGCTGAGACCATCACTTACTTACAAGGTGACTTGCCTTCCTGTACCAGATGATCACGTGTTACCACAAGTGCCGTTGAAAGGATCCAACCATGTCATCTTCCTTAAAACAAGGAACCCGAGGCCTGGGGGTGGCAGTGGGGGTGGGGGCGCTGGGCTGTGAGCTGCCATAGCTCCACCCTCACTGCTGACCCCACCGCCCACTGCCATCCACCAGCCCTGCAGTCCCGGCGCAGTCACCCATCTGCTCAGGAGCCGTGCGGGCCTAGGGATTGGGGCCACGTTCCAGGAGCCTCAGCTGCACAAACATCCAGCACCTTTGCCCTGGGGCCTTCTGACTCCTGTCATGTTCGCGCAGCAGGGCACACGGTCATGGTGCCTGCCACAGATCAGGCGGTCCAGACTGGCCCGACGTTGCCCAGGTCCTGCCACTTGGGGACACCAGTGCTAGGTCCCCTCACTGCAGGGAAGGGCGGCTTCTACTCAAAGCCTGGGGACTGCATGGATGCTGTCATCCAACTCCCAGCACAGGGCCCACGGGCCTGGGGAGCAGGCTGGGGCAGAGGGCTGGGGCCACGGGCAGGGCACAGTGGGGACACCTGCAAGTGAGTGTCAGAGGACCCCTGGCTGCCTCCCCCTCCCTCCCCCTCCAGGCTCTGCAAGAGAGACACAGCCCTGAGGAGGCGGGCTTGCGGAGGGGCGGGGGGTGCGGCCTGTACTTTATCCAGAGGCTTCCATCCTCCACCAGGGGGCTCCCAGGACAACACCTGGGTTGGGGCAATGCCTGGGCAGAAGGGCAGAGGCCAAGCGGTAGCTGTTCTCTCCCTGATAACACCCATAGGGGCTGCACTCAGAGCCTCCACAGCACAGGTTCAAGTGTGCTCAGGGGCAGCACCCTGCCTCCCCACCCAGGGCTGGTCCCAGAGACCACAGTGAGAGGACACCACCACTCCCACCCCGGGAGACCCTTCCCAGGCCTCTGCTCACTGGGGTGAAAGTGCTTTCAGTAATTACTGCCTGAGATGATCAACAGCAAAGTTCACAGGAGGCTCCGAGTCCCCAAGACCCTCTCAGTTGTGAATTTTAAAATGGCCAATCTACCTCCCCCATGAATTAGCCTACATTTTTAAGGCAAGTTTCAGGTCTGAGAGAGCACAGGGCACTCCCCCCACAATGGGTCACCCCTTACCCCTGTGCCCCCACCCTGCCCCTGGGCACTGAGGTCCTTGGGGCCAGGCAGCCACCCTACTGGTCTCTCTCCCGTGCCTGACCCGCATCAGCAAACACGCCAACTGCCCACCCCTCTATAAGCTCCACAGAGCCTGTCTCCCCCGCAGAAGGTGCTCGGGTGCAGAGGAACAAGATGCTACCCCTGCTCTTCAGCTGAGGAAACAAGCTAAGGAAACCAATATAAACAGTGATGATAAAACTCACATTTATTAAGCAACTACTATGTGCCAAGCAGCAAGGAGGCACCTACACGTCGGCCAAGGCACAGCCACACAGGCTGCGGAGACAGCGGCACCCCAACCCCCACCAGTGACACCCAGAGCATGGTCTTGGCTCCCCAGCCGGAAACAGCAGTTCAGGGTAAGTCCTGGCCTATAGGTCAGCTGGCCAGGTACAGAGTCACTGGCTTTTCTTGGGGACACTGCCCACCTCCAGCTCAGACCCTCTGGCCAAATCATGTCCCCCATGGTTCTCACCTGGGTTGCACCTCCCCTCACACTATGCTTAGTCACTGCAAGCAAGACTACTGAGTGCATGACTGAGGCACCCCTAACCAGGCTGGCCCTTCTAGCCCCACCAGTTTTGGTGCCTGATGCGAAGAGCCATCTCATTGGAAAAGATCTTGATGCTGGGAAAGACTGAAGGCAGGCAGAGAAGGCAGCAACAGAGGATAAGATGGTTGGATGGCATCATTGACTCAACAGACATGAGCTTGAGCAAACTCCGGGAGATGGTGAAGGACAGGGAAGTCTGGCATGCTGCAGTCCACAGGGTCACAAAAAGTCGGACATGACTGAGCCACTGAACAACACCTGCTCTGCTCCCTGCAGACCACAGGCGGGACCACTGGTGACTCTCAACCTTTGAGACCCTTACTATCCCTACTCTTTGGTCCTCCCTATCTGATATGCCCCTGCCCCATGTGTCCTCCTTTAGGAGTTGAACTGCACCCCTCAAAATTACCTGGTCAAGTCCTAACTCCCAGTATCTGGGACCATGGCCTTATTTGGAAATAGGGGCCTTGGGAAAGTAATCAACTTATATTTGAGATCACATGGATTAATGTGTTAGCTGCTCAGTTGCGTCTGACTCTGTGACTCCATGGACTGTAGTCCATCAGGCTCCTCTGTCCATGGGATTCTCCAGGCAAAAATACTAGAGTGGGTTGCCATCCCCTTCTCCAGGGGATCTTCCTGGCCCAGGATTGAACTCAGGTCTACTGCATTGCTGGCGGATTCTTTACCATCTGAGCCAACAGAGAAGGATTAGGGCAGACCTTAAATCCCACACCTGGTGTCCTCATGAGACGAGGGAGATTGGACATAGACACATAGGAAGGGGGCCAGGTGAAGATGGAGGCAGAGGTCAGGATTATGCGTCTACAGGCCAAGGAGCTCCAAGGACCACCAGCAATCGCCAGAAACTCAAAGAAAAGCCTGGAACAGATCCTGCCTCAGAACCCCAGAAAAGAAGCAACACTGCCAACACCAAGACTTTGGATTTCCAGTCCTTGGAACTGTAAGAAAATCAATTGCAGCTGTTTTAAATGACCCTGTTTGTGGTAATCTGTTATGACGGCTGTAGGAAGTGACTACAACTGCCCGTCCCAAACGCTCGACTGATGGGACCAGGGTCACAGATGCTCCAGCACATGCTAGGCACTGACTGTGCTGGACACTGTGCCAGCCTGGGGACACAACAAGAACCGGTCAGCAACACAAAACTTGGGAGTCCAAGTGACATGTCAAAATGCTGGACTTACCACATAACTGCCAAGTGGGGCCTTGAAGGTTGAGTAGGAGTTTGCCTGGCAAGCTCCCATCCAAACATACTCTAAGGACAAGAGTGTACTCCCTGCTGTCTCACTACCAAGTAGGCTTCCAAGGAACCCCTGGCTTTTTCTCAACGCTCTGAGCATGAGCACATACTGTGGACACAGCTCATGAGTGCAGAACATGTATCTCTGATGCCCTCTCAGAATACCAGTAAGAGAGCCCTGCATATATGCATTGACAAAACACTAAGGTGACTATACAGACTGCTAGCCCTAAAAGGTCAAACCAGATGACAGCCTAAGCCGAAGACCCATCTCCAATGGTCAGCATGCAGACCTTCTGCCCTGCGATGCAGTCTCTCTTATCTGATGTTTGGGAGCAGTGCTCAAACACACACATCTGCCCAGAGACTTGCAAAGTGCAAACAACTGGATGAATGCTGACGCCAAGGCAGCTTTAGGAACAGTGACCATACTCGTCACACTTAGCTCCAAAAACCAGGGTCCTCAGAGCCCCTTGGGCTGCCAACATGCGCGTCTGGGTCACATGCTTGACTCTCTGTCCAACCAAGAGTCCGACATGGAGTGTCACTGTCAGGGCAGACCCTGGAGCTGCTGTCCAGGTGTGACTCCTGGCTCTACCGTGTACCAGTAGGCACTCAGCCTCCCTATACCTGTCTCCTGATCTGTAAAATGGGGATGATAGTAACTCAAGACATTAAACGAGTTGAGACCTGCAAAGCCCTTAGAATAAGGCCAGTAAGCACCCCATAAGGGTTAACCAAACAAATAAGAATGCTCTACTTTTAAACCTGTATTTCTCCTGCTTCTTAAGTCCTCTCTTCCCCAATTAGCATTTATGAGGCTCCTCGTTTGTCAAAACCAGTCACGGCAAAAGTCGTCTCAAACAGTCAAGAGGCTGAGAACAAGTCCACCAGGTCCCCGCAGGTCATCAAGGAAGAAGGGCCGCGGCCATCAAAGTGAATCCCTTCAGGGGAAAAACAGGCTCACAGAAACCAAGGCATACTGCAGAGGACTGCAGGTTAGAAAAGAAAGTAACATAGCTGTTAAAAACATCAAAAAAATTCCAGCGGGAATGACTAACACCCTGTTTCTTCTGAGCTTATCTTCTAAGGAAAAACAGTAGGAAAACTGAAATCTTCATTTTCACAGCTTAAGGCTTTGTTAAAGGTGCCCCCAAACCAACGGGAAGGTATCTCTAGAAAACCACAAGACCGAACTTAAAGAACGTGGGCAAGGCTGTAAAGCGAATGTGTAAAGTTTCTGTTAGGTGAGAGGCTGGCTAGGTGTCACGCTGAAAGACAATTTGACATGCGAATAAGGGCAGCAAGGTTTGGCCGGCAGGTCGGCCCCAGGGTGTAGCGCGCTCCTTGAAGGGCTGCGGGGCTGCTGGAACTGCGTCCCACTCTCTGGATGCGCCCCTTTGTGCCTCGGAGTGCCAGCACTTAAGGCGGCGGTAGGGGCCAGCTGCTGGGACCTATTCCTGTCGCCCCGTGCGCCCCTCGACCAGTCAAGGTGCGCGTAGGGGCCAGGGCCGCCCATCACGCAGCGCCACCGCTTTCGCCAGCGAAGCGGATCCCCTGTGCGCGCGGGATGGCCGGCGGACACCACTCGGTGGGCGCCTGGTCCCACCGCCCTGCACCCCTACCCACGGACTGTGGCCCCAAAGATGGTGAGTCACCACTGTGCCCGCGCAGCCCGCAATCGATCCCGGGTTGGATCCAAGGATACCATCCCGCGAGCAGCATCTTTCGGACACCACCCTTTGGGCAGTCTGTTCCGCCACCCTGCGCCCCTGCCCGCGGCCCCTGGTCTCGAAAGCGGCGGGTCCCCACCGTGCCTGGCGTGGCCCACGGTCGTTCCCGGCTTGGATCCGCCGACACCACCCCGTGGGCCGCCCCGCGCCCTGCTCATGGCCCACGCTCGCCCCCGCCCAAGCTGGCGCACGTCGGCGGCCAAGCGCGCGCGGGGCCCCGGCGGGGTCGCTGCGGTCGCCTGCGCCCCGGCTTTGTTCGCGCCCCGCGCCCGCCGGCTACCCTCGATCCGGCCCGGCGCCCGCCCGCACCCCGCAGCTCCCGGGCCGCAGTCCGGGGCCCCCAGCCCACCTTCTGGATGGTTTGCTGCGTGACCTCGCCTTTGCCTCTCGGCCGGGCGGACGCGAAAGCCACCGACATGGTAGCGGGCGCGGGATCAGCCCTAGATCATTGGGGTTTATTCTCCGGCTGCGATAGGCAGCCGGAGGCGCTCATTCTCCGCAGTCGCTGGGGGGCGGGGGGCGCGGGGGGGGAGCCGCGTTGTGGGCTCGTCCGCCACGCCGCTTCCGCTTTGCCCTGAAGCCCGTCGCGCCCCTGTCTCGTGCGGCGCCTCAGCTCAAGGTGGAGCTCCGCAAGGCGCCCCCGGGAGACCGCTCCGCGCCCCGCGCCCGGCCCGCCGCTGCCGCGCCACCCCCCGCGCCCGGCCGCTGGTGGTTCGGCCGGGCCCCGCCCCGTTGCGCGCGCACGTCAGCCCGGCGCCGCCTGACGCCCCGGGACGCCGCCTTACGCCGGTAGCGTAATCGGGGGCGCCGGGGGTGGGCGGGCGCGCGTGGCGCCGGCGCAGCAACGCTGTGAATCGCCGGCTGCGCGGCCGTGAGTGTGCGCTTTTCCCGGGCCCGGCCGCGTCGTCCCACAGGCATGAGCTACGACCGCGCCATCACCGTTTTCTCGCCCGACGGCCACCTTTTCCAAGTGGAGTACGCGCAGGAGGCCGTGAAGAAGGGCTCGACCGCGGTGAGCGAGGAGGCGGGGCGCGGGGGGCGGCAGAGGCCCGGGCGGCTGGGTGGGGCCCGGGTGCGTCTCACCGATCCGCTTCCCCGGGGGCCACGCTGACTGGCGCGCGGTGGTTCGGGGCCCAAGGAGGCATGGTGGCCTGGGGCGCACACGGAAGCTGGGACTGGGGCGCCGCTGCAAGAAAGGAGCGCCGAGGGCGGCGGTCGCGAGGGCCGGCCGGGCGGCTCTCCGGGAGCCGGCTTCCGCGTACGGGCGAGCGGGGCTACTGGTGCCTCGACAAGGGCTCTGCTGGCTGCGGGCTTCGCTTCCCCGTGCCGTGTCCGGAGCCGAGCGCGCGCCTGCCGCCGACGCCATCTTGGCGGGGCCCCCGCGCAGGCCTGGGGGGCCTGGGGCGGTGCGAGGGCGCGGAACTTAGGCAGGGCTCGGCCCTTGCTAGTTTCCGGGCGCTCCTTGAGGGAGCCCGGCAAGGCGGGGGCGGACGGAGTCTGGACAGCTCCCAGGTAGCCGACTCCCCTCTCCCTGTCGTCCCCCGCCCCCAGAAAGTAGTTGTCCTCCAGGCCCAGAGCGATCTCGAGAACAAAGGGCGGCCGGTGTCGCATCGGCCCTGCAGTTCCCGGGCCGCCGGCGCGGCGGGCAGGCTCCCTCCTGGGTACTACTGCTGAGTCCTCGCCCTTTGGACCCTGCCCCCGACTCGGGTCTCGTCGCACCTGAGCTGTCTGTCATTTAGGCCGCTGTTTCAGGTGTGAATACCTGTTGTCTTTAAGATACCTGTGAGTTTATCGGTCAAACTGGATGATGGGTTTTTGTGGGTTTTTTTGTTTTATTTTGTTTTTTCCCATTTAGTGTTTCAGAGGCCTGAGTAGGCAGAGAAAAAACACACGGTTCTGTGAATTTTGAAGTATTTTTTATTTCATGAATCTCGAAATTAAGGCCCCCAAATCCACTTTCTGACCTACCTCAGCTCAGCTTGAAGACTACTGGGAGGAATGTCACCTGACAAGCCTCCACGGTGGGCCAGCCAGGTGTCTGCCTCTGTTTGCCCTGACTGCTGCCTCTGGGCCTGGCCGTTGCAGACAGTTTATGAGAAAGCTCCTTGAAATCTGAAACGCTTCCACCCGGTGCTTCTTTGCACGGGACATGGAGATTTCTAAACATACAACAGGGCTCGGACCTGGCCCCCCACATTGAAGAATTAGCTGGCCCAGGTGCCTGTAGGGCCAAGGCTGAGATACCCTGTCCAAACTGAGAGAAGTTTGCTTTTACAAGTGATTGTCTTGTTTGTGTCTGCTGTGCTTTGAGTGGGTTAACTGGCAGCCAGTGTGGTTCCCCCCCCATGTATTTAAAACATCTTTTTTTCTGCTATAATGTCAGCCATAAGCAGAGCCATGGGCCTCCCAGTAAGAGTTGATATGTTGTTCACCTAATACCATACCAGGCATTTCTCCACCGCTGTGCACATTGGTTTCAAAAGTGCAGAAGGGGGAGTTCCTTGGCAGTCCAGTAGTTAGGGCTCTGTGCTTTCACTGCTGTGGCCCAGGTTCAGTCCCTAGTCGGGGAACTAGGATCCCTTGAGCCTGATGGTATAATCTAAGAAGAAGGAAAAAAAGTGCACAGGAGAGAGAGGGAAGGACTTGGGTACAGTTTCATAATCACAGCAACACTGCTTTTGGAACACCTGACTTCACTGTTAGGGACTCATGTTCAAGCTTTACAGAGACTCTGATTCACTGGGTTGAAATGACACATGTTCACAAACACATGGATTATATAGCAGTTATTCCTTAGTTGTTTTGTAACTTAAACTACATGTCAGTATTTTAAGGCACAAGGCTAGTTGCCTAGATGGTGATGCCTGGGCTAGCTCTCCCAAAAGTGGATCGAGACCCACAGTTTGCAGGGTGTGCGTGCCCCCACCAAGGATGTTCACAGGACCATGTTGACATCTGCTTTTAGTGCTGTGTCTCTGGTGGCAAAACCTCTGGTCAGTTTCGTAAGTGCCCCATTGATATTTATTGAAGGTCGGTGTTCGAGGAAAAGACATTGTTGTTCTTGGTGTGGAGAAGAAGTCAGTGGCCAAACTGCAGGATGAAAGGACAGTGCGGAAGATCTGTGCTCTGGATGATAATGTCTGCATGGCATTCGCCGGTGAGTCTGGGGCCAGCACCGTGTCCCTGTGTCTTGGAAGAATGGCCGTCTGGAGGCCTACCTAGTGAGAGGGCTATGGGGGGCATGTGATTGGGTAAACCGAAATCATTTAAAGATTTGGCTTTTAAGAAAAGGGCTAGCCTCAGTTTCGGGGGTACGATCCTCCCCAGGAGGCTGAAGCAGAAGGGCTAAATGAATAAACAGTTCCAAAAAGAGGGGCTGTGCTGTCTCCTTATTGCTGCTGTCAGGAGAAAGGTCAGCTGTCCACAGTTAACCGTGTACCTATGAAGGGGGGAGAGCTGGACAGCGCCCTGCTCTCGGGATGTGCAGTGTTCTTGCACTTCTGTGGTTTCACTCATTTCCTCCTTCAGCAGGAAGATCCCGGTTCCCCTGGAGATTGACTTGTCAAAGACTTAGTGTGTGTGTAGCCTAGCACCCATAGCTCCTTAACCATGCAGCTTTCTCAGAGGATTTCACAGAGGCTGCTGGTTCCACTGTGGGGCTCTCAGAGTAACCTTGGTGCTGCCTATCAGGACTGGTTTTAGAACCTGCCCAAGGTTATCTGCTGTCCTTGCATGTGGTCTGCGCCATCCTTGACAGTTGCCCAGGTGAGGCATGGCTTAGGGGGCATTGTCTTTGTGATCCTTGCAGGCCTCACTGCTGATGCAAGAATAGTCATCAACAGGGCCCGGGTGGAATGCCAGAGCCACCGACTGACCGTGGAGGACCCGGTCACCGTGGAGTACATCACCCGTTATATCGCCAGTCTGAAGCAGGTGGGTGTTCCTGCTGTGGCTCAGCTCTGGTGATGAGCTGTGTTCTGGGGCGTCCTGCCACGGGACATCTCTGGGCAAATCGGGAAACTGCACTGGTTCCACAGGCACAGTCCTAACCTTGACTTCCTCATCTGCACTTTGACTATTGTGTATCCTTTTCATTGGCATTGTGGTGTTCTTATTTAGTGGCCTGGAGTAGTCCACATTCACATTTCAAGAGGGACACGATGTAGTTTTTGTCTTGTTCTGAATGACCGGTCACCAGACAGTTGTGAGGGGGCTAAAAGCCACTCCCACTCTTGGTGAAATCTTAGTCACCTGTGAACCTGGTATGTAGCCAGATTGTGTCTGCTGTCAAAGTAACTCCAAGGAACCCCAGCCACGTTCCGTGATGGAGTTCTGATCTAAGAATGAAAATGTAGCACAGGAAGGAGGAATGCTGAAAAACCATGGGCTCATTTCATTTTTCACTTGAATTACACGTAACCCGAACGTGGGCTTAATTTATTTTCATCCTTTTGTTATAATCTGTGTTTGGAACATGGCGTGTTTCATTTGCAGTGGGTTTTGGGCAGCCTCTGTGAGGAGGCTGCAGTGTCACTGTGTCTCTTTCTCCGCTAGCGCTACACGCAGAGCAACGGGCGCCGGCCGTTTGGCATCTCTGCCCTCATTGTGGGTTTTGACTTTGATGGCACCCCCCGACTCTATCAGACTGACCCCTCGGGCACATACCATGCCTGGAAGGTGAGTCCCTGGCAAAAAAGGGGCTTGGGGCCGTTTTGCCTTTGGAAGCAGTTTTGGAGGCTGTTGGGACCTTGAGCTGGCTTCATCCTTTAGAGGGATGTACGCATTACACACGTTGTGTGCTCATGACACTTGTGATGTGGAAGCCAGGAAGTTGTTCAGTGTTGATGTTTGGGAGCACAGGACAGTGAGCTCTAAGGACATTTGGCGTATGCAAGATGCCCGTGTGTCTTTCATTAGAATCCCATTCTTAGTGGGCATGAGCACCAACTCCAAATAGCCCTTTGCAAAAAGAAGCCATGGGGCAAGGCCTCCCCCAGCCCGGCTGCCTCTCCACAGCACGCAGGAGCAGGGTGGCACTGGCTGGCTCTGGATCGTTGCATTCTATG
The DNA here is from genome assembly GCF_029407905.1 of Bubalus kerabau. Lineage (NCBI taxonomy): Eukaryota > Metazoa > Chordata > Mammalia > Artiodactyla > Bovidae > Bubalus > Bubalus kerabau. The sequence continues at coordinate 55,606,889 of NC_073636.1, forward strand.
CCATGTAACACACATCCCTCTTTCAGGCCAATGCTATAGGCCGGGGTGCCAAGTCAGTGCGTGAATTCCTGGAGAAGAATTATACCGATGAAGCCATTGAAACAGATGATCTGACTATTAAGCTGGTTATCAAGGCCCTTCTGGAAGTAAGTTTGTGTTTGAAACCTGGGCAAGATGAAGACACCCATACTATGGTGGTGGTGGTACTTGGCCTGGGGAATGGACAGCATGGGATGGAACAGCCTAATGTATAGGCAACAAGGAGAGGCGCAGGCACTCACGGTACCACCAGGCACCACTTTGGTGCTTTGTCAGCTCCTTCTACCTCTGGGGCAGTCAGGGTACCAAGTGGCTAAGTTGGCCTAGAGTTCAGACTTTCTGAGGCTCAAGCTATTGCTCGAGTCAGAATTAGAAGAACTGGGAATAATGGGTGGGAGCTGTGAGGTCTTAAGACTTTGTCAAGACCTTGGAGGTGCTGGGGGTGAAGCCAAAGAGGCAGAGGGGGATTACAGCTTAAGGCTAGGCTGGGGCCCAGGTGTCAGGCCTTGGTGATGGGGCAGGCCGCGAGCAGTTGGCAGGGCCCTGAGTCCAGCTGTCCCAGGATCGAGGAGTGCAGATACCCCACAGGACCGTATCAGCGTGCAACCGGGGCACCCCATGTCCACCCCTCCCCTTGTACAGCAGTTCTGGGTTCAGGTTCACAGGGCACCCAGCCTGGTCGAGGTGGGTGAGGTGTCTGATGCTCTTTTCTCCCCTCGAAGGTGGTTCAGTCAGGTGGCAAAAACATAGAGCTTGCTGTCATGAGGCGAGATCAACCTCTCAAGGTAATCACCAAGTTGGTTTGCTGTCCTCTTTGGGTGCGTTCCCAGTGGTCAGGGCAGGGGGCAGTGCACGTTCAGAACTGCTCTAGCGCCAAGAAATGTTCTTTCCAAGGGTCCCCACATGAGAGGAAAAGAAAGCATTCCCACATTGACTGACTACACGTCGGTTCCAGCTTGTCCCCTGGGTCAGCCACATGTGGCTTCGCTCTCCTGTAGAAGCAGCCAGAGGGGGCATCTGGGACTTAGGTTTGGGGGCACCTTGTGTGGCTAACCATACACTGTTCCTTTGGTAGATTTTAAATCCTGAAGAGATTGAGAAATACGTTGCTGAGATTGAAAAAGAAAAAGAAGAAAATGAAAAGAAGAAACAAAAGAAAGCATCATGATGAAATGAAATTTTGCTTGTAACGATTTTTAAATTCAAATCATGGCTGATTTCCAAAAGGATACATATGCGTTTCCATTCCACTTATCCATACTGTCCAAGTGTCCCACAATAAATTTGCCTATTTTTTAACCTTTCTTTCAGAGGTGAATGCATCTTTTAGGTGTATGGATAGCTCTTTAGGGAACTTGCTCACTTTGGGTCTCTGGAGCATTCCTTTCTGCTCCTCCTCACCAGGCTCTAAGACAAGGTGATGGTTGAGTGGGATCCCTCCCTTGGGATTTGTGGAAAGGCTGTACAGGGCAGTGGACAAGAGGTGCCATGGAGGGGGTTTCTCCAGTTTAAGGGTTCTAGACACAGGATGAGTTTCTTCTCACACTTTGTTGGAGTCCTTGATGAATGTATGAAATCAGGACACAAGGACAGACTGTGCTCAGTTTAAACCTGGAGCTCACTTTGCAGCTCAGCTCTGGAATTGGTCTTGAATTTCTGGTTCTAGTAAATCAGGTCAGCATTCCTCCTGTTTTGATCCCTTAAGACTTCTGGTCCCTACCCCCTTCTCCCTTTTTAACCAAAAAGATTATCCTTCTTTTAGCTTCCAGCCCACTTACAGAGTAAGTGATGGTCCTAAACTTTGCCTCAGAAGAAAAACCCTTACCACCCACTTTGCCTGCATAGCTCTCTGCCTCTTATGGGCTCTGCCACCAGCTTTAGCGATGGCATTGCCTTTTGGCTTCTGGTACCACAGAAGAACCCAGAGGGCTTTCTTGAGTCTCTGGGCTGGTGGTCTCTTCTGACTGCATTGGTAGTACTCGTCTTGTCTGTGGTTTTTCTTGAACTGAAATCTCGGTTCAATGGATTATATCCATCCATCAGACTTCTAAAGAATACAGGGAATTCCCTGGTGATCCAGGGGCAGGACTTGTTACTTTCACTGCTGAGAGCCCCCCTCCCCCATTCATTCACTCCCTGGTCAGGAATAAGATCCCATAAGCCACACAGCACAGCCAAAACAGTGAAAAGGCCTAGATACATTGTAAACTCAGCCTCAAGTGTCACAATGATTGTCAGTTTAAATTTTTGATAGCAAGGTTAATCATAGGTGGTAAACTGACTTAACTATATTTAGAATCTCTAGCAGAGAAATACCTGTTGAGCTTGAGTGTGGAGTCACCTACCTAGTTTAGAACTAGTGTTTAGGCTGGTTGTATCCAGCAGGTCAACTGTGGAAGGTATTTATTTTCCACTGGTGAAAGATGTCAGTTGCCCGAATGGAAAGTTTCCAAGAATTTGTTCAAATTCTGCAACTACCACCAGGGCTCAGGACCTGCTAGGAGTGGTGGACTTCCCAAAAGAGGACGTTGGCCAAAACACAAGGCTGGGTCCACCTGCTGCCTGGCCCTGCCCTGAGACTGCCTTTGAGAAACCACCTGGATGCCCATTAACAGTGACGAGAGGCGCTTCCATCTGGAAGTGGCCAGGTCTCTGCTTTTCTCTGTGGTCCAAGGGTCCAGCCCTGTAACACGTTATAAAGCATCAACATGAAGTTCTGGGGCTGTGGAAGCTGCATTAAGGTAGCAAGCTTTCTGAAGCTGGTTCTTTAAACCAGTGTCCCAAGTGTCCAGAGAGCAGGATCACTCACCCCAGAAGGGCCTGGCTGACAGCCCACACCCAGACTGACCAGGTCTTGCTCACAGCACCAGGTGTCCCCAGAGACCTGACCAGCTCAAGGCCTGAACGCACACGCACAGCATGCATGTGGGACAGGCATGTTAACCCTGATGTAATTTAGGCAACAGAGTCAACAGGACTATTTCTAGAGCAAGAGAAGAGTTTTAAAGGTTTGCGTGTTTATTTATAATTACAAGTTTACATTACTCCAACAGAGCAACCCCCATTGCTATGCTCTAATTCTTAGCCATGAAGTCCTACAAAAATAAACCTAAGCTTTTACAGTAACGTAATACAGAACTAAAACCTTTATACCTACTTAAAGGGATTTAGTTACCAAGGTGCTTATGTTCATCACAATGCCCTGTCAGAGGGAACATGCTTCTACTAAAGGTCTCATGCAACGAATTTATTTCCCACCCTCCCCTCCACCTACCAGTAAAACAAAAACATGGAACTATTTACAACTGAGAAGAAATATGCTCTCGGTCAATCGACCTCGCAAAAAAAGACTGGCTCATTTCCAAGTGGATGAGACACCGAACAGCGTTCGGCCTGAGTCCAACACTGACTGGCCCAGGTCAGGGTCTGGTGAGGACAGGCACGCCACCGAGGGGCTTGTCCTGGGTGTTTACCCCGACCCCGATTCCTACAGAAGCCATGCTCCAAGTGACAGCTCACCACCAGGAGCCCCCCACCCCAACCCCACCAGCCAGCCCCTACCTTGACATTGCCCCTTGGGATGTCAGGGTCATCTGCTTTGCTTATACAACATGATCTGTGGGACACCGCACTTCCCCTGCCCTAGGCCCACCCGCCCCCACATGCCCCTGTGCTGGCCGTGCCCGGCTCCTGGGCCCCACCTGTGGCAGTGAGGGTGCCAGGCCAACAGCACCTGTGGCCAGTTGAGTTACAGAGATGCATTTGGCTGCTGCATTTGCCAAATGAAATTTGGTTCCACCTTAAAGTCAAAGCTGTCCAAGAAAGGTCACAAAATGAGCATCACGCTTTCGCTCCAGAACCTTTCTGCAGAACACCAAAACCTTAGAATCAGGCTGTGCACAACTAAAAGGAAAAATAGGCTAGGACACCTCAAAGCGGTTTCCCATGTACACTTCCCCAAACAAGAGGTTCTAACCCAGACCACATCCAAGTTCAGTCCAAAACTTAAGAAGTAGTGTGGAACTTTCCAAACTCAGTAAACGAAGTGACCACGTCTCCCCCAGTAAGTGCAGCGTTCTCCATCGTCCTCGTAGACACGGCCTGGCACCCGTGCCGCTTCAGCAAGAGCCTTCGAGAAGACATGACACCTGGTTAGTGTCTTACCAGGCAGCTCCCCAGCCCAAGCCCAGCACACCTTGGCCTCCAATGAAGAATGGGCTACTCAACCTTCCCCCGACCCCATGTCAGCCAACACAACTTGAGGTCATTGTTTTTGTCCACACTGGGGGTCGGGAGGCAGCTCCAGGTCCCACCTGCAGTTCACATGCCATCCAGACCCCAAGGGGCACACGTGATCCCTTGACCTAGTTAAAGATGCAGACTTGGGGGCACTGCAGGGCCAGGCTGGGGCTAGTCCCAGCTTGTAATCATCTCTCCTGATTGACCACACTAGAGGAGGAAACACCCCACCCTTCTGTGCCTGGACCCTCACTTTGACAACCTGGGGCCTGAGTCTCACCGTCCCTAAGAGCCCCCGAAGTGATTCATTAAGATTACGGGGCCCAGTCTGGGCCATGATGCTAAAGGATCACGAAGCCCCCTCACTTACCTTTGGCTGCCTCGTTACACCCTGCCGGTCCCAGCTCTGTGGGAAGTCGGGTTACGGCGGGTTGCACCGTTGCCCCTGCCCCCTCGAAATCCACCCCGGAAACTACGGCCTCGGAGGAACCTCCCTGACACTCCAAAGGTCTCCGTGTTGAGCTTCCTCTCCTCAGCCCATGTTGTCCGCCTGGAACTGAACCACAAACAAAGAACGTGAAACTGACTGCAGCAGGCAGCTCCTCACACAGCCTGGGGAGGAAGGAGGACAGATGGTGACTCATCACTGGAGCCATGGGGGGCGGGGGGGTGGGGGCAGCGGCAATCCAGTCAGGACCGTGGAGCCGGAGCCTCTGCACTGCAAGGGTTCCCAGGCCTGTTTCCCACTGGACGGGTCTCTCACACCTGCAACCTCTTAAGGCCAGCACAAGACTGCTGTGTGCTCAGGGTGAGGGAAGACAAGAACCTCTTCCTTTCCTTTCTGCTGCACCCCCAGCGCCCACTACTCCACTTGAGTAACGAAGGGACCTGAGTGTCCACACCATGCTCATCCTACAGACTCCATTTACTGTCTAGCATGTTCCTGGGCAGCACCTAGACATCAGCAGTTGGGTACTAAAAACAAAGCACATACGAGTCCCCGGCCTCAAGCCATCAGGTTTAAGAAAACCGTGGACACCCATGCCAGCTGCCTAGGTGGCAAAGGCCTCAAGCCAGCAAGGTCAGACCAGGAAGCAGGCCCAGGCAAGGTGGTACAGAACTGAACATCAGCAGTACCAGTGGGGAGCATTTTCCACTCCCACCCTGATGGTTGGAAAGGGCAGCTGAGCAAAGAGGGGCCTGGACCTGGGTCAGATCACTCTAGCACCAGTGACCGCCAGGGCTCCCAGGCCCCCATCTACTGATGGCGCCACTGGGGCTACTGTATGCATGATGGTAAAACTGTGAATGGGGGCCCCAGAGATCTGCCCTGAACCTGAGATCTGGGTTTGGTCTCCATGGGAGCATGCCCCAGTCTCAAGGGCACAGGTACACCACCTCCACACCAGCTCCCCGAGGCCTTGCCTGGTCCCTCAGATCCCCAACCTGGTTTTGAGTTCAGAGGAGATGTTGTCAAAGAAGGACTTGGATTTGTCATAGTAGCAGTTGGGCCCCAAGTGGTCCTCCTCAGCAGGGGCCTCGTCACTCTGGGTCACCACGGCCAGGTCCTTCTCTTCCCCTTTCTCAGCCTTGTCATCTGCACAGAGAAGCAGAACGCTGAGATGCCAGGGAGCAAACCAAGCCCCTTTTCCCAGGACAGATCCCCACTGGGCCACTCCAGCTGACTGAGGCTTGGGGAAACGCCCAGAGTGTTCTGCACTGAGTTAAAGCTCTTCTGCTCCTCAGGGCTGGTCTCTTTCACCCCGCACTGCCTCAGGCCCTGCAATCTGCTCTTGTCCCCGCTCCAGACTCCTCTCCTTGCCAGGAATTCCTTATATGACAGGCAAGCTTTCCCACTGACCACCATTCCCAGCTGCCCCCTACCCCCAGCTGTCTTTCTTTGACCCACTCTATGGACAGTCCTGGGGGGAGGGCAAATTTTCAGACCTTTAAAATTCAGTTTCTTCTTAAATTCCTTGTCCAGCTCTTCTCGGTTGAACTGGGCATTTGCACTCTCAAAATCAAAGTCACCTTCAAACTTGATTGTGTTTTCCTTGATGTTAGTTGGACGGCTTTGCCCTCTGGAGCGGTTCCTTGTTCGTCTGTTCCCTGTGAGAAGAAAGGGTGGCCTTGGCTGGTAAGCCACTAACCCAACATTGCTCAACGTCAAACAGTAGACCAAGAGGGACAGAATACATGGAAGCCACCGCTGAACCCGGCCCCCTGAAACTGTCACCCACGAGAAGCAGGCAGGAGCAGCGAGCAGAGCACGGCTCCCCAGAACTCTAAATGGCAACAGCTGTTACCTGAGCGCCTCCTCTGAGGTCTTCTGTTCTCGTCGTTCACCTGCCCTTGAGTTTGCACAGCTGCTGGCTGAGCTATATCTAAGGCGCAAAAGGAAAGAGTTTAAGGCCAGCGCCCGCAGAAGCAAAGCCCAGCAAGGGATGTAGGCGGCACCCCCAGGGGACATGTGGCAAGAGGCTGCCCTGCAAAGCCTATAGGGCTTGTGAGGTGAGGGGCTGGGGGATCTAGTTAAAAAAATAGAGACCCCCCCCCCAGGAAGCACTGTGCCTATGAGAACATGAATAAAGACCAAGGGAGAGAGCAGTTAAGTACCGGTGGTGGCCTTGGTGCTGGGTGGGGCCGGGCGCCCGTTGAGCTGCATGCCCACAGTGCCCTTGCCAGGTAACAGCTTCTTGGAGTTCAAGTTATCAAGGGATCCAGTCTGGACGGCCTGCTCCACCATGGGGCTCTTGCTGACTGAGACAGACGGAAAGCTGGCTCCTGAGTTGAGGAGACAAGGATTTAAAAATGGAGAAAAGGAGCAAACCTCACACCCCACACCCCGATACTTGTCTCCCAGCTGGCGAGTAAGGCAGGAGAGGAAGGCAACCGCCTTGAGAAACTGTACCAAACGCAGCACAGCCCTGACCTGTACCATTCCCTGCACTGAGTCTAGGCAGCAACAAAGCCAGCAGGCTCCCCTAGTTAGGGCACCCCGAGGAGGGAAACCCCTACCACCACGAACACCTCTCAAGTGCCTTAGAAAACGCTTCCCCCAAACCACATAAGCTCTAACCCCATGGGGGCTCGACAGTCCTGAGATACTGGTGAATTCATGGTCTAAGAATGTGTTTCACTCTGGGCCCTCCTGGACAAGAACCATCTCAGTCTGGCATCTTCCACAAAATGCAATGGTCAGCCTTTGAAGTTAAAAATGCTAGAACATGGTCATTTTTGCTTAAGGCACAATAAAATAAGGATGAAGCGATGAGAGCTGACTACAGAGAAGTGACAGCCTGCACTCCTCCCGTGAAGGCTCGTTTTAAGAGCCCCCAGGGTTCCCAGGCTGCCCTTGGAGCAAGCACTGCAGGAATCTTTCCCCACCCCGAGGCATCCCCAGGCCTGAGGGCAGAAGAGAAGCCTCGGAAGCCAGTCTTGGCAGAATTCCCAGTTCACAGGAGGGGCTCAGCCATAAGAGGAGGCCAGAGGGGGAGGTCAGGCCGTCTCCCCTCCCACGTTCCTGTGGGCACTGTTGCAACAGACAGCTGAAGACTAGGTGGAGGTGCACAGACTTCTGAGACAGAATGAATCCTAACTATGGAGTAACTGTTCGGAGGAGCAGCCCAGCACACGGGAACACAGGACAGTCTACCTTCTGTTGCAAACACAACAGAAACGACTGAGAAATTCCTTGTAAAGATCAGAAGTACTCAGAAGCCAGGCCCTACACACAGGTACTTTTTATTTTGGCCACACCACAAAGCATGTAGGATCTTAGTTTCCTGACCAGGGATCAGACCTGTGCCTCCTCCAGGGGAAGCGCGAATTCTTAACCATTGGACTACCAGGGAAGTCTCCATGCCGGTACTTCTAAGTGTTCTCTGTGATGGCATTAATTAACCTAGACCACTTTCTCTGACAATCACGTCACTGAGCATGGCCTTCCCACAACAAGACACAGCTGTTGTCCTACTCACACTGTAACCAGACTGGGCAAGAACCTTGGGCTTGTTTACCTTTCACAAAAACAGACCACTCAAACTATCTTGCCCTTAGAGCAGTTCTGAGTAAAGACCCCTGCTGCTACTGCTGCTAAGTCACTTCAGTCGTGTCTGACTCTGTGCGACAACCACCAACTATCTCAGGCAATTTTTAAATGGAGAAAAACCATCACTGCAGCCATAGCTCAGATCCTCTGGCATCCATGCAGGAACGCAACACAAGCAGGTTAACAGACTGACAGTAGTTGTGGGCTGTTACGGAAGCCCCAGGTACCATCTTGGACCGAGTCTCTGCAATGGTGAGGGTGGCACACAGCGCTCTCGAGTCAGATTGCTGGTGAAGGAGACCCAGAAAGGTCAAGGAGCTCCCACATGTGCAGGCACCCGGCAGACAGGGTGCACAACCAGTGTTAATAAGCCAGGGATCAGGCCCACTGTTCACCTGGTCCACAGCTCAGGTTGGCCACCCAATTTTAATGGTGCTTCTTTCCCCAAAGATATCTGAGGCCCCCGATTCCTCATGCCCTGGGTGGTGAGGAAAGTGCCACACGGATCCCAGAGCAGCAGGCGATCGCCCTGCAGACTTCCCCAACAGAAACCCCAGAAAAGGGCCTTCTGAGCAGAGGTAATACGGAATAGGTGAAAACAGGCCCTGGACTCAGGACAAGTGAACAAAGTGCACTGCCGGTTCTTTCTAATCAGTCATTTAAAACATGGAGTCATTACTCCAGGACCGCGTGCAGAACCACACAGAAGCACTTGAACTGACCCATGGGCTCAGCAAGTTATTTGCTACAGCTACCATCATTCTGGGCTACTACTGGTTTACCCCTCGCTCTTAGCTCGCAACACGGCATGCAGTTCTCCAAAACTGCTGTTACCCTTGGAAGTGAGCTGGTGTGGCTCTGAGGACATGTCAAGCTCTGAAACAGGTTGTGGAGATGGAGAAGAACTAGGGCTGGAAGCCGCGGCTGAGGCTGGAGGGCTTACCAACTTCTCTAAAAGAAGATAAAGGAGACAAGAGCAAACAAGAAAGCACATAGGTGAGTAAGGAGAGACTCCGCTCGCACCCAGCAGGCTCTTTCACAGGGCACTTTGTTCACACAAGCCTCACCTAGAAGAGGAAGCCAGGTGAGAAGGGCTCCTGCACTGCAGGAGCAGTGGTCAAGACGGCAGGATTCTTACAAGCGTGACTCATGAGCGAAGCAGGCAATGCCTGCAACTCTGTGGTCTGAATACACTGCAAACCTATGGCCAGGTAAGCCTCAGTCTATGCGTGTAGAGGAGAACTTACTGAGCCGTGGGGGAAATTTCACTTTTTGAGCAAAGCACTGACAGGAGAATGATAAAAGGATAGAATAGGTGGGTGTTGCACTTAACTTTTATATTTATAGGCTGACAAATGTGTAAGTGGTTAGAACTCATCTGTAATTACACATATCAGTTATTTCTTCCTTGAAGCAGACGTACCACAACTTCCACCCAGACACAGGCTATTCTAAAGGAATTCTGATTCAATTCATCTGTTTCAAAACTCATACTGCTGCCTCTCTCACTCATTTGAGGAATTACTAATTTCTCACTAGCTGAAGGGGCACTGAGAAAGGTTCATTACGCAGTGTGCACTACAATCTGCATGTGACAAGAATACAGTGTCCCCACCACCAGGGTCTGTGCCCACCTCCTGGATGTCACAGCTCAGGCAGTTCACAGGTGGCAAAGGTTACTCACCTAAACCCAAGGAAGCGGCATACTGCTGGCTAAGCAGGGAGCTGGCGGCCAGCTGGCTGTAGGGCGGCATCCCTCGGAAGGGGCTGTAAGGCACGTGTGGCTGGAAGGAGGAGGCCGAGCCCGAGCCCAGGGAAGACTGAGCAACGAGACACACAGGTGAGAGCAGCACAAGGCCTCCCGTCACCCTGCCTGGAGAGCACCGTGCAGACCAGCAAAGGCAGCCAGGCTGTCAGCCTGTGTTCGCAGAGGCTGAGGTGGCACCGAGGAGCATGAGCCTCCAAGATGGCCTCAGGGAGCTCAGAACTGCCCTTTCCATACTTTATCCCCAGCTCCACCAGTCTACGAAATTCTAACACGATCTTCTCCTAATGCTATGAACCCCTCTAATGGCCCCCCGCTGCCTATGACCAGAAACTCAGAGGACCAGGGGCATCGACTAGGCCCTTCCCCCAACATTCAGGGGCCCAGCTGTGCTACTAGGGAACTGTCTTTACACGTCTCCTCTCTGGCTCCCCACCTTCAGGCAGACTGGTGCCTGGGCCCTGCTGTCTCTCAGGACTTGCTCAGGTACTTTCTTCTTCTCAGCTTCCTAGGGATGCTCATTCCAAACCTTTCCAAAGTCTGGCCTGGGGCTTCTTTACGGGCTCCACAGCCCAGAGTGCAAGCTCCTACCTCCCAGGGGGCACGCTCAGCCCCAGAGCCTCCTGCAGTGTGAACCCCATTAGAGTCAGTGACTGTCGAAGTTTACAAATCAAGAAAGGGACTTGTAAACTTCTTACAAGTCAAGAAAGGGATTACTAGGGACCCCTGGGCTCCCTAGTAATCCAGGGCAAATGCCCTAACGCAGCAGGCAGGCATGTGGTGTGAGACCTGCAACGTCAATGTTCTGCAACTCTGAATACAACGCCTGGACAGTGTGGAAAGAGCGAGTTCCGCTGACCCACGTCCCTCCAAACGTCTCTGCTGCTCATAGCACGCCACTGGGGCTACAGGCTTACCCAACCCGACACTAAGGACAAGCCCCCAGGTGCATATCAGTAATTTCCCCTAGAAGCATCTCGCCCCCACCCTTCCCAGCACACCCGCCTCCCTCTTCAGTACACCCCACTGCGTGCTAGAGGAGGTTAAGACCTCCCACAGAACACCAACCGCCTAGACGAAAATTCAGCTACTTTTCATAAAAAGATCATTCTTTGAGTTGAACACTCTGGCCAGACGACACCAAGTTCCACTTGGAAACCAGCAGCTCTTAGAAACAATGCCCACAACAGAAATACGGAGAGGCACTTACTTGAACGATAGCAGGATCCTGAGGGAGCGTGTGCTGAGCTTTCGGAGGTTCACACACAGTAATATCTTTGATATCACTTCCCCGGAAGATGATGTACTCATAAATCTCCTCTCTAGGGGGAGCAGGCCTATCTGTGGGACGGTCTTCAGTACCAAAGGACCTCACTTAGGGGTTGAGAAAAAGAAGGGTTAATTTGTTGTCCTCAACCAAGTGCATTCAATCAGTCCCCTCCTAGGAGCCATCCACAGCACCCAGTTTCCACGTTTCAACTAATACCCACCCGCAATTATCAATGGAGAAGACCCCATTATCAACTGACAAGACCCCAGCTGTCGAAGCTCCAAAAAGTTCTAGGTCACAAAGGACAAGGAAAGATTCATGAAGCTCAATGTTCTCACTTTCAAATACAAGCCAGCACTCTCACAAAATGAGTCGTCTGGTTTGCAGAACCCCCATTCACATCTGACTTAGCAGATTAAACGGCCCCAAAGCTGCTTTTTGATTGAAACTTCACATCAGCCCAGGGGAGTCTGTTTTCAACGGAGAAAAGCTGTGGGTTGAGTGCTATCCCCACCCTTCTGTCCACAACCAGCCTGGGAGGAGCTGGTAGAGAAACAATGGGAGAGGGGGGCCCTGAACATGGACGCCCACCAGCAGTGTCACTGTCTCCTAGAGCAACTTCCTAGGGGGTTAACCCCTAATGGCAGGGTTCAAGGAGCCCAAGCAAGTGTCTCCTCCTGGGATCTCTGAGGCACAGATGGGCTTGAGGCTGCCTCTTAACTAATTTGAGCACACTGAGGACCAGGCACTACTCTGGGCCTCAGGTTTTCCAACCAGGGTCTCAGGCCAAATTCAGTCAAAAGTACAAATGACAATATAACCTTATAATACTAATACTAGTTAGTACTATTACAAATTAGTACTTATACTAACACAATACTAATACTACTTGTATCAACACCTCCTGGAGCAACGCGTCCATCCAAAAACTTAACTACCAGTCTTTAGAGAAGCTATTCCCAGAGCTGGGAACTGACTGCGACCTCAAGGCCTGGGGCTCTAACACAGGAGCGTGGGCGCTGCACCTTGACCCTTGAAGCCCAGCACAATGTCCTTGGCTTAATAAGACCCACCAACCACACGGGGCTTCTGCAGACCTGGCTGCACGCAGCACTTCTAAGAGGCAGGGGAACCACACTAGTTACCTTCCCGGAGAATGAAGACAAAGGAACTTTGAGGCCATCTCCTGCCTCAACACACTCAGAAAGACTCTGGGCTCCAGCAGAGGCACAATGCAGCCATCTTTTCCCTAGTCTCCCAGGACTTCAGTGGGGATACCAGCGCCCGCAGGGAGGGGTCTGTCACCAAAGGATAAACCCACAGACCGAACGTCTGAATTAAAGTAGGAAGGCGCTTTCAAACGGAGCACCTAGCCGCCAACCGATGCTCTTATCCTGGCAGGAGAATCCATTAAGACGTGGTATTTGTTCAGGCTCAAGGCCCCAGCTGCTTAATAGGTTCCAGAAGGGCTTGCAGGAGTCGTTTTCTTACCCCCCGCCCCCACAGCGTCCCGGAGAGGCCCGGGGAGACTAGGGTCTGCCCGCCCCCCCATCCCTCCCTTCCCCTCCCCTCCCCCCAGGGACTAGGTTTTCTCGGCGCCCGCGGCCCCCTCGGCCCTAGGGCAGGCAACCCCAACAACGCCGAGCCCCCACCTGCAGAGGTGGGCTACGCCACCAAGGAGAACGGGGGGCGGCGCCGCGGGTGCTGGACCCGCCCCCACCTCCCCACCCCAACTCCGGGCAGCGCTGGGCTGCGGCTTACAATTCCGCCGCCTCCGGGGCCGGGGGAGCCCATTGTGCGGGTCCAGCCCCGGAGGGCTGCGACGGGAGAGGGGCGGAGGCCGGGGGCGCCCCAGGGGGCGCGGACCGGATGCGGGGGCGCGCCAGGGGGCGGGGGAGGGGCGCCAAGGGGGGGTGAGGCGGGACTGGGGAGGGGGCGCGCTGGCGGAGGTGGGGGTAGGGCGGGGGCGCGGGCCCGGCTGTTGCGGGGGGTGGGGGCCGGACGGTTGGGGCGGCCGCGGGGCGCTACCTTTGGCGAGCGCCACGGTGGAGTTGTCCGTGTCGATGGTGTAGAGGATGCCCTCGTAGCGGATCTGCGCCTTGGAGATGAGGCTGATCTTACTGCCCAGGTACGGGGTGCCCGAGGAGCCGCTCATGGCGGCGGCCGCCCAGCCGGGCCTGGCCCGCTCGCCTCCGCGCGGTCGCCTCGTCGCCCTCTCCTCGGCCTCGGCGCCGCCTCACCGCCGCGCGAGGGCCTGCGCGGGGACCTGCGAGCCAGCGGCGGCGGCGCGCGGCCGGGGGCTCTGAGGGGAGCGCGGGGGAGGAGGGGCCACAGCAGCCACATCCGGGGCCTGCGCCGCCCCGCCCCGCCCCGCCCCCACACGCTCGTCCCCCATTGGCTCGCCTCCCCAGCCTCCCTTTAAATATGGCCGTGCCGCCGGCCTGGGGGCGGGCCCGCGATCTGCGCCTGCGCAGCCAGCGCCGCCAGCCCCGCCAGCCCGGGCGGGCTTTCCCCTGCTTTCCGCCCCACTTCTCGGCTGGCTCCCGGCGGGCCCCCGCAGGGTGGTAGCACGAGACACGACGGGCAGGACTGGGGGAGGGGTGGGAATCGGCCGGGGCGGAGCGCGCGTGCGCGGGAGGGGCGGGGCACACGTGTGGCGAAGGGGCGGGGCGCCAAGTTCTGCCTGCCGCGCGTGCTAATCTTCTCGCCACCCAGGGGCAGGGAACCAATGGACAGTGTTCACGGCTGTTTCCCCTTTACAGCAGCTTGCCGGACATCTTTCCCCGGCCCTGGGCGGGAAGGCCAGCGTGCGCCCCAACTCTCCCGTTCCCCAGGGGCGAAGATTGGGGGCTCCCTTCGTCGGGGAGTGACGGGGGGCCGAGGTCATTGACCACGGAAGTCGGAGTCACTGACCGCGGGGTGAAGGTGGGAGGCCGGGGAGGTCTCTTCCTTGAGGGTAGAAGGTAGGAGGCCGGGCCATAATCATTGCCAGCGGGGTGGAGGCGGAGGGTAGAGGGGGAGGGTCTCTTCCCCAGGCGGAAGAAGACAGGGGATCAAGGTCACCGCCGAGGAGGTTAGGGTGGGGGCTGCCCCTCGCGCGTGGGGCGCCGTAGTAACTGCGGGTAACGAGCGCTTCCGGCGCGTTGGCCGCTAAATATAACATGCTGAGCGCATCTTCTCCTTTAATCCCGCCCCTCCCCCTCTCCTGCGGTGGCGTTCCGTGTCCCTTAAAATAAATCCCAGCCGCGCCACCAGGGCCTCCGAGCCCCACCTGACCTGGCCTGCTTGCCGCCTTGTCCGGCTCCGGCTGGAGGCCTCGCAGTGAACTGGGGAACGGGTCGCCCCTCCTGTTCGCTAGACCCCTCTTCCCTGCACAGCCCTGTACTCCATGGGTGGTTACGTCTGCACTTGCTTTTTTTTTTTTTTTTTTGGTCTGTCTCTCTTGATATCAAATCAGAGGCCAGTATTGGGTCGTGTAAAAGCTTAATGAATGGTGACCAGCATTTTATAAAAACGAAACAGAATGAGGCGGAGAGCATCTCAGGAAGAGTGCTCTGGCCCTGGGAACCGTTTATTTCAGGTACACGTATTTAAGTGGGTACTTGACCAAGATGTAAAGTGCGTTGCTTGCGCTAAGTGCCCAATGAAAACGTGAGAGCCACCGCAGTGAACCCCTTACCACACCATGCACATCGGCTCTGACTCCCCATATTACAGAAGAAACCGAGCCTCCGCATGGGAGGGCCACGCGACCCGGAGGTTGCAGATGCCACAGACTCCTGCCCTTGTGAACCCCCTGGTCCCACAGGCACCCCGCAACAGAACAGTATTAGGTTGGAGAAAAGGGAGCAGAGAAGAAGCAGAAGACAAGATGAAAAAGTATTCAAAGTTTAACTGCTGAGATTTAGCTGCGCTTCTCTGCTCCTGGAAGTGCACTGGTGAGGTGACCCCTGGGCTAGTCCAGCTCCAGAAAGGTCTCCAGGCCTCGAGGCATCTGCCCATCGGCGTGACACAGGGCTCTCCCTCAGCACAGCATGGTCTTCCCCAGGGCGTGCCTGTGTGCTACAGTGCCCCCCAGGTCTCCTGAGCACCTCAGTGACCATATGGCCTAGGGTCCCCTGTGCAGCTGATGCCCCCCCAGCCACTATCCAGGTCCAGAACATGACTTGCCCCAGGTCACAGGTTCTGTGGCTCACACATCTCGCCACAGCTGTGTGTGTGCAGGGCAGCTGGAAGTGGGGGGGTGGTGCGGAGGGGTGGGGGCTGCATTCACCATCAGGAGCCAACTCAGCCGTGGACAGGGGGTTAGGTCATGAGCTCCAGGGTCAGGGCAGGGGCAGTGCCCGAGACCTCAGAGAGACAACTGGGCTCCCAGTGTGCAGCCGGCTGGTTCCCAGAGGACATCAGTCACTGCAAATGGCAGGGCAGAGCCTAAAAATACACGTGGCGCACAGGTCCAGGAAGGCTGGCTGTGTCATTCATTCCTTGGCATCCTGCCCACAGTGGAGGGCACTTGCAAAAGGACTGAGAGGGGGAGCAGTTGTGTGGGGCCTGCACATATCTCAGGAGTCTATTAGTATGGTCTGTTTCTCAAGTAATGACACACCCCTCCAGCCCCACGACCCTAAATAGTGGTCCACAGTGCCCACCTGCTCAGTCATCACCAAGCCTTAGGCTCCCAAGCCTGGGGATGTAGTGCGTGCTAAGTCGCTTCAGCCAGGCTCCTCTGTCCATGGGATTCTCCCGGCAGGAATACTGGAGTGAGTTGCTATTTCCTCTTCCAGGGGATCTTCCCAGCCCAGGGATTGAATCCACATCTCATGTCTCCTGCATTGGCAGGTGGGTTCTTTACCACTTGGGCTACCTGGGAAGCCTGGGATGTAGAGAGAGGAGCTTAGAACCCAGAAGACTCTGGGTAGATTGGACTCCCTACCTCAGTTTCTCCTTTTGCCAGATGGAAATGACAGCTGTCCTGCTCCTCTCACTAGGAGCCTGTGAGGACCCCAGAAAATGGTGTTTGTGATGGGCTTTTGGTAGGTGCTGGGGCTCTGCAGAAGCGGCTGGCTAGGTTTCCACTGCACCCACGAGCCACACACTAAGCCCTGGTGTTTGGAGGACAGTGTCCCTTATTAAGGGCTTCCCAGGTGGCGCTAGTGGTAAAGAACCTGCCTGCCAATGCCCAAGAGATGCAGGTTTGATCCCTGGGTCAGGAAGATCCCCTGGAAAACGGCGTGGCAACCCACTCCAGTAGTCTTGCCTAGAGAATCCCATGGACAGAGGAACCTGGCGGGCTGTGGTCCATAGGGTTGCAAAGAATCAGACACGACTGAAGAAACTCAGCATGCTCACACACATGTCGCTTACTAAGGACTAGTGTGAAGCTGCACAGAACCCTGCCCAGGGTTCCACTGGCGCCTGTGTCCTGCAGCAGGTGAGGGGCAAGTTGCCATAGAAAGCCACTTTGTGACTGATAGGCAACTGAGAAAGAATGCCTGGCCTGGCCACTGACCTCACAGGTATTATGGCTTAGTAGGGGCTTCCCCGGTGGCTCAGTGGTAAAGAAGCTACCTGCAATATAGGAGCCACAGGAGACACAAGTTCAATCCTTGGTTGGGATGATTCCCCTGAGGAGGTCATGACAACCCACTCCATTATTCTTGCCTGGAGAATCCCATGGACAAAGGAGCCTGGAGGGCAGCAGTCCATGGAGTCACAGAGTCAGATAGGACTGAAGTGACTTAGCACGCATGCACATGGCTTAGTAGCAGCAAAACAGAACAGATGAGTTGTTAGTAATAGATAGGTGGTCACAGATAAAGCAGGAATCGAGTCTATGGTCTGAAGCTGAGAACGTGCCAGCAAGGCAGGACCTTGCCTGTCCCCTCTTCTCCTCCAGGACCTGATGCACGCATGGGAAGGGTAGATGTCCACCCTCTGAGAGGGAGACATTGCTCAGAGAGAGTGAGGAGCCAGGAGGGGGCTGAGGAGTTAGGTGGACTGGGTCAGGGGCAGGGGGCTGGCTTTGGGAGTTTTGCAGTCTTACTGGGAGTCTTCCAGGCAGTATTCCAGGGGTTGGGAAGCCCCGGACAGGTGTGCTCAGGGCCTCTGTGGTCTGGGAGTAAAGACAAGAGGAGCAGGGTTGATCCTGCACAGCCAGGCGGCGTCCTCAAGTTCTCATCTCTGTGAATCCAATGGAAGTGCATTCCCTGCCCCGGGGCCTGCAGGGCTGTTTTCCCTGGAGGCTCCCAGAGCTCTGGTGGGTTGAGGTTCATTCACCTTTGGACGCCCCCTGCCCTCCTTTCCCTTCTCCTTCATCCCTTCCTTCCTCTTCCATCTCCCTCTCCCCACCCCTTCCCCATCTCCTCTCCTCCTCTCGCAGCCTACCATCTACCCAGCTGAGTCTCTTGGTGATGAGGCATGCTGTGGGGAGTAAACAGAAGTGTACTTGGGGACTTCCCT
Organism: Bubalus kerabau; assembly: GCF_029407905.1. NCBI lineage: Eukaryota > Metazoa > Chordata > Mammalia > Artiodactyla > Bovidae > Bubalus > Bubalus kerabau. Next base: position 55,624,712 of record NC_073636.1, read on the forward strand.
TGTGGTCCAGTGGCTAAGATGCTGTGCTCCCAATGCAGGAGGCAGAGGTTCAATTCCTGGTTAGGGAATTATATTCCACAAGTTGCAACTTAGAGTTCACATGACCCAGTGAAGGTTGAAGATCCTTCATGCTGCAGCTAAGACCCAGTAAAGCCAAATAATGTGTTAAGAAGCAGACCTAGCTAAGCAGCCTTGGCCCGCCTTTCTAGGTCCAGCTGGGTGGGACAGTGAGCAGAGTTGAGACCCTGGCAGACCCAGACACTTGGTCCCTGAGTATCAACGGGCTTCCCTGGTGGCCCAGTGGTTGGGAGTCCACCTGCCAGTGCAGGGGACACGGATTCGATTCCTGGTTTGAGAGGATTCAACATGCCTCAGAGCAACTAAGCCTGTGCAGCACAGCTGCTGAAGCCTGCGTGCCTGGAGCCTCTTCTCAGTCACAAGAGAAGCCCTCGTGCACTGCAACTAAAAAAAGCGCGCACAAAGCAATGAAAACTCAGTGCAACCAAAAATAAATCTAAAAAAAAAAAAAGACAGCAAACTTGGAAAAAAAAAAAAAAAAGAACCCAGGGACGACTTAGGGGGCACATCCCGGGACCCCTTAGCCACCCTCACCACTCAGGGCCGGTCAGGCAGACCTGGCTGTGTTCTCCTAACCTCTCCGACTCCAGCATTCTAGTGAAAAGTGGGGACCAGGTTGTGGCTCATGTTCTGAGGATGGAAAGTGTGAGCACCAGGCCAGCAAGCAGGAGGGACCCTCGTAACACCTCATCCTGGGTCACCCCCGTCTGCCTGCATGCTCAGAGCCTCCCTGAGAAGGGTGATAGAAAGGGTTGTTAGGGACCAGGGCCCACCATGCACACAGGGAGGGTGGAAGGAGGTTGAGGTCCCCGGGCTCCCTGCATCAGCAGCTGGGCCCACCCTACCCATCCCACAAGGCACCCCCACCCCTTCCATACACCTGGGCTCCCTCACAACCTCAAGGAAGAAGAGGTGTCCAGGCCGGAGAAGTCAGTGGTGAGCGTTTGACTCCTGAGAGCAGGTTGAGAGGAAGACAGGTTTCAGAGAGGAGAAGGAACTTGTCCAGAAGCAGAGCCCTGAGGCACCATTCCTGGTGCCTCCCACATCACCACCTTCCTTGTGCCCTGGGCATCTCCTGCCCACATTCTTCTGGGGTAGTGAGCCACCGGCCACAGTGATGGGCAGGCCCACGATTCAGGTGGCCTGTCCCCATCCCCTAAGAGCCCTATGCCAGGCTCTGGGTCCAACGCAGGTTTGGCACGAGGCCCATGCACCATTGCTGTTTGTCCGGCTCAGCTTGTAGGGAACCTGCCAGTGCTCCATGCCAGCCACCCAGTCCTGGCCTCCTGGTGGTTCCCAAGGGGAGCTCAGAAAAGGGATGTGGGCAGTGGAGCAGGGGGCTGTAGGGAGGGTCCCCTGTGTTCCCCTGAGCACATGGCAAGGGGTGTTTTTATTTATCAGTAGGTCTCTAAGGGCCCAATGGTGATGCATGTGTCTGTCTAGCAGCAGATGCTCTGGAGCGATCTCACAGCAGAGCTGGTGACTGCTGGCAGGAGATTGGGTCAATCTGGGCACCACACGTAAGCAGACCATGGTCACATAGACGGGGCCATGAGAGAAAGAGACTCAAAGGACCCACGCTCTGATCCTCTGTATGGAGTCACAGGCCTGCACGATGCACACAGGCTGTTGGAGGTCAGGATGGGGTCCCCCAGCCTAGGGGGTGCCTAATGATGATGAACCCAGCCTGGGCTAGATGTTCAGCCAGGGTAACAGGCTAGTAAGTGGCCGGGCTGGGGTTCTGATCTGAGCCTCCAGCTTCTGAATGTACACCCTGCCTCCTGGCGTTCCCTGTTCAGCCCCCCGGGGAGAGACCAGATGCCCTCTCCTCACTCAAGGAAACCGCTGTGCCTGTGCCCAGGGCAGGCTGTCCTGAGCTGAAGCTTGGCAGAGGGTGGGGGGAAGGCATTCCTTCATCTTCCCTCTCTTGACCCCATGCAGAGAGTGCAGGATGCCGGCCCAGGACGTTGCCACAGTAACCCAGAGACCTCCCGGGAGCGTCCTAGAATGTGAACGCCCGTCAACTCCAAGGCTGAATACCTGCTTTTCTTTGCACCTGCTGATGATACATGAGTGCGGGTGTGACACAACCACAGCTCCAGGAATGAAGTTGTGTAAATAAGCAGTAGAGGGCTTCCCAGGTGGCTCAATGGTAAAGAATCCACCTGCCAACGCAGAGGATGGGGGTGGGGTTTGATCCCTGGACTGGAAGATCCCCTGGAGAAGGGAATGGCAATCTACTCCAGTATTCTTGCCTGGAGAATCCCAGGGACAGAGGTGCCTGGCAGGCTAGAGTCCATGGGGTTGCCAAGAGTCAGACTAGACAGCGCAACTGCGCACACGTGCAGAGACGGTCCAGCCCCTGAAGCCTGTGGTCACTGCAGGGCTCTGGAGCCAAGCCGAGGGCTTCTCGGCTGTGTCCTGACACCCTTACCCAGCGAGGGGCTGGAGTGTGGATGGGAAGCATCCTGCCGGGCCCATGGGTACTTTGGCTCATGAAGGTCCACTTTGTTAACACTACAAACCTTCCCTTCTGTGGCTGCTGGAAGCTCCCTGAACACAAAGGCTCGGCAGCAAGAAGTCCTGTTTGTGGAGAGCCTGGGCCCTGAGGCAGACACTCACTGTGATGCACACAAGCCAGGCAGGCAGGCGTGTGGTGGGAGGGGCAGCCCATGGGCCGGGCTGAGGAGGAGGCTCTCCTCCAGGAAGATGCCTCTACCCAGAGCTGCTTCTGGGTTTTCCAGGAGGTCCCAGCAGCTGGATGGTGTGTGCGGGGGTGGGCGGTGCCAAAAACACACTCCCATGGTTGGAGTTGCTCACACAAGCTACCGCAGACGTCCACGAGTGTATATTTGTCTTTCCCAAGCAGCAAGCATGGGAACCGTGTTTGCCTTGGGAGTCTCCCTGGGTTCAGGGAAGTGTTTTCACAAATAGTGTTCATCATGCTCCCTGGAGTCTCAGGGCCAGCGGTCTAGAGTCTGGTCTCTCTCTACACTGGGCTGTGCCGAACTCACGTCTGTTTATTCATTTCTTTGTTTAGAAACATTATTGAGGTGTTATTTACACACCATAATATTCACCCATTTAAGGTGTTCAGTTCAGAGATGTTTAGTATAGTCACAGAGTGGTGCAGCCATCACCACTATATAATTCCAGAACATTCCAAACCTTCAAACCGGGGTTTCCCTGGTGGTCCAGTGGTTAGGATGCCGAGCTTCCACTGCAGGGGGAAGGGTTTGATCTCTGGTCGGGGAACCCTGCATGCTGTGAGGTGCAGCCAAAGGGAAAAAAGAAAGGTCAACACAGCTGCCCCAAACTCTGTAGCCATTAGGGTCCACTTCCCACTGCACTGTCCCCCCCAAGGTGCAGGGAACCACTGTGGATTTGCCTGTTCTGGACATTTCCCATCCATGGAAGCTACACTGTGTAGGTTTCTGTGACTGGTTGCTTTCACTATGCAAACGTTTATAAGTGTTTTCAAGGCTCATCCAGGTTGCAGTGTGTATGAGTACTTATTTATTTCTGTAACTGAATAACATTCTGTTGTAGGACAGTGCTTACGTGTTCATCTAGTTGATGGATATTTGGGTTGTGTCCACCTTTGAGCTACTGTGAATAACGCTGCTATAAACACTGTGTACAGGGCTTTGTGTGGACATATGTTTTCATTTCCCGCGGTATATACCTCAGTAGAATTGCCTGCTCATATGGTAAGTCTATGTTTAACATTGTGAGAAACCACCAGACGGTTTTCCAAAGTGGCTGCACGTCTTTCTGTTCCCACAGCAACGTGTGAGGGCAGCCGGTCCTTGTCTGATGCTATCTGGGGACAGGGTGTCCATGTCTCAGCAGGGCTATTCCTTCCATTTGGGGATGAAAGGCAGTTCCCTGCTCAGATGAGCGCCTGGACTGTGCATTCTGATTTCTGCAGAGAAATATAAGGTCCATGGAGCAAACACTTTGAAGGAGTGCTCAGAAAAAAGGACAGCAGCTGAAGTTCACAGTTGCTGAGTGTGTGCCGGCCAGTGTACCAAGCAGTTTCCATCTACACGTTTGATGTTTGAAGCAGTGCTCTGGGGGGTGGAATGCTCTACAATTATCTCATTTTATAGACAGGAGAGTGAGGATGAGGGCAGTTAGAGAATGTACCTACCGTTCTAGCTCTGTGTTAGTTGCTCAGTCCTGTCCAACTCTTTGTGACCCCATGGATTGTAACCCACTAGGCTCCTCTGTCCATGGGATTGTCCAGGCAAGAATACTGGAGTGGGTTGCCACGCCGTTTTCCAGGGGATCTTCCTGACCCAGGGATCGAACCTGAGTCTCCTGCATTGCAGACAGATTCTTGCTGAGCCAGGTGCAAACCCCAAACATTTGCTGAGTGAATAAACCAACCCTCCCTGGTCATCCTGCTTGTCATCACATAATGGCCAGGTGAGAGGGTCTCTGGGAAGCAGATGCTGAGATTCATGAGGGTTCAAAGGGTATTGGGGTGGGTAATGCCTCTGAGGGGAGAAGTGGAGGAAGTTGGCATAGGCTGGGACCTGACCAAGTCTCCCTGCTGAACAGAACTCTGGAGCCCAGGTGAGGAGTCCCATGTGGGCAGAAGCAACCAGGCCCTCGGAACACAGCCCCGCTCGGGAGCTGACTGCAGCCACTCTGAGAAAGGCACCACCTCCGCGAAATCTGAGGCAGACCCTAAGCCTCTAATGGCTGCGGGCAGCCCGCTGGCCCCGCTCCTATATGGGGCAGTGCATCTCTTTAGGAAGGGAGATCTGTGTGACCACAGTCCACACTCTTGGGCAAACAGGTTCGCTCCCTGGCACATGAGGGCTCCACCAGGGGTTCTCCAGCCTCTCTTCCTGGGGATTCTTGGGTGAGAAAGGGAGGTGGATGTGCCCCCACTGGTCTCGGGGCCTCAGCTGGTGCTCAGCCCCTCTGGTCTCCACTCTCCACTCTTTAGCCCACACCCTCCTCGTTGTCACCTTTGCAGATCTTAGGGATCTTCCTCGGGGAGTGACCCTCACCCTCATTCCAGAGGGTCTGAGCCCCAGTTTCTGTTCCTTCTCAGGTTGGGGACACTGCTCTGTCCATTCACGGTAAAGGTCATGTGGGGAGCACCATGGTGCCAGGGACACCCTCAGAATCCACTCCCCACCCTGCAGACTTCACAATATATGTCAGTCAAACCTTGCAGTCCCTTTCCTCCAGAATTGTCCCAGCTACATTTGTTACAGGCCTGGAGGCCCGGAAAGCGTGTGGGACGGGCATCCGCTGTCTTGTAGGGGAGAGTTCCACATCATTTCTGGGGAGGGGGCCACATCTGCAGGCTCAAGTGGCGGAAGGCCTCTGAGGAGTCAAATTCTGCATGCACACATTCAGGTCCCCACCCCCTAGGGGTCCCCGGGGTCCCAACCAGGGTCCTGATGTAGGCAGAACAGTCCTGCCTCAGGTGAGCACTCAACCGTCTGAAGTACAGCCTCTCTGGCCACCACGTTTGTTTGAACTTGAGTGTTTTCTGCTCTTGGACCTGAGATGGGGATTGCTTTGAAGTTGCTAATGAGATTGCTGCTCCTCACACTCTGTTCTCAATTATTTAACTGCCCCCAGCCTGTCATTATCACCTTAATGTCAATGTCTCAAAGTCAGCAACTTAAGTGAGGAAGGTTCCATTATCTCCTCCCTCCACCAGATAAGGCAGTGCAGCCCCCTCCACCAGCCTCTTTCCCAGCCCCTACCCTCAAGCCATCCCTGGGGAAAGTGTCCACAGCTGGGCCCTGGGCAAGGGATAGGGTTCTTCTCATTGCCCCCGACAGTGAGTGGTCCCATCCACAAGTCCACCCTGCTGCCTTCTTTCCTGGACAGCTCCACTCCCAGTCTCAACTTCTCCAGGAAGCAGACACTGAAGTGGAGTTGGGAGTGCAAAGGTTTCTTGGAAAGAAATACCTGCAGAGGGGAAAAGGGAGGCATTAGGGTTGAGCAGGAGGGACCACCAGTGGTGATGTTCCAGCCCAGGGGGTGGCTTGGGAGCACTGGCCCATTGTAGGAGTCCCACGCTGAGCAGAAATAGCTGGCAGGGGCTGGGATCACCTGAGAAGAGAGTGACTTGGGTTTGCAGCTAATGGCTGGAGGTTCTAGGTTCATCCTGCTCCTTGCAGCTGGGCTGTGGTCCTTTCCCAGAGGGCTGTGAGCAGTGCATCTCTGCACCTGCACAGAGAGGGTGTCAAGAATCCATCCTTTCCTGGGAAAACCCTCAGCTTTGTCACTTTGGGCTGGCTTGTCAAGAGTAACATACTCCCTTTGGGAGACTGGCATGGTCCTGGGCCTTTTCTGTGAAATGCAGCCCCACCCAGATGTTTAGCATCTTTTCATGTTCTTATTGGTCTTTTGTATATCTCCTTTGGAGAAATGTCTATTCACATCCTTTGCTTGTTTTAAAATTGGGTTATTTGTCTTTTTATTATTGAGTTGTGATAGTTTGTTATATATTCTAGATACAATTCTCCTCTAAGTGTGATTTAAACTTTTTCTGTACTTTTTCCCCATTTTCTTGTCTTTTAAAGTGCAAAAGTTTTAAATTTTGATGATATCAAAGTTATCTTTTTTTGCTGTTGTTGTTTGTGCTTTTGCTCTCATATAAAAAAAAATCACCCAATCCGAGGTCTATATGTGTACTTCGCTCTAACTAAGAGTTTTACAGTTTTTGCCCTTACATTTAGGTGGCTTAGATAGTAAAGAATCTGCTTGCAATGCAGGAGACTTGGGTTTGATCCCTGGGTCAGGAAAATCCCCTGGAGAAGGGAATGGCTACCCACTCCAGTATTCTTGCCTGGAGAATCCAACGGACAGAGGAGCCTGGTGGTGGGTTACAATCCATGGGGTCACAAAGAGTCGGACATGACCGAGCAACTAACACTTTAACTATTTTTTTTTTTTAGGTCTTTGGTCAATTTTGAGTTAATTTTTGTGTCTAGGGTGAGAGAGGGGTCTAGTTTTATTCCTTTGCATTGCATGTGGTATGCAGTTTTCCCAGCACATTTGTTTAAAAGACTGTCCTTTCCTCATTGAATTGTCACGGCACCCTTCTCAAAAATCATTTGATCATTCATATGAGGGCTTATTTCTGGGCTCTCTTTTCTGCTCCATTGGTCTCTGTCTCTCCATACCCCAGTTCTGCTCTGTCTTGATTACTGTGGTTTTGTAATAAATTTGAAACTGGGAAGTGTGAGTCCTCCAACCTTGTTCTTCTTTTTCAAGATTGTTTTGGCTATTCTGGGTCTCTTGAATTTCCATATGAATTTAAGGATTCCTTTGTCGATTTCTGAAAAGAAGTCACCTGGGAGTTTGATAAGGATTGTATTGCATCAGAAATACCAATGGTATCAGGGCAATGCAAATAAAAATCAATTTGGGAGAGACTTCCCCGGTGGTCCAGTGGTTAAGGCTCTGTGTTTCCACTGCAGGGGGCACAGGTACGATAGCTGGTTGGGGAACTAGGATCTTGCATGCTGCATGGCACAGCCTAAAAATTAATAAATACAATAAAAGATGCTAAGTGAAGGAAGACAGACACGAAGGAAGACATGTTTTGTATGATCCCATTTATGTGAGATGTCTAGACTAGGTAAATTCATAGGGAGAGAATCTGGATTAGTGGTTGCCAGAGGCTGAGGAAATAGGAGATGGGACTGACTGCTTACAGTTTTCCTTTGGGGTGAAGAAAATATTCTGGAACTGGGTAAGGGTGATGGTTGTACAACACTGTGAATTCACTAAATGCCACTAAATTTTACACTGTAACAGGTTGAAATAGTGAGTTTTATGTTATATGAATTTTACCACAATAAAAAAAAATTAACCTTCACACACAAAATAAAACATTGGGAAAAGAGAGAAGTCTGTGTAATTCCACTGGCCTCAGGTCCCCAACCTGGCTGCAGGAGTGCATACTATGAGAACTCAGGTGGTGGTCACTTAGGGGAGGGGAGCCTGGGAGGGGGCTCTCCAGGGTAGTGGGCACAGTTTTACTCCTTGATCTGCTGTTGGTGATGTGGGCATGTCAGTGTGAGAAGTCAATGAGTTGTGCATTTTTTTTTAAAGTGTGTGTCTTTTTCTTCAAGCACAAGTTAAATGATGAAAATTCAAGCAATGCTTCTCTTTTGCTTTTTTATTTTTTGCTTCTCTCTTTTTAATGATAGAAGAACAATACATCCATTCGAGAAAATGTGGAAACTCCAGAAAAAGCACAGAGGAGAGGGGAACCAACCTTGAGCTCCCCACCACCTTTCCAGTCTTTTCGCAGACAGCCCTGGGGCTCCAGGGCAGCTGGAGCACGGTAGCTGGAAACTGGTGAAACTGGTGAAACTCTGTGGTTTCTGGCGGATGGATCAAGCCCACCTGGACCTGGTGAGCTGTTCCAGAGCTGGGGGCAGGCCTTCTCTCCTGGTCTCCAGGTCATGTCTTTTAGGTTTAAGTTCCTGCTTTGATTCTTTCTCACGCCTTCAGGTTCATCAGGGAGAGCCCATGGGGCGTCAGGCTCCTAATGAAAAGATTCAACCTTTTGCACTCAAGAGTTGGGCTACCTTTTTGCTTTATAAGCTTTAAAAAAAATAGCATGTGGGTTCTTGGGGCAGGACATTCATTTTGCAAGTGGTTTCTGAATGACACAGTCCATTTTGATAAAAAATATGACTGGCAAATAAATGCATCATCATCGTTTAATGGCTAAGTTGTGTCCGATTCTTTGTGACCCCATGGACTGTAGCCTGCCAGGCTCCTCTGACCATTGGATTTCCCAGGCATGAATACTGGAGTGGGTTGCCATTTCCTTCTCCAGATCTTCCTGACCCAGGGATTGAACTCAGGTCTCCTGCATTGCAGGAGGATTCTTTACCATCTGAGCAACCAGGGAAGCCCAAATAAATGCATATTGGCATGAATTTGGGAAAGTCTTTAATGTGTGAGCCTCTCCCAAAGATGCGATTCGCTGGCTTGTTCTTGACCACTAACCTCATTCTGCACGTGCGACTCCCTTTTGTTTTCCCTAGAAAGGAGCCAGTGACTCATTTCGCTTATTCCCTGTTTTAGGGAATCTGAGGGAAATGACGGGCATCCTAGGCATCTTTTGTATGAGAGCACCAGGTCTTAACCTCAGTGGGAAAGACCTTCATTCGAATGATTTTTTCAGAATGTAGGTGGCTGCATCCCACCCAAAGCCTGTGGACACACCTCCCAGAGAGAGGCTGGATGCACCTGAATGCACACCTGTGCAGGTGCATGCACCATGTGAGCCTGTGTGGGTGTTTGTTTTACTTTTTAAATGCTAAGTGTTTCATGCATATAAAAGAGTGTATATATCACAATGCAGGGCTTCCCAGGTGGCCCTAGTGGTAAAGAACCCACCTGCCAATGTAAGAGACCTAAGAGATGTGGGGTTGATCCTTGGGTTGGGAAGATCCCCTGGAGGAGGGCATGGAAACTAACTCCAGTATTATTGGCTGGAGAATCCCCATGGACAGAGGATTCTGGAGGGCTATGGTTCATAGGGTCGCAAAGAGTTAGACACGACTGAAGTGACTTAGCACATATCACAATGCATCTTTTAACTAACAAGAAGAAAGTGAGCGCCCATGTCCCCACCATCCAACCTAAAGAGTAGGGCAACATTAGCACCTTCAAGCCTGGGAACCTTCTTCAGTGGAAGGAATTTCACTCAATCCACCCCCTCCACTGTGCTGGGCTCCTGCCCCTGAGTCTGGGGTGTCTTTGGCTTCAATTCTTCAGGACTGAGGGGAATGCTGCCTGGCCATGTAGGGCAGGGGTGGCAACTCAGGGTCCCTCTGCTCTGGACACTGTCAAGCAGGGCCCAAGTTCCAGCACCAGGTCTGTACACTACAGTTGCTGGACAATCACCACAAATTAGGGGTTCCCCTTTAGGAAGATGGTTATTAAACACTCATTCTTGTGTGTGCTCACTCGGTCGTGTCCGACTCTTTGTGACTCCATGGACTCTAGCCTGCCAGGCTCCTCTGTCCATGACATTTTCCAGGCAAGAATTCTAGAGTGAGTAGCCATTCCCTTCTCCAGTGGATCTTCCTGACCCAGGGATAGAACCTGTGCCTCCTGCATTGGCAGGCGGGTTCTTTACCGCAGAGACAATACTCACCAACACCTAACTGAATGATTGATCCTTGGCTTCTAGGACCTTCAGGTTAGTTGGGGTAGTAAAACCTACAAGTATAAAATAACTAGAGAATGTTGATGAGGTCACTTCCGGGTAGTTTATCCAAAAGAACTGAAAGCAGGGGCTTGAAGAGATATTTGCACACCTGTCTTCATAGCAGTATTATTCACAGTAGCCAGGAGGTGGAAACAATGCAAGTGTCCACCAGAAATGGGCAGAAAGAAAGGGATTTGATGAGAGCAAATTGCTGTGTTGGGGACAGTCCTGGCCTGGGATTTAGGAACTTTGTGTTTCCTTCTATGTCTCCATTTCCTGGTGGCCTTAGGCAAGTCGCTTGCTGTTGCTGGGCTCTGGTTTCTGTCTCTCAGAGAATGAGGGGTATGTTTAAGTCTTTCCAGCTTGGAAAGCTGAGTATGCAAAGCCTCACACATTTCCTCATTGACTTTCACTCAAGTGTGACATTTACAAAAAAACTCCACACGTCAACACATTCTCTCAAACCAAACATGCCATGTAATGCCATTGAATGAGTGGACCACCATTTGTTTATCCATTTCACTGGTGATGGAAATTTGGGTTGATTCCAGTTTGGGGTGAATCCGAACAGTGCTGCTCAGACTGTTCTGGTTCTTCCACGGGGCACACAGGACTTTCACCTATTGGGTGCAGGCGGAGACTCGCTGGGCCCCAGGCTGAATGCCTGCACGGCTTAAGCAGAAATTGCCAAACAATTTATAAGGTGGTTGAACCAATTCCTACTGTCCCTTGCAGATACTCCTCCTCTTTGCCAACTAGATGGTGTCGGTCCTTTTGAGTATGGTCTTTCCGGCAGGTCAACAGTGGGTTTGGTTTGCATTTTCCTGGTGATCGATGAGGCTGGCCACTTTTTATATTCCAACCAGTCTTTTATACATCAGAAGTCCTATGCCCATTTCTCTATATTGCATGTAACTTCTCCCACTCTGTGGGCTGCCTTTCCATTCTTTAATGGTGTCTTTTTTATAATTTATTTAGTTAGTGATTTTGGGTTGCACTGGGTCTTCGTTGCTGGGAGCGGGCTTTGTCTAGTTGTGCCAAATGGGGGTTACTCTTTGTTGCGGTGTGTGGGCTTCTCACTGTGGTGGCTTCTCTTGTTGCAGAACACGGGCTCCAGAACGCTGACTCAGTAGTTGTGGTGCACAGGCTTACTTGCTCGGAGGCATGTGGGATCTTCGTGGGCCCAGGGATCAAACCAGTGTTCCCTGCAAGGAGGGCTCTTTAATCACTGGACCGCTAGGAAAGCTCCTTCATGATGTCTTTTGATGAGAAGTTCTTAATGTAGTCCAATTTATCAACTTCTTTCCTTTATAATGTTCAGCACTTTTCATACTTATTTTTTAAAAAGACCTTCAAAAAAATGAAAAAATGAATGCCCTGGCAGTCCAGTGTTTAGGACTTGGTGCTTTTCCGGCTGTGGCCCAAGTTCAATCCCTGTTTGGGGAACTAAGGTCCCATAAACTGCATACCACAGCCAAGAAATGGACAAAAACTTTACATGTTCTGAGGTTATAAGCCCGTTTCCTTCTATAAGTTTTATTATTTTACCTTTCACATTTAGCTCTTCAATTTACCTGGAATTGATTTTTTTGTGTGGTGTGAGGTTTGTTTTTCACCCTTACGGGGAGCCATTGTCCCAGGGCCAGTGGTGGAAAAGACCATCCTTTCTGTGCTTCAAGGCATTGTCTGATATGTCATAAGCAGGTTGACTAAACACATGTGAACTGTTCTGAGGCCTCTGTATTCATCTGGCCTATTCATCTATTCTTGCACCAACCCCTCGCTGTCTTAATTACTATCACAGTTATGATATCTGGTAGTGAAGGCCTTCCAGGGTTGTTCTTCAAGATTACCTTGGCTGTATTTGACTTTTTACATTTCCATATAAATTTTAGGGCTTCCCGGGTGGCACAGTGGTAAAGAATCTGCCTGCCAATGTAGGACAAATGGGTTCAGCCTGATTCAGGAATATCTCAGATGCTTCGGGGCAACTAAGCCTGTGTGCCACAACTACTGAGCCTGTGCTCTAGAGCCCATGCTCCGCAACAAGAGAAGCCACGGCAATGAGAAGCCCACACACCACAACTGGGGAGTAGCCCTGGCTCGCCACAACTAGAGAAAAGTCCAAGCAGTAACGAAGACCAGCACAACCAAAAACAAATAAATAGATAATTATAAAAAATTTGGCATTTGCATTTCTAAAATAAGCATTACAAACTAAATTCCCACTATGCAATGCTTATCTTGCAGCCCACACATTTTGATAATGCTGTATTTTCAGATTTCCCTTGTGAATTTTTTTGACCCATGGGTTAGTTAGATATTTCCAAATATTTGGAGTTTTCATCATTTTGTTATTGATTTTATTATTCTTATTGTTAGCTTATTTGTTTTTATTTTTTGGCCATGCCATGAGGCATGTGGGATCTTACTATCCCGACCAGGGATTGAAACCACAACCGCCTGCATTGGAAGAGCAGAGTCTTAACCACTGGGCCACCACTGGGCCAGAAAAGTCCCTGTTATTGATTTTAATTCCAATATAAACAGAAAACATATTCTTGCATGATATCAACCTTTTAAAATTTGTTTGGATTTGTTTTGTGGCCCAGCATTTGCTTTACCTTACTGAGTATACTATGTGCAATAGAGAGGAATGTGTTGGATGTAGTGTTGGATAAATAGCACATCAAGACAGTTCTATTCCTGGGTTGGGAAGATCCCCTGGAGAAGGGAAAGGATACCCACTCTAGTATTCTGGTCTGGAGAATTCCATGGACTATATAGTCCATGGGGTTGCAAAGAATCAGACATAACTGAGCTACTTTCACTTTTACTTCACAAGACAATTCAGTGTTGTTCAGATCACTAGTGTCCATCCTGAGATTTTTGCCCATTGATTCAATGGCTGTTATAATCTCCAACAATGGGGGCTTCCCTGGTGGGACAGTGAAAAAGAATCTGCCTGCCAATGCAGGAGACATGGGTTCGATCCCTGGTCGGGGAAGATTCCACATGCCGGGGAGCAACTAAGCCCATGCACCACAACTATAGAGACTGTGATCTAGAACTGGGGAGCCACAACTACTGAAGCCTGTGCACCTAGAGCCTGTGCTCCCCAAGAGAAGCCACTGCAGTGAGAAGCTGGTGCACAGCACAAAGCCCCTGAAGACTCAGTGCAACCACAAAAACAAAACTCCAACAATTGTTCAATTATCTGTTGAATTTTTTGTTTAATTTTGTTAATTTTTGCTTCATATGTTTTGAAGCTATTAGGCACATAAATTATGATTTTTGTCTTCTTAATGAGTTAACCATTTTTCATTAGGGCAGTGACTCTTTTTTTTTTTTTTTCCAGTGACTCTTTTTATCTCCGACAAGCACTGTGTTGAGGTCCATTTTATCTGATGTTAATACAGCCTCTCTAGCCTTGTTAACCTGTTAGCATGATACATTTTTCTGAAGTGTCTCTCAAAAATAGCATATGGCTGAGTCTCCCTTTTCTATCTTTTTAATTGAAGTGCTTAATGCTTACCATTTAATATGATGGTGAAGTTGGTGAGATTTAGGTCTATTGTCTGTTTATGTTCTTTCTAAAATGTGCTGTTTTGTTTTCTTTTAGATTATCTGAATATTTTCAACATTCTTATTTATTGATCAGATTTTTAACTGTGACTCTGAGTTAAACTTTTTAGTGGTTGCTTTGGTATGTCAATACATATCATTAACTTTTCAGTCTTCTTTGAGTTGACATTGCACCACATCACATAAAACGTAGAACCCTTTCACTAGCCTCGGTCCATTTTTTTCTATAGCTTTCCTATAGTATATTTAAATGCAGGAAAACCTCCCACAATTCCGTGTTATACTTTTGCTTTAAATAGACATGTATTTTAGAGAAATGAAGAGGAAAAATATTCTTTCATATTTATTCTGGTATTTACTGTTTCTGATGCTTGTCATTCTTTCCTGATGACCACTGTCTATCTGGTATCACCTTCCTTCAGTTTGAAGAATTTCTTTCAGCATTTCTTATAGTTCAGGTCCGCTGGTGATGAGTTCTCTTAACTTTCTTATATAGGAAAATATCTTTATTTACCCTCATTCTGGACAGTTTGAAAATTTGACGTTCTACAAAAGGGTTCATGGGCTTTCTTTCCATACTTGAAGGCGTTGGTCTATTTCCTTCTGGTCTCCTAGCTTTGGGGAGAAGTCAACAGTGTCACCGCACTGTTCCCTGCATGAGATGTGTTGTCTTCCTGCAGCTGTTGTTGTTCTTTAGTTGCTCAGTTGTGTCTGACTCTTTTGTGACCCCATGGACTGTAGTCCGCCAGACTCCTCTATCCGGAGATTTGCCAGGCAAGAATGCAATACTGGAACGGGTTGCCATTTCCTTCTCCAGGGGGTCTTCCTGACTCAGGGATCGAACGCTCATCTCCTGGGAAGCCCTCTCCTGCAGCTGCTCTTTAGATTTTTCTCTTTACACCTGGCTGCCAGCTGTTTGTGCTGTGCTTGTGCATGATTTTCTTTGATTCTATCTTAGTTGGGGAATTCTGGAATTCTTCAAGTATATAAATTTATGCCTTTCACCAAATGTAGAAAATTCTGGAAATTATTTCTTCAAATACTCTTTTTTGCCTTATCCTTTCCTCTGTTTTTTGTGATTTTTGTTGCACAGATGTTGATATTTTGATACTATTCAGTATTACAGAGATCCCTTATGCTCTTTTAATTTATTCCCCACTCCTTCTTTTTCAGATTGAATAAATTCTATTGATATACCTTCAAGTTTACTGATTTATTTCCCTCCATCATTCCACTTTTCTGTTTCGCTTATTCAGTTAACCATACGTTTGTGTATGTGTGTGCTAAGTCACTTCAGTTGTGTTTGACTCTCTGTGACCCCATGGACTGTAGCCTGCCAGGCTCCTCTGTCCATGGGATTCTCCAGGCAAGAATGGAGTGGGCTGCCGTGCCCTCCTCCAGGGGATCTTCCCAACCCAGGGATGGAACCTGGGTGTCCCATTGCAGGCAGATTCTTTATCATCTGAACCACCAGGGAAGCCCGACTTTATGTTTAGAAAATTTTAACTTTCAGTTATAGAATTTCCTTTATAAAATATATTTTCCAGTCCTCTTTTGTGATTTTTATTTTTATTTTATTTAGTTTTAGCTTCACCATGTGGCATGTGGAATTCTAGTTCCTGACCAGGGATCGAGTCTGTGTCTCCTGCAGTGGAAACTCAAGAGTCTTAACCACTGGACCACCAGGGACGTCCCGTGTGTCGTTGAGTTTAAAAAAAATATCTTTTCACTTGTTAAAGTATATTTTTCTTTACGTGAGTGATTATAATACTTTAAAATTTTATTTTGCTAATTCTGTTATCTGGGTCATATCGTGGATCAATTGCCTATTTTTTTTTTTTTCAGGATGGCTTACATTCTCCTTATTTAGTAATTTCAGATTGTGTCCTAGATATTGTGTTATTTTGTGTTGACACTGGATTCTCCTACACTAACTCAGAGTGTTGATTTTATTATTTCTGTGTTTGTGTTAGCACACAGCAGATGACTTGGTGGGACTGACAGCAAACACTTTCCCTTGGACAGCAGCTCAGATCTCATCTCAGTTCTTTCATTCTTAGCCAAGATGCTTAGAGTCTGTCCTATACCTGTGTTCTAATGTCACCTGGAGATTTAGGCCCAGATTATAAGTAGAATTGGGGTCTCCCCTTCTCTCACTCCTTCCTTTCTGGGATGCCCTCAAATACTTGCCATAGGGTGTCACTACCCCAACTCTATCTCCTGGCTCTCTGGCCAGCAGGCCTGGAGGTGTTTCCTTGGTGTTTATCTGTTGAAGCTGAAGCTCCAATATTTTGGCCACCTGATGGGAAGAGCTAGCTGACTTTTCAGAAAAGACCTTGATGCTGGGAAAGACTGAAGACAAAAGGTGAAGGGGGCGGCAGAGGATGGGATGGTTAGATAACATCACTGACTCAATGGACATGAATTTGAGCACATTCTGGGAGATAGAAGAGGACAGGGAAGCCTGGCGTGCTGCAGTCCATGGGGTCACAAAGAGCTGGACATGACCTAGTGACTGAACAACAACAATCTGCAGTTAGACTAGAAGCTGTGAAAACAGGCAGCTCACCCTGCCATTCTCTTCTCCTGAGTGTTAACTCCTCTCCAGCATCTGCCTGTGCTCATGACAGGGATTCCAGGTTAAGTGTTATTTTGTATTTTGTCCAGAGTTCATAGTGCTATGGGAGGTCAGTTCAGTAGTTTACATACTGGAAATGGAAGCCTAGCTTGTCCATTTCTGTGAAATGATCTTGCCTAGGATCTTAAAATCCATTTGTATGGAATCTAGATTATCCTGGGGAGAAATGACATTTTTACAATATTGAGTCTTTCAATTTTTGAACTTCGTATATCCCTCCATGTATTTATTTTTTCTGTAATTTCTCTCAATCATGTTTTACAATTTTTTGGTCTGTAGGTCTTGTGCCCTTCCTTCTTAGTTCTGTATCAGGGTATTTGATGATGCTGTTTCAAGCTAACGATGCCTGCGACCACCAGAAGCTGGAAGAGGCAGGAGATTCTTCCTCCATTCTCCAGAGAGTGTGGCCCTGCTGACACCTTGATTTTGGACTTCTGGTCTCTAGAATTGTGAGAACAAATTTCTATTGTTTTTAGGCCCTCAAGTTTGTGATAATGTTACAGCGGCCCTAAGAGATTCATGGAGCTGCATTTACATTCAGTTATGTGAAGAAGGCTGAGCGCCAAAGAATTGATGCTTTTGAACTGTGGTGTTGGAGAAGACTCTTGAGAGTCCCTTGGACTGCAAGGAGATCCAACCAGTCCATTCTGAAGGAGATCAGCCCTGGGATTTCTTTGGAAGGAATGATGCTAAAGCTGAAACTCCAGTACTTTGGCCACCTCATGCCAAGAGTTGACTCATTGGAAAAGACTCTGATGCTGGGAGGGATTGGGGGCAGGAGGAGAAGGGGACGACAGAGGATGAGATGGATGGATGGCATCACTGACTCGAGGGACGTGAGTCTGAACTCCGGGAGTTGGTGATGGACAGGGAGGCCTGGCGTGCTGCGATTCATGGGGTCGCAA
Organism: Bubalus kerabau; assembly: GCF_029407905.1. Lineage (NCBI taxonomy): Eukaryota > Metazoa > Chordata > Mammalia > Artiodactyla > Bovidae > Bubalus > Bubalus kerabau. The sequence continues at coordinate 55,642,134 of NC_073636.1, forward strand.
AGAGTCGGACACGACTGAGCGACTGATCTGATCTGATCTGATCTGATGTGTTCCTGAGCTTGCCCCTGGGATGTGGATCTATTCTTGACCAGAGCACAGCCCACTGAGGCTGTGTTGCTGGTTGGGACCAGGGCCGGGTCACCAGCTGCCACCTGGCTGTATGTCTTTTTTTTGTTTTATTGTGTGGTATTTCAGGCAGACAATAAAAGCATAGGTAATATAACAAATGCTGCACATCTTTCACAAATCCAGGGCAACACTGAAATTAGACTTGTGGTTGTTTATTTTTATATTTAAGAGAGCATGTCTGGTATTTTCTCTATTTTATTGGAAAGACAATATACCCCTTAATAAACCCGATAGTCCCACACAGCTGCCAGCCTGGGAGGTCTCCTTTTTGCTCATGGCCTTGGACGTTTGCACCGCTGTGGGTGGCAATGATATACTGTTTTGGGGTTCTGGAATTCTCACTTAACAGCAAACATTTTTCCATGTTTAAACCTGGTTTGTATATTGACACTCGTTTTCAGGCCCGTTTTTCTTTTCATGCTAGGTGGAATTTTTGTTTCAAACTACGTAAGTCATACGGAAGCTTCTTGTGGGAACAAAACCACGCAGAGATATTCAAAGAAAATGCTCCAGTCCCCAGGGTGGCCAAGGTTAACAGTCTGGCAGCATCTCCCCGCCCCCCATAGGGAGGAGGGGAGGAGCCACGTGGCTACCGCCCCTCCCCCACTCTCCAGGGGGGCAGGTCTCTGCAGGGCGTCAGAGCTGCCTAAGCCGTCGGTAGCCCCCACCTTCCCTTAGGGCGTAGAGACCCGGTCTGGAAGCGGAGTCGCGGCGGAGCGGGGTGGGCAGGGAAGACGGTGCACCGACGCTTCACCTCCCACTTCCTGCCGGACCGGAGGGCGCCCCGGAGGACGCTGGGGGTGATGTCAGCACCGCTGCGGCGAGGAGGCCTGGGCGGGGGAGGGGCCCCAGGGTTGGAGGGGTCCTGGCGGGCGGGCCTCTGTGGGAAAGCAGGAGGGGCCCGAGACGGTACCACCTGCTCCCTTCACTTTAGATCACAGTAACTACAGGGGCGGGCGAGAGGGACCCCACCCCCCCGGGCCTCACCGTCTCGCGTCAGTCAGTGATTTGCCTCGTAGCACGGCTGTTACTCTTCTGTCCCGACTCCGATCTGGGTGTTCTGAGTGCAGACCACGGTGTACCTCTGTTTCCCACTACGGCACCTGGGGCCTGCTTTTGTTTGGCTCACGTAACATTTTCTGATGAGTTGTCAACATTAAAGATGAGATTTTACACAAATTACCACATTTCTGCTCTTGCTCGCAAACCAGATCGTCGGCCCCCGCTGGACTCAAAGCGCGGTGGGGATGGGACCCAGGCACCCCGAGTTCAAGGTACCCCCAGCCCAGGTTTGTTCCACCACTTTTCTTTCCTGTGTTTTGGGTAGTCAGCTTCAGGTGCAAAATTCCGATTCTCTCTTTGCAGGACTTCCCCGACACGGTCGTCCGGGAAGGCCCCTTCGCAGGCTCCAACCCCCGCGCTCATTGTCTGAACCCGCCCCGGGAGCTGGGCTCGCGGGGGCCAACGGCTCTTTTGTTAGGCGGGTAGAAAAGATCGTTTGTGTGTCAACAGCTTCCCGCATTGTGCTGCGGGCCGTGTGACTGCGGCGCGGCCTATTCGGCCGGAGGCGCTTCTCTGGGTCTCCCCCCCCAACCCCCCCCCAAAAAGAGAAGAAACCACTAGACATGTCCTAGAATACCATCTTTCGGTGAAAAAAAAAACAAAAAACGCAGGAGAGAATTTCACGTGAATTCTTCCTACAGAGAAGGTGCTCGTAAGGTTATTTTAAATAACTTACTTCATCAAAAGGACAGAACGGGAGATAAGGACCCCAGGAAGACCTCCAAGCTGGACGCTCCCTTTCCCTACGCAAGCTGCTGGTCCCAGCCGGCACCACCGTCTCACCCAGTGATTTACAGACACTCGCGGCCAGGGGCCGCGCCGCCGGAGGAGATGAGTCACTCTGGCGTGGCCTCGGGCGCCGACCCCTGCCCCGCCCCCGTCGCCCAAGCTGCGGACCTCAAGGCGCGAGACGCCCGGTCTCGGGCGGACCGAGGCGCCGGTCCGGGGGACAGGCCAGCGCTCGCCCCGCCCGGTGCCCCGGGCTTCGGGGCCTGCGCCCGCCCGGGAACAATGGCGACGACGCCCAGGCTACCTCGCTGATCCGGCCCCCAGGCAGTGCCCTCACGGGGTGCCGGGTTCCCGCGGGCTGCAGCGGCTTTAGCGCCGATATAGGCGTCCCCGCTCCCTCGCCCGTCCGCCCGCCCGCCCGCCCGGCGATCCCGTCAGCTCTGGCCGCAGCCATTTTGGAGCAAGCGGAGACAAAGAGCCAGTCATTGCTGCCGCCCCCACCAGGCCCCGGCCGCGGTCCCCGCCCGTCTTGTCCTCTGGGTCGTCGGCCTCTGGCCCGTCTGGCAACCTGGACCCCGACATCCCCGCCAGCCCAAGGACGCCCAGGCCCTTAGCCCACTAGCCCGCGACCCCCGGCCGCCCGCCCGCGCCCCGGCTTCTGCCGCTCGCAGCCATTGGCCGCGCCTTTTAAGCGCACGGCGCGGCCAATCGCGGGACGCCGGGCAGCCGGGCGGGGGGGCGCCGCGGCCAATGGTGAGGCGCCGAGCGGCGGGCGGGGGCGGGCACGCCGCCGCGCCTGCGCACCGCATTGCCGCCGCCCTCCCCCCCGCCCGGCCGCCCGCGCCCCCCGCCCGGCCGCCGCCCCCGCCCCGCCCGGCGCGCGCCGCCCCCCGCCCGCCCCCGCGGCCGCCCGCCCGCCCGCCCGCCCGCCCGCGCGGAGCCTCCTCCCCGCCCAGCGCCGGCCGAGCGGCGGCGGCGGCGGGCCGAGGAGGAAAGATGGCGGCGGGCTCGGATCTGCTGGACGAGGTCTTCTTCAACAGCGAGGTGGACGAGAAAGTGGTGAGCGACCTGGTGGGCTCGCTCGAGTCGCAGCTGGCGGCCAGCGCGGCCCACCACCACCACCTCGCGCCCCGCGCGCCCGAGGCGCGGGCCGCGGCCGCCGGCGCGCTCGGGAACCATGTCGGAGCCGGAGCCGTGCCGGCCGAGGGCGCGCCCGCAGCGGCGCCGGAGCCGCCCCCCGCAGGTAGAGCGCGGCGCGGCCTGAGCGCGGGCGGCCGCCGGCCGGGCCCGCGTCCTCACCGCGCCGCCCCGCTTGTCTCCGCAGGGCCCGCCGCGAAGCTGAACGCGCTCGAGGCCGGCGCGGGCGCCGGGGCCGGAGCCGGAGCGGGCGCCGCGGCCGGGGCCTGCCCGCCGGCGGCAGCGGCCGCGCCCGAGCCCGCCGCCAAGCCCGCCGCCCGCAACGGCCCGCCCGGCGGCCCCGGCGCCGCGCAAACTTTGAATGGGAGCGCCGCGCTGGGGAACTCGCTCCGCGCCGCCGCCGCACCTGCTGTCAGCCTGCTCCACAACGGGCCCGCGCCCGCGCCGCCGCCGCCCAAGCCTGCCGCCGCCACTGTCATCCAGACGCCGCCCTTCCTCGGCGCCCCCGCCGCGCCCGCGCCCCGCGCCCCCTCGCCCCCTGCGGCCCCTGCGCCCGCCGCGCCCCCTGCGCCCCCCGCGCCCGCCGCCGCCGCCCCGCCGCCGCCGCCGCCCGCGGCCGCCAGCCTGGCCCGGCCGCCCGGGCCCCCGGCCGGACCCCCGGCAGCCGCGCAGAACGGGGGCAGCGCCGCGCCCGCGCCCGCCCCCACGCCCGCCCCCGCGCCCGCCCCGGCCCCCGCGCCCGCGCCCGCCCCGGCGCCCGCCGCCAACAGTCAGCCCGGGCCCGCCGCCGCGCCCGCGCAGGTGGCCAAGGCCGACTCGCCCAAGACCGCGCTGCAGCCGGCGCCCCCGCCGCCGCAGACCCTGGCGACCAGCTGCCCGGCCGGTGCGGGGTCCGGCATGATCCTCGGGCCAACTATGCAAGGGGCGCTGCCCGCCGCCGCCGCCGCCGGCCTCCCGCCGCCGGCCCCGGGCACCCCCACCGGGCTGCCCAAGGGCTCGGCCAGCGCGGTGACCCAGAGCCTGCCCAGGACGCCCTCGGCCACCACCGGGGGGATCCGGGCCACGCTGACGCCCACGGTCCTCGCCCCACGCCTGCCGCAGCCGCCGCAGAACCCCACCAACATCCAGAACTTCCAGCTGCCCCCAGGTGAGTGGCCGCGCCGCCGAGCGGCTGTGTGTGTGCTCCCCAGCCGGGAGTCCAGGAAGTTGTCGGGCTGGCAGGACGCGGAGGTCATGAGCTCTGCTGGTGCGTTTCTGCCCCGGTCCGGGCCGGTCCCGGGCCTGTATGTGCTCGAGTGTTGCGTGATGTGGCTGCGGGGGCCTCTTAGCTGTGCTGGGCTTGGCTTCTACTCACCGCTTTGCGTTGGGGAACTTTCTCTGTCGGGACTTCTGCCGAGTGGGCCCTCTCCTCTCCTCCCTGCCTTGTGTGTCCCTGCCCGGTGCCCCCACAGTGGACAGCAGTAGCAGCTGGGGACAACTTGCTGGGTTATTCACTCTGGGCCGGTGACTTCCCCATGCTTGGCTCTTCTCTCCCTGGTTCCTGGGATCAGGCATATGGTTTGTGTCCTCACTGAACTCTTATGCTCTGTTACTGGGCTGGTCTGTGATTGGTGTCCCCTTCTGGTGGTCTAGGGACCCCCTTTCCCGGTGAGGTCAGGGGAGTGACGCCCCCTCCGTGAGGCTGGGCAAGCCTGCGTGGAAAGCTTTTGCTCCCCTGCTGACACCAGGATGGCAGAGTTCCCAGGTGAGCTTGTAGGGATCCCGGGGCACACACCCTTCCTGGTCACAGCCCTTGCCTCACGCGGCTCCTGCAGTCGTTTTTCAGCACTTCCCGTAGTGGCCGTGTGGTTCTGCACGGAGTCCTCACTTGGGGGACGCCCGGCTACTTTGATTGTTACCGATGCAGTCAGCAGCGGTGGGCTGGGGCTCCCCGGTCAGTGAGTCCTTTGGAGGTACAGATGGTGTAGGAGGACAGGCAGCGTCTCGGAACCCACACTCCATCTTCTGTCCTCTGGGCAGCTTTTTAAGGCTTTCTAGGTCCCCTGGCATTAAGTGTGTCCCAGTGCTTTCTTTCGGGCTTCCTGGGCAGAGAGAAACCCCAGCACTGGAGGCTCCCAGTCTCTGCTTCCATCCCTGGCCTCGCTTGCGTGGACGCAGAGCGCTCCTCCCCTGCCGTGTAGTAACATGTGCTGGCGGCAGGAGTAGTGGAAACAGCACCGCCTGTGTGTGCGTCCCCTCGTGCTTTCTGAAGCAGCCGTTGGTCACCTTGAGAGGATTTCAGCGTCTTAGAAGGAAGGTCTTGCTGTCACAGTGCCGTGAGGTTTGGAGCGGTGGCGGCACCTGGCAGGGATCTGATTTCACACCACTTCAGGGAGGAGGCAAGGTTCCAGCCAAGAGTGCTGTGTTTGGGGGTGGTCGTGAGGTCTGCCCTGCTCCCAGAAGGAGGTGATGTAAAATAGGTACCTGAGAGGTGCAGGGTGCCTCTTACAACATGCTTTGTTTTAGAGTTTGTAGGAGGGTTTCATTAAAGGTTCTGTTTTGCTCATTATGTGTATTTTGACCTTTTAGTGGAAAATACGTTTGATCTTTAGTGACGCTTAAAAAAGAGAAGTCATAGTGGTAGCAGGTTATGTAAAACGTCAAAATACTTTTCAGTTACTCATTAAAGTATCTTCTCAGTGGTCCTCAGCACCTGCCCCACTCCTGGCCAGGACAGTTCCCTGCACGACGCTTTTGTTCTGAAAACTGTCAGTGAAGTTTGTGAGTCAGTGGAGCTGGTGAGGCTGGCGCTGTGCCCGGGGAGGAGGCCCCCCGGGGCACTCGTGTGATGCCTGTAGGTGTGGCGGTTTGGGGCTGACTGGATCCCCTCGCCTCTGCATAGGTGCAGCCTGCACTGCCTGCCGCCTTCTGGGGGAGGAAGCTGTGGTTCTGAAAGGGCGCCTCTGTCAGCTCTGTCATGATTGACCCTGGACGCGCTTTCATCTCCTGTTCTACCGGCGGTGTTAAGGATGTCTGCATGTGACAAGTAGGCGACTCCTTGAAGAAAACTGTAAAAGCGCTGACTCTTTGCATGAGTTCTCATGAGTCTTTGCGGTAGTCCCGTGTGTGTGCGTGCGTGCGTGTGTGTGTGTGTGTGTGTGAGAGAGAGAGAGCAGAGAACAGCTCATGTTGACATTTGGGTGACAAATGTGGAGAGCTGTGCTTTAAAGGGGCCAAATGCTTTCTAGAAAATAAAAAACTCACATCCATCTCTTCATGCTTCCCCTACCCCCACAGTCGATCCACTAATTTGGAAAAGCAGGAGCAGAAAAAGCATAGTTAAAACTACTACCAATTCCCCACAACAAAGTACTTTCTTTTAAATAGTACAAATTAATTCTATAAATCAAAGTGAAAGATTATGAATATTCTAGTTATCTCATGTAATTGAGCGATCAGAAGATACTAAGTTCTACTTGAGGTCTCTTGTTTATTGAAAGCTGTCATCATAAAAATGTATAAAGCGGAGGTGGAATTAACTTGTGAAAATACCTATCGCCTGGCTGATAATACACTCTGGTTAGTACTCAGGGGTTAGGGGTGGGCAGGGTTTTCAAAGCTACACATAGGTGTCAAGTGAAATAACAGACTGTTGGCAATTGGAGTATGGGTGAGAGGGGCCTGCCCCACCGTCGGGGGTGGTGGTGATGGAAACAGGGACAGAGGCTTCACTGAGTCCCTGAGGGCCGGCAGGCCTTGCGTGTCTCATCCTCCCAGCCCACTGTGAGTTCCTGTTGAATTTGGTTTCAGCAGATTCAGTTGTTATGTCTTTGTCAGGATGGTTTTGTAAAGAGACGTTGATGTTATTATGATTAATTTACTTGTTTGAAGGTACCAGAGTCTCAGTTTTAATCTGCTGTGGGGAATATTGAGAACATGTAAGTCTTCAGAGAGATTGTTGCAGCAAAGGCGGTGGTCCCAAGAACGGTGAAGAGCACTAGTTAGTTCTGTACAGCTTAGAGTAGTCATAAAAGTAATATTATGATTATGGTTGAAAGGAGAGAAAAGTGATATGACACCAAAATTATCATGTGCGCAAATGGTTTTAAGAGATCTTTTCAGATAGGTGTTACATTAGAGATGCTCGTTTCTAAAGGTTATCTTTCGTTGGCAAGTTTGCATTTTCAGTAGTGTGTGTCTCTGTCTGTTCTGCTTTCACGGAGAATTTGTCCTCCTGTGATGCTCAGGTTTGGCTGAAGTACAGTTCTCATTCCAGGAGAGAACGCCTTTCCTCCATACCCTGGCTTCGGGACGATTGCATGGGGCTGACTTAAGATAAGCAGTCTTCAGGTGGCTGCGCTTGGAAAGGCGAGGTCTAGGGTAGGGTTCCCATCCTTGGTGAATGGAACTGTTGGATGGTGGGGAAAGAGGAAGAGTCTGGGGGCCAACTGCTGTGTAGACTGGGTTGAGTTCCGGGATGGCGGACCCTGAGCAGGATGGTAGGGCTTGGGGCTCAGGATGTTCTGGTGGCCGACTTCTGCAGAAGTGTTTGGCACAGGGGATAGCCTTAGGAGTTTATATGTTGTCACTTGAGGGCACTCTTCACCTGGGACAGAATACATGGTCCTTGGGCCTCCGTTTCCCCAGGTAGAAAGTGGGCTTGGCCCCGTTGTGAAGGCTGTGAAACTGCATTGGGATGAACCATGCACGTCTGTCAAGTGGTGTTTATTCACGTGCTGTCTCAGCTCCCTGGCCTTTGTCATCAGCTTCAAGCAGTACTTCCTATGGATGTAGCCGAGTCTACAGGATGGCTTTATTCCCATCAAAACTGCGCCCAGATGGGATAGGTTCTCAGCACCCGGGGAGCTTGGTTCTGATGCTCTGCTCAGCGACAGAAGAGGTGATGTCTCTGAGTCACTTCCCCGCTGCCAGCTTGGGGGAGGCCCTCAGTGGACAAGCAGGCGGTCCCTGCTCTTCGCTCTCTGCCCCACCTTCTGTCCTGGCTGTCCCTGTCTCTTTAGTGTGGACATAGCTGTCTTGGTGACGTGGTCTGGGATGATGTCCTATGCCCATGTGGGTGTCTGTGGACTGATGATCCTCACATTTTAGCAGCAACCCGGAAAGGTACCCCCAGGCCTTTTGGGGATGTCTCTTCCCACTGCTCACTGTGCTCCCGGGCAGTGAACCCTGCCCTAGTGGTGGAGTCACCGGAGTCTGAGAAGTTTGACAACAGCCAGTCCTGCTGCAGGAGGGCTGAGCCCTTATCTGTTAGGGCTCTGGAAGGAAGCAGCGAGGAAGATGGTCTTCTGGCTGGTGGGTAGCCATCCTGTCTCCCTGGACTGTGGGGGTGGAGCCTGGGCTCCTCAGATACCTTCACAGTTGCTGACCGGTGGGCGCTGGGCCCCCAGCGGTGGGGTGGGATCAGAACAGGACTGGCCAGTTCTGCCCTGCCCTAGCTCAGGAGTGGGAGAGAGCAGTAGGGGCGGGTGCACCTGTTTGTTTCTTTGAAATCGTAATGAGATGACGGTGGTTCTGACGTGCTTCTTGAGCCGTTTGCAGTGTGTAAATGTAAGCTTTCCTCATCTTAAGTGATAGGTCTGAGGAAAGCTTTTTTATAAATCACTAGTTGCATGTGAGTTGATCAAAACATAATTAAAACTGTTTTTGAAAATCTTGAAGCAGAGATTTGAAAGGACTCTGGAGAAACTTGCCTGAGCTTTGGGGTAATTTGCATCATTCTCAAAAGCACTTTTCCGTGTCTTCAAGTTGATAACAAGCAGGAGACTCAGGTTTTCCAGATTGTCTTGACTGACTCAGTCGCTGCTTGGGGCTCTCACCTCTGAGGTTTGTCTTTGGCTGGAGGTTGGCAGCCTATTATTTAATCAGGCTATTTAATCAGGCTTTTGATAGTAACAGGACAAACTGAGAAAGAAAAACAAGGGAGAGGGGAGCTGTCTGCAACAGGACCCTCCGTCCTGGGTGTTGTGTGCCTGGCAGGTGACTGCGTTGCGCTGTTTCCTTTCGGGCCTGAGGGGTCATGGCTCCTGGTCTGTAAATTACAAACACTGCACTTCAGACCATCTTAGAATAATTGCTCTTTAACGCCGAGTGAAGTAGATTAAGTGCTATAAAATTATGTTTGAAAATTGGAAACTTTATATTTCTAGGATAGGGCCATGCAAGCTTTAAATTAACAGTTTTGAATTTTACATATCCTCAAATAGCTACACCAAGAAATTAAAACCTTCAGAAGACAAAATTGTCCACAATTTAGATTCCTCCCTTGCTCCCAGTTTGAGAAGCGCATGGATGCCACACCTGTTTCTTGTCTGGCTGCCTGCCTGGCTGCGCTGCTGCTTGGGGGTGGGTGGAGGCCGTGCGTGGGTGGAGGGGGGAGCCCCCCACCCTCCCAGCGTGGGCTTCCTGATGGACGTGACGCAGGCCTGTGAGCGCAGAGCCCCTCTGCAGCCCTGCGGGCTTGTGAAGCTGGGTCGGACATTTGTCCTTCCCTCCCGAAGTTAGAGCCTGGATGGGACCTTTCTTTGTTTTCCACGTGGCCTGGGAGGATGGGACATGCCTGCTGATGTTGAGCCCCAAACTTGGGAGGTACGTGACCAGGTGAAGAGGAGGGTGCAGGGGGTCGGTGCTGATGCTGGGGAACCTGTGTCCGGGAGGGCTTGGTATCATCTGAGTATCGTCCCGCTCCAGAGATGGGGAAATCCTAAAACAGTTCTTCAAATTGGATGTTGGATTTCAGAACTTGGGGGCAAGTGGTAAGAAGGTTCTACCTTGTGAGTGACTTGTTTTGGGGGTCAGTGGCCTGAGTGGACACTGAATGGACAGGGCAGGACTCAGAGACCTCAGCCCCCTCCCCAGTGCTGGGCACGGCCGGCCTGCTGGTCAGGCAGAAAGAGGCCGGTGGGGTCAGCAAGGAGGCCGCGGGCTTTGGGGAGGAAGTGTATACTGTGCTTACACCTGAGTCTCGGGGTCGGGGGGAGAAGGCAGCTTTTCTGCTCTTTGTGCTGAAGTACGTGGACAGCCACTCAGGAAAGGTGGTTAAAGGAGTTTATACAGCTCTCAAAGTGGGGCTCGTCTTCATGAAGTTTATTCAGATGGACGCCAGGCGTTAGTGAGCTTGGCACGGAAGAGACAGGCCTGTGTCTAGCCTGTTTGATCTTGTAAAAATGCTGTAAAATAGTAGTGTCGTACGTATCAAGGTAAGTATTCGAAGAGTTAAAAAGGAATATGTTCTTGATTTTTTAAAAATAAATATGTTATACAAATTGTTGGTCACTTGAAAATGATTTCTTTACCCACCTGTTTTTTCTGATCATAAAATTAGTTTTATTCATTATAGGAAGTTTGGAAAGAAAGGGAAAGTGTAAGGAGGGAAAAAGACGTCACTTGTAACCTCACTTGTCGGCCAGGTCTCATTTTGACGATGTCATCTCAGCCCGTGTCGGGTGCAGAAGTGCTTCTAACTTTTGCGGAGCCGGGGTCACCCCATAAGGGCCGCCTTCTCCTGCCTGTTTTGGGTTGGCTCCCACCCCTCGGTGGTCTTGGACATTCCCTGCGTCCGCCTGGTGCCTCCCTGCCTCGGGCCGCACATCAGCGCCGTGGCACCTGTGGTGCTCGTGGCCACTGGCCTCTCGTGGCCGTCCCGCGTCCACTCTGCGCGCCTGCTGTGCTGAACGTTTTCAAGTCTTTGATACTGGTGTCCTTTGAAGGACTCGACTGTTTACGCTTTTAAAACCGTGGTGTTTAGAAACATGGCCAAAATGTGACTTTTTAGAAACCAGCAGTGTTCTAAAGATTTTCTTTAGCAAGTTGTATCTGGTTTCATGGCTGGATGTTTAAACCATGTGAGGGTAATTAAGCCCTTGGTTGATGGAGGTGTTGGTGGAGACCGTGTCCTGCTTTCCAGGCATGGACTGAGCCAGTGAGCCAGGCTGCTGTGGATGCCGGCTCGAGGCTGGGGCCCCAGACCCACAGAGCCCCTGCTGTTGGGGGCTTGGTTTTGCGGGTTTCTCACCCCAGGTTGATGGTGTGGACAAGGGACCAGAAGGCCTTCCAAGCAGGCAGTTGAGGCCTGGGTGGTGAGAAGGGAGCTGCATGCTGCCGGGGACCTGGCTTCAGGAGAGGAAGGGGCCAGTGCAGGGACTTAAGAGCAGGTCAGGGAGGAGAGCCCAAGTTGGGGGAGCCATGGGAACTGGCTGGGGGCCGGCTGGTCACAGAGCTGTGCATTCAGAAGTGCTGGGGGTTGAGTTTATTCCAGGGTTCTCAGCAGGGTGGTGGTTGGATCTGAGCTGTGTTATGAGAGCACTTTCTGTGTGTGGAATACAGGGGTGAGGTAGGTAGAGGCAGGTTGGCCAGCAGGGGTTGGTGGTGGCCAGGGCAGCAGCCAGGCGTACGCAGGTAGTCGGGCCTGGGACGCCAGTGTCGACATGGAGCATGGTGGACCTACTGATAGTTTGGAGGTCAGGGGTAAGGACAGGGCATCCTGGGGGGAGTGAGGTTGGGGACTGTGGTGGCATGAAAGAAGGTGGAACATTCCCTGGGGGCCAGTGGGGGTGGGCACAAGTGTGCTTGTTTGGACATGTTAAATTTGAGATGCCTGTTTGTGGAGGAAATGGAGGGAGTTGAATATAAGCAGAAGATTGAGGGAGAGGTCAGAAGAGGTCAGAATGTGGGAGTCGTGGTGTTTGATGGAATTTTTAGTCGTGGGGTCACCCCCACGGGAGCCTCAGTGCAGATCCAGAGAGAGAGGGCTGCCTTCTGGGAGAAGGTGGAGAGGGGCAGACCCTGCTGGGCAGAGGGTGAGGAGGAAGGGGGGTGTCTGAATGCTGCCAGCCCTTCTGGGGAGAGTATTTTGTGACGTTGGAGCTTGTCACTGGGGAAGTGCTGTCCACTGGCCTCTCTGCCTTATATGAAAACCCCTTAGAATGAATGTCAGTGCTCTCCTTGTGGGGCTCGAGTCAATGAGCCCAGGTGTGTGCAGTCCTTGACTCCTGCCACATGCCAGTGGGTAGGCATCTGTAGGTCTTCAGGGGCCTGTCCGTTTCTGGAGCTGATGGTCCCCTGCAGATGACCTCCTTTGAAGATACTGAGACTGGAGGTGAGTCGCTTTTCAAGGACCTAATGGCCACTTACCAAGGGGCTGGGCATCCAGGGTGCTGCCCTCCTTACAGTACGCCCTCTGGGCTGTGCCCACTGGAGCAGCTGGTGTTCAGGGACCAGGCTTTGCGCAGGGAAAGTCCGCATGTGGAGAGGCTGTCCCAGGGAGCATGCTCGCTTCCTGTCTGGAAAGCAGGTGTGGCAGGGCGTGGAGTGCCCGGCTGTGGGCTTCTCCTGGTGGCAGGAACTGTGCTCCATGGTCTTGGCTTTGAAAGGCCCGTCACGGCCCCTGCAAGTGCTCTGGTTGAGGCCACCCTGCTGACTGGGAGGGTGAGCCGTCCGGAGGCACCCTGGCCTCGAGGGGCAGAGGCCGCGGCTCCTCCAGCTGGGCCCTGAAGGCATAGAGCTGTCTTGGTGGACAGTCAGTGGCCCTATTCGTGGCCCCGCAGGCCAGGTCGGTGGTTCCAGAGCTTGGCCGCTCATCGATCAGCAAGCATGAACTGAGCACCAAGTTCAAGTCCGACCTGGTGCTGAGCAGGACTGTCCTGCCCTCAGGGAGTGCCCTTCTGATGGGCGGGGAATGGCTGAACCTCTGCAGGTCAGTGGGGGTGGGGCGAGTGGAATGTCATTTCTGAGTTGCCGTGTCATTAGTCACTCCCTCCCTTGGTGTAATTTCTCAAAATAGGCTTTCTGCCTGTTCTGTTCAGTTCTGGATGCACCGCAGTTCCCTCTGCTGCTTTGGACTGATTAGATAACAAGTCAGGTTTCATGCCGCTTAGTGACGTGTTTTGCAGTTAAACTCAGTTCAGAATGTCCACCTTGAAAGTCCTCGGGTGATGAAGACAGCCTCCAGCTGGGCCACGGGAATGATGGGCAAAGAGCTGGTTAGGGATCATGTGGGTCCAGGCAAGGCTCCCAACCTCTGTGTGCCTTGGCAGCCTGGCCTGGGCCCTCGTGGGCCGACAGCTTTTCTTCCACGCTGAGCAGTTGGGAAACCACACGCCTCTGTGAATGTCTCTGAGGCTGCGCTTGGGGGTAGTGTTGGCTTTGTGACCTTGGGGGCTGCCGGCCTGCTGGGGACCTGCCACCCTAGAGAGAAGTGTCCTGTCCCGGCCTAGCCTCAGCAAGGTGAGACAGGCCGTGTGGAGACGCGTGGGCACAAGCAGAGCTGAGCATCTGGGCTCCATTCCCTGAGTCAGCACGGTTGGCCAGCACGAGTACCCCGTGTGCAGGGAGAGGGGGGCCCAGAGTGAGCCCACTTCCATGGCTGTGCAGGGACACTGCTGGGATCAGTGTGTTCCCCCCTGTCGTGTGTTCCTTCACTTGAGGGCAGTTGTCCAGAGGATGGGCTTTAACCCTCTGAAGGTGTGGCTTCTGAACCCCGGCCCCCAGCAGAGCAGGCCCTTCCTCAGGACCATGGGTCTCTCCCTGAGACTTGTCTCCAGGAGCCGCAGCCAGCAGGGTAGGTGTTCTGAGTCTGTGTAGGTGGGACTTCCTGGGAATTACCCGTGGGTCTCGATTGTGGGCTCATCAGTGAAGCAGGGTGCCTGGGCCTTGCTCTGCCTCGACTTCCGCGTTGGCATGGCGCTTATGTGGGGAGTCCCGGAGACCTGGGGTGTTTATGGACAGTCCATTGTTTAGCAGACTGGCCGAAACTTCAGGAAGCATTGGTTGAGACAGAGACCAGTGGAGGGCAGGATGTGTGTTTGGATATGAGGTGTGTAGAGTTGAATTAGTCACAGTCTCCGGTCGTTTACCAGTTAAATAATCACCTGTGACACCCCTGGCAGGAGACCTGGGTCCCTGCCTGCCTCCCGTGTGCCTGTCTGGACCCTACCTCCCCAGCCGCAGCAGCCCGTGTCCCCACTTGTGGTCACCACACCCTCGTTTTCCCCTCCTACCCGCTCGGGGCATCTTGCTATATGTGGCCGAACCATGTGTTGGATTTTGTTGTCACTCTGTAGGGAGAGCCGTGCCATGGGCCATTTTCTGGGACCTTGGGTGTTATGGTGCAGGGGTGGTGCTCCTGTAGGGTGGGTGGTGTTTTGTTGCGTGGGGACCCTTGCCCCGGTCTCCAGTAGGGGAGCAGGGGACACAGGCCTGGTGTGAGAGGAATTGTCATCCAGGAAGCATTGCCGCTTCCCAGCAGCGTGTGGGACATCCTGTGAGCAGGCCAGTGACTCCCTTAGGAAAGCCACGTGCTTGGTTCTAGAAGTTTGAGTTTGGGTCGTCTACCCATATGAGTGTGAGTCAGGAAGTGGCTTCAGGGCTGGGACCTAGAAAGGTGTTCTTAAAAGGGGGATTGCTCTTCACACCACAGGGACGGTGTGCTCACCTGGTTTGGGGGAGGGTAGGATAGCGGGGAGAAGAGAAGCTGCCAGAGACGGGTTCTGGGTGTTGTGACCCCTGGACGGTGAAACAGGTGGAGTCCACGAAGGATGCTGTGGAGGAGAGAGGGCAGCATGCGTCCCAGCCAGTGGACTGCCGGGATTCCCGCAACCTCCTGTCCATCTACTCTCTCCTCTTGTGAGCTTAGTACCTCTTAGGTTCCTTTACTCTTGGTTTAGAGGGTCTTGGTGTGGGAGGAGATTGTTCCACTATCAGCCAGTCACTCAGAGGCTGTTTCTCAGGTGGGGTTTGGGGCTCTACCCTGGACTGTCCAGTTCAGTTCAGTTCAGTCACGCAGTCGGGTCTGACTCTTTACGACCCCATGAATTGCAGCATACCAGGCCTCCCTGTCTATCACCAAGTGCCAGAGTTTACTCAAACTCATGTCCATCAAGTCGGTAATGCCATCCAGCCATCTCATCCTCTGTCGTCCCCTTCTCCTCCTGCCCTCAATCCCTCCCAGCATCAGGGTCTTTTCCAATGAGTCAACTCTTCGCATGAGGTGGCCGAAGTATTGGAGTTTCAGCTTTAGCATCAGTCCTTCCAGTGAACACCCAGGACTGATCTCCTTTAGAATGGACTGGTTGGATCTCCTTGCAGTCCAAGGGACTCTCAAGAGTCTTCTCCAACACCACAGTTCAAAATCATCAATTCTTTGGTGCTCGGCTTTCTTCACAGTCCAACTCTCACATCCATACATGACCACTGGAAAAACCATAGCCTTGACTAGACAGACCTTTGTTGGCAAAGTAATATCTCTGCTTTTTTAATATGCTATCTAGGTTGGTCGTAATTTTCCTTCCAAGGAGTAAGCGTCTTTTAATTTCATGGCTGCAGTCACCATCTGCAGTGATTTTGGAGCCCCCCAAAATAAAGTCTGACACTGTTTCCACTGTTTCCCCATCTATTTGCCATGAAGTGATGGGACCAGATGCCATGATCTTCGTTTTCTGAATGTTGAGCTTTAAGCCAACTTTTTCGCTCTCCTCTTTCACTTTCATCAAGAGGCTCTTTAGTTCCTCTTCACTTTCTGCCATAAGGGTGGTGTCATCTGCATATCTGAGGTTATTGATATTTCTCCCGGCAGTTTTGATTCCAGCTTGTGATTCTTCCAGCCCAGCGTTTCTCATGATGTACTCTGCATAGAAGTTAAATAAGCAGGGT
The DNA here is from genome assembly GCF_029407905.1 of Bubalus kerabau. Taxonomy (NCBI): domain Eukaryota; kingdom Metazoa; phylum Chordata; class Mammalia; order Artiodactyla; family Bovidae; genus Bubalus; species Bubalus kerabau. Next base: position 55,657,836 of record NC_073636.1, read on the forward strand.
GACAATATACAGCCTTGACATAACTCCTTTTCCTATTTGGAACCAGTCTGTTGTTCCATGTCCAGTTCTAACTATTGCTTTCTGACTTGCATATAGGTTTCTCAAGAGGCAGGTCAGGTGGTCTGGTATTCCCATCTCTTTCAGAATTTTTCAGTTTATTGTGATCCACACAGTCAAAGGCTTTGGCATAGTCAATAAAGCAGAAATAGATGTTTTTCTGGAACTCTCTTGGTTTTTCCATGATCTAGTGGATGTTGGCCATTTGATCTCTGGTTCCTCAGCTTGCACATCTGGAAGTTCATGGTTCATGTATTGCTGAAGCCTGGCTTGGAGAATTTTGAGCATTACTTAACTAGCGTGTGAGATGAGTGCCATTGTGCGGTAGTTGAGCATTCTTTGGCATTGCCTTTCTTTGGGATTGGAATGAAAACTGACCTTTTCCAGTCCTGTGGCCACTGCTGAGTTTTCCAAATTTGCTGGCATATTGAGTGCAGCACTTTCACAGCATCGTCTTTCAGGATTTGAAATAGCTCAACTGGAATTCCATGCTAGCAAAAGTAGACTAAAAAATAATAAAATTTTAAAAAGCATTTTTAGTTTCACATCAATTTAAGAGGAAAATCTAGCGATTTTCCCTACACCCCTGCCCCCAGCACACACAGCCTCCCTCATCATCCACAACCCCCACCAGATGAGGCATTTGTTACAACTGGTAAGCCTGCCCTGACAGGTCATCACCTCTCCGGGGCCGCAGTTTATGTCCGGGCTCACTGCTGTGTTGTGCGTTCTGTGGGTTTGGACAAACGTGTGATGGTGTGTTTCCATCATTACAGTGTCACACAGAGTGTTTCACTGCCCTCACGATGCTTGGTGCTCCACCTCGTTGTCCCTCTTCTTCAACCCCTGGCAACCACTCATCTTTTCACTCTCTCCATAGTTTTGTCTTTTCCAGAATGACATATAGTTGGAATCATACACTATTGTTGTTTTCTCTGATTGGCTTCTTTCACTTGGTAATATACACCTAGGCTTTCACCGTGTCTTTTTCATGGCTTGATAGTTCGTTTCTTTCCATCACTCTAACGTTCCACTGTCCAGGTGCACTGCTGTTTGTTTATCCATCACCTAGTGAAGGACATCTTGGTTTCTTCCAAGTTTTGACGGTTATGCATACGGCTGCTATAACATCCATGTGCAGGTTTTTGAATGGATATAAGTTTTCAGCTCCTTTGGGTAAATAGGAGCAAGAGCTGCTGCATCATTTGGTAAGAAACTGCCAAACGGTCTTCCTGAGTGACTGCCCGTCTCACATGCCCGCCCGCGGGGAACGAGCTCCTGTTGCCCCACACCCTCACCAGCACTCCGTGGCCTCAGTGCTCTGGGTTTCGGCCTTCCTGTTTGGATGTGGTAGCATCTCGTTGCTTTGATTGGGGTTTCCCTGATGACATACTACGTGGAGCGTCTCTCCGTGTGCTTGTTTGCCTTCTGTACTTCTTTGCTGAGATTCCTATTTAGGTCTTTGGCCCATTTCCAATTGGGTTGTTTGTTTTCTTGATGAGTTTTAAGAGTTCTTTGCATATTTTGGATTACAATTTATCGATGTGTCTTTTGCAAGTATTTTCTTCTCCCAGTCTATGACTTGTCTTCTCGTTCTCTTGATATTGTCTTTTGTAGAACAGATGTTTTCAGTTTTGATGAAGTTCAGCCTGTCAGTTTTCTCTTTTATGGACTGTGCCTTTGGTGTTGTATCTGAAAAGGCATCACTGTGCCCACATCACCTAGGTTTTTTTCTGTGTTATCTTCTAGGAGTTTCCTAGTTGCACTTTACATTTTAGGTCTGTGATGCATTTGAGTTCATTCCTGTGATGGGTGTAAGGTCTGCGTCTAGATTTGTCTTTGTGTTCAGTGGTTCCAGCACTATTTGTTGAAGAGACTGTCTTTGCTCTGTTGTGTTGCTTTGCTCCTTTGTCCAAGATGAGTTTACTGTGTTTATGGGGGTTTGTTTCTGGGCTCTCTGTTTTGTTCCATTGATCTGTTTGTCTGTTCTTTCCCTGAACCACTCTGTCTTCACTACTGTAGCATTTTAGTAAGTCCTGAAGCTGGGTAATCACTCCAGCTTTGGTCTCCTTCAGTGTTCTGTGGCTCATTCTGGGTCTTTGGCCTCCTCTCCATGTGAACTTCAGAATCTGCTTGTTGATACTCATGAAATAACACACTGAGATTTTGATTGGGAATGTGTTGAGTCTACAGATCAAGTTGGGAAGAACTAACATCTAGACAGTATCGTGCCTTTCTCTCCATAAATGTGGAGTATCTATTTCTTCATTGATTGAGTTCTCCTTTGACTTAATTCATCATTGTAGGCATTATGTTAGATTTATAACAAAGTATTTCATTTTTTTGATGCTAACATAAATGGTATTGTGTTTTTAATTTCAAATTCCATTTATTCATTGTTGGTTTATAGGAAGGCAATTGGATTTTATGTATTAACTTTGTATCCTGCAACCTTGCTATAACCGTTTATTAGTTCCAAGGAGTTGTTTGTTTTTTGGTCAGTTCTTTTGGATTTTCTGCATAGATGATCATATGATCTGTGAACGAAGGCAGTTTTATTTTTTCTTTTCCAATCTGTATACTCTTTATTTCCTTTTATTGCCCTGGCCAGGACTTCCAGTTTTAAGCGGTGGTGAGAGGGGGGCATTTTTGCTCGCACCAGATCTTAGTGGAAAAGCTTTGAGTTTCTCACCATTCAGTATGATGTTAGCTGTTGACTTTTTGTAGATTATCAAGTTGAGGTAATTGATCTTTTTTCCTGTTTTGAGACTTTACTATGAATGGGAGTATTTGGGGGAGCCTCCATGGTACGCTAGGGGCACACACTTGACAGGGGAAGGCTGAGGGAGACCCCCATCCTGTCTGGGTCCCTGTCCCTGAGCGAATCCAGGGTCCTGAGAAGGGCATTTCTGGAACGCGAGTCCCTTCCTTGGTCTGGGGTTCTGGTGACAAGGGCCAGTGTTGCAGCCCAAGGGACCTGGCCCCACCTGAGCCCCCAAGGGCTTTTGGGACTTTCAAGGGTGAATTTGGGTGTTTGTGTTAGAAAGCGACCCTCCCCAACTGGGGTGTCCTGCTCTGGGTTGGGGGTGGGCTGGTTCCCGCACCCCATGGGTAATGAGGAGGGAGGTGCCTGCTGGGTGGCTGGGGGGTGGGGGTGGGGGTCAGCCTTGATGAAGGGCTGTGAGGTAGGTGGAAGAGTGAGTCTGGGGGATCCCAGGAAACAGTGGTGTGGGTGCTGCTTGTCCATCAGGCAGCCACGTCTGAGTGTCCTGGTAAGGGAGTCCGGGCGCTGTATTGAGATGATAGATCTCTGGTCCCCTTGACATGTCATTTTCCACAGGACTAGAATTTGATGGCGGATGTTTGTATTCCCCACACTCTTAGTGTGGAGACCAGGGGTCACTTTTCTTATGGCAGAGCCTGGCTTGTGCAGGTTAAGCACTTCGTGGTTGCACGGTGTGAGCGCTGCCTTCACAGCAGAGAGAAGGGCTTGTTTTCTCAGTGTCTTGTGAGATGTCATCACCTCCACTTGTGAGTCTGGATCTTTACAGCCAGGCTGTGCCTCTGGAGGTCTCCCTGAGGACAGCTTCACCAAGGATCCACCGAAGACAGTGTCCTGTTTCTTTTGGTTAGGGTCTTCTCTACTTGTGCCTGAGTTTACAGTTTCCTGTTCACGTCTAGGGTTCTTGTTTTAGGGATAGGAATGTCAGGTGAACGTCTAGAGATCTCTAGACTGTCACCCTTGCTGGGAATGAGTATGAATGCTCATTATCTTTAGGAGAAGTCCTGCTCTCAGTGCCTGCTTGCTTCACTCTGAGAAGGTGGCACCTCAGGGCTGAGCACAGCAGTAAGGAGACAGCTCTGTTCAGAATGGCAGGAGTTTGGAATAGACATAAGACAAGTGTTGAAAATGGCTGGCAAACACATGAAAAGTCATCAGAGGAGTTCTGATGAAGGCCCCTGTGGGGTCCTCCCACCCCGTCCACTCCCACTGAGGCAGGTAGAGTGAAAAGGACTGAGCGCACCTCCAGCGGGCGGATGTGTGGGGGTCGTTCAGAAGTGGCCTTGGTAAGGTACATGTTTCCTCATCTGAGCTTACAAACAAACCAGGTAAGATCTGGTCTCGCAGTTTATTTCCATTGTAGAAAATTTGATGAATAGGAAAAAAGTGCGGGAAAGGAATGATTATTATTAATGTGTACTGTTATTTCTGTCACCAAGAGGTCGTTATAATAATCTCTGACCCATTGTTTCTTGATGTCCAGGATTTCCCAGGTCCTTAACTATGCTCTGGTTAACATGATCTTAATGGGTGTACACCTAAGTGACCCGTCATTCACTCTTCAGTACTGGTCTGTTGCCAGCTCTGGGCCAGGCCTGTTGTGCATGATGGGACCCTGCAGAGAGGGAAGACGTGCTGTGGTGGGCAGCAGCGTGCGTGGGGTGATTGCTGGAGGATGAGTTCCTCACGTGCCTATGTGGGCGGGCTCTTGCTGTGGGAGCGACCCAGATGCTTACCTGCGTCTTCTCGTGTGTGTTTCCTCGGGTCTTGGCTGTGTCTGGCATTGGTCTGTGTGTTGTAAGGCAAGTGGCTCACACAGTGTTTCTGGAGGTGCCTCTTTCTTCATTGTCCCCTGTCTCTGCACCGGGGGCCAGGTGGGGTGGGGATGGCTCTTCATTCTTTCCTGTTGGGCTGTGAGCACTCACTGTGTCCTGTGCTCTCGGGGTCCCAGGCCTGGAGATGAACTTTTCCCAGCAAGATGGGGAATGGTCTTTAGAGGAAAATGGCCCTGGAAAAGCCAGGGGCTGTGCCTAGTCTTTGAGGGGAGGGCCTCCTCTTGGTATTTCTAACACAGGTTACCCGCCAAGTCTTTGAAACTGTGTATGTATTTATAGTGTTAAGATTTTATTTATTTATGTCTGCGCTAGGTCTTCATGATGCACATAGGCCACTCTCTGGTTGCGGTGGCTTCTCTTGTGGAGCATGGCCTCAGTGGTCGTGGCGCATGGACTGCAGAGCGGATTCTTACCCACTATGCCACCAGGAAAGCCCTTTGCAGTTCTTTATATGTTCAAGACTCCATTAAAATAATCTTTTCTTTTGTTCTGGGCTACCAATTTGATACATAGTTTACTTTTTTTCTATTTTTGTTTTACTTTGTTTTAAACTTTAGTTCCTATTTTTTTGTTTGTTGTAATTTTGTATTTTGAACATTTCCACTGTATGAATGCTGAGCTTTTTAGGACTTTCAACTTGAGTCCGCTTTCTTCCCTTCCCCCAGAGGGATAAATTGTATTAGTCTGTGGCCCATCTTTTCAAGTATTTCTTTTTGTAAAAATAAATATGTGCACTTCTTTCCCCTCTTTTTTCTACAGGTGGCATATACATCGACTTGAATCTTGATTTTCTTTTTTTAGCAGCGTAACCTGGAGATCATCATCTAGTGACGTTTTGATTGAAAAACTACATTTTATATCTAGGATACTCTGAGGAGAAATCATTTTTTGTAGTGATACCTTTCTGCATGTTCAAACATTAAAACTTTAAAGTAGGTTTGGAGGGCGACAGTTGAAAATGACGTTTTACTTTTCCCTGAATGATCAAAGGATCCATCAGCATGGGTCGGCCGGCAAGTGTTGGGCTGGAGGTGGAGGGCGGTCCTACCTGTGGAGGGCAGAAGCCCCGTGGTTTTGGTCCAGTCTGCTGTGCACTGGGAGTGCGGCCTCAGCTTCCAGGGTGACTTGGAAGTCTGGTCTGTGGTGCTTTAGGGTTGACAGGGCTCGTCTTGAAACACTCATCAGCACACATTAAAATCTTTCTGCGGGTATTTGCATGCAACAGAGTGGATCTGTTTTGAGTACACAGATTGAATTTTGAGAAGTGGATGCCCTGTCTGTCGCCCATCACAAGACGCAGGACTCTCGTTTACCCTAGGTCACCCTGGGCCCACACAAATGTCCTTTTCGCTTTTCTGTCACTGCCGTCTGGTTTTGCCTTCTAATATTTCCTGTGTATGAAATCATGCGTCATGTGCTTTCTGGTGTTGGTCGCTCTTCCCTCCATGCGTGGTTTGAGTTCACCCACGTGGCTGTGTGTGCCAGTGATGCATTGATCGTGCTGAGCAGCATTGCACGTTTGGACACATGCCATACGTTCATCCGTTTGTGGTGGGTCACTTGCTGCTTTTGACTGTGACGATCGACACTTCTGTAACATTAGTGCCCTGGCTTCATGTGGACATGTGCGTGGACATGCTCTCCTCCTGCATGAATGTTAGGAGTGGAATTGCTGAGTCGTATGGAAGCGTATGTTCAGTCTCATCAGAGGCCACCTCACTGCTTTCCTGAGTGGTTGTGTGAATTTCCAAGAGTTCCTGTTGCTCCATGTCCCAGCCAGGGCTTGGCATGGGAAGGCTGCTTCATCTTAACTGTTCCAGTGGATGTGTGGTGGTATCTCATTGTGTTTATTTTTTAAAGTCTCTTTTATTGAGGCATAATTTTCATACAGTAAAATTTATCCTTCTCAAGGTATAGTTTTGTGAGTTTTAGCAAACATAAATTATGTAACCATCACCACAGTCAAGATAGAGAGTTGTTCCAAAGGCTGAAAAAGTTTTTCCTTTTGCCTCTTGCCTCGGTGGTTAGCTGGTCATCTGCCCTGTCTCTATGATTTTGCCTTTTCTAGAATTTTATATAAATGAACTTACACAGTGATAGTCTTTTCTGTCTGGCTTCTACTTAGCAGAATACTTGTGAAAATTTCCAGGCTGTTGCGTATATTGATATATGCCTTTTTGTTGTAAAGCAGTATTCCATGCTGTGGATGGATATGGAGTTTTATTTGTCTAGTCACCATTTGGTGGGTATTTGGGTTTCCCGCTTTTGACTATTAAGGATAGTGCTTCTGTGAAGCTGAATAACTGAAACTAGCACAGTATTGTCAATTGGACACACACAAGAAAAAAATAATATGGCTTCTATAAACTTGTCAATCTCTGTATGGACGTGAGTTTTAATTTCTGCTGGGCAGATGCATAGGAGTGGGATTGTTGGATATTTAAGTTATTGTTAACTTTTTAATCTGCCAAGCTCTTTTCCAGAGTTGCTGTCCTATTTTACATTACCACCAGCAATGTATGATGGTTGTTTCAAATCATTGCTGTTACTATAGTATTTTAAATTTTAGCTGGTTTCTTGGGTGTGTGAGCTATCTCATTATGGTTTTAATTTGCATTTCCCTAATGACTAATGTCTTTGAGCATCTTTTCGTGTGCTTATTTTTCATTTTCCTATCTTTCCTGAAGTGTGTATTCAATTGTTTCACCTGTATTTTTTTATTGGGTTGTTTGTTTTGTTATTATTGGTTTGGTAAGAGTTTTAAAAACATAGATACAATCAGTCTTTTATCAGATAGAATTGTTTCATAAGTTTTTTTTTTAACCTGTGTTTGCTTTTTCATTTAACTGTATATTGCAAAGAGCAAGTTTTCAGTTTTAATGAAGTCCAGCTTATCAGTTTCTTTCAGTGTTCACATTCAGTTCAGTTCAGTTGCTCAGTTGTGTCCAACTCTTTGTGATCGTATGGACTGCAGCATGCCAGACTTCCCTATCACCAACTCCTGAAGCTTGTTCAGTCTCATGTCCATCGAGTCGGTGATGCCATCCAACCATCTCATCCTCTCTTGTCCCCTTCTCCTCCTCCTTTCAATCATTCCCAGCATTAGGGTCTTTTCCAGTGAGTCAGTTCTTTGCATCAGCTGGCCAAAGTATTGGAGCTCCAACTTCATCATCGGTCCTTCCAATGAATATTCAGGACTGATTTCCTTTAGGATTGACTGGTTTGATCTCCTTGCAGTCCAAGGACCCTCAAGAGTCTTCTCCAACACCGCAGTTCAAAAGCATCAATTCCGCGCTCAGCTCTCTTTATGGTCCAACTCTCACATCCATACATGACTGCTGAAAAAACCATAGCTTTGACTAGATGGACCTTTATTGGCAAAGTAACGTCTCTGCTTTTTAATATACTGTCTAGGTTGGTCATAGCTTTTCTTCCAAGGAGCAAGCGTCTTTTAATTTCATGGCTGTAGTCACCATCTGCAGTGATTTGGGAGCCCCCCAAAATAAAGTCTCTCACTGTTTTCATTGTTTCCCCATCTGTCTGCCTTGAAGTGATGGGACTGGATGCCATGATCTTAGTTTTCTGAATGTTGAGTTTTAAGTCAACTTTTTCACTCTCCTCTTTCACTTTCATCAAGAGGCTCTTTAGTTCTTCTTTGCTTTCTGCCATAAGGGTGATGTTATCTGTGTATCTGAGGTTATTGATATTTCTCCCAGCAGTCTTGATTCCAGCTTGTGCTTCATCCAGCTCAGCGTTTCTCATGATGTAGTCTGCATGTAAGTTAAGTAAGCACGGTGACAATATACACCCTTGACGTACTTCTTTCCCAATTTGGTACCAGTCTGTTGTTCCATGTCCGGTTTTAACTGTTGCTTCTTGACCTGTATACACATTTCTCAAGAGGCAGGTAAGGTAGTCTGGTATTCCCATCTCTTTAAGAATTTTCCAGTTTGTTGTGATCCACATAGTTAAAGGCTTTGGCATAGTCAATAAAGCAGTAGTAGATGTTTTTCTGGAACTCTCTCACTTTTTCTATGATCCAACAGATGTTGGCAATTTGATCTCTGGTTCCTCTGCCTTTTCTAAATCCAGCTTGAACATCTGGAAGTTCTTGGTTCACATACTGCTGAAGCCTTGATTGGAGAATTCTGAGCATTATTTTGCTAGCGGGTGAGATGAGTGCAATTGTGTGGTAGTTTGAACATTCTTTGGCATTGCCTTACTTTGGGATTGGAATGAAAACTGACCTTTTGCAGTCCTGTGGCCACTGCTGAGTTTTCCAAATTTGCTGGCATATTGAGTGCAGCACTTTAACAGCATCATCTTTTAGGACTTGAAATAGCTCACGTGGGAATTCACATTATGTCTTATCAAAGAAGTTTTTGCTTGACCCAGGGCACAAGGATTCTCTGCCATGTATTCTTATAGGATTTTTATATTTTTAGCTTTTACTCAATCCAATTCAAGTTACTTTGGGATATTGGTAAGGTAGGGGGTTGAGATTAATTTTCTCCCCATAGAATATTCAGTGGTACCTATTTGATGTCTTTGTTTATGGATTGTATTCTGGTCCCATTTGTTTATCCCTGTCCACAGTTCTTGATTAGCTCAGCTCCTTCATAGTAAGCCCTTAACTCAGGTAGCATCAATACTCTTGAGTGCTCTTCTTTTTCAAAAATGTTTGGAGCTACTTATTCAGTCGCTAAGTTGTGTCCGCCTCTTTGTGACCCCATGGACTGCAGCATGCCAGGCTCCTCTGTGTCCTTGGGGCTACTTGAATTTATTGGAGTTCCATATAAGTTTTAAAATCAGCTTATCCATTTCCACAGATAAGTCTTCTGGTATCTTGCCTGGGATTATATTGAATCTGTGAACCAGATTTATGATAATTGACATCTGAAAGACATTGGTTTCTGATCTATGAACATAGAATATCTCTCCATTTATTTAGGTCTTTAAACGCTTCTCTCAGAATTATGGTTTTCAGTGTTTATGTCTTAAACATACTTTGTTAAATAAGCATATCTTTAAGCATTCATATTTTTAAGCTACATAAATGGTACTTAAAAATTGCAATTTCCAGTTGCTTATTGCTAGTATTCAGAAATAAAATTGCTCATTTATTGACCTGTATCCTGTGACTGTGCCTAACTCATGTATTAGTTCTTTTAGCAATTTTATGGATTCTTTAGAGTTTTCTACAGAGACAACTGTTTTGTCTGTAACAGAGAGGTTTCCTTCTTCCTTTTTGATCTGCATACCTTTATTTTTCTTCTTTCTGTATTGCACCAGCTGGGACCTCCGGTATAATGTTGAATAGAAGCAATGGGAAGGGACATTTTTGCCTTGTTTCTGATTTGGGGGGGTTGTATTAGATTTCTTCTCTTTAAATGTATGATATTAGCTGTAGGATTTTCATAGGTGTCCTTTACTGGGTTGAGGGAACTCCCTTCTCTTCCTTGTTTGGTGAGAATTTTTGAATGGATGTTTAATTGGCAGATGCCTTCCATGTTCGTGTATTGAGATGTTGTGTGTGTGTGTGTGTGTGTTTTGGTCTGTTAATAAGGGATTACATGGATTTAGTTTTGAATGGTAAGCCATGGTGCATTCCTAGGATAAACCCCACTTGGCCGTGAAGCAGTATCATTTTGTGTGCGGTTATATTTGATTTGCTGGGGTTTTTGTGAGTTTGTGAGGGCTGCTGGTGTTGTCTTCCTGCAGCATCGCTCTCTGGCGCTGGTGCCTGAGTGATGCTGGCGACTCCAGTCTGCCTGCCTCCGTGCAGAGCTCCTGCAGGTCTGCATCCCTGACAGCACTTGGTGTTGTCAGACTTCAGTTCTTCAAACCTAGTGCGTGTGAAGTGCTGCCACATTATTGTTTTAGTTTTCATTTCCTTTTCCTTCCGTATTGAGGAAGTTGACGTTATGTTGTACACTGCTGTTCGTGGGTATCCTTCTGTGAAATGTCTGTTTATGTCTTTTTGCCCAGTTTTCTTTTGAATTTTTCTGTTAATCTGTAGGACTTCTGTCTGTATCGTGCTTACGATTCCTTTATAGGTCATGTAAGTGACCAGTTGTCCTTTCGGTTTATGGCTGGTCTTTTCACTTTCTTTATGGTATCTTCTGATGAACTGGAGTTCTTGATTTAACGTAGTGAAATCTGTTTTTTTTCTTTATGTCAAATACCTTTTCCAGTCATGTTTAAGAAGTTCTTTCTAACCCTGAGGTCATAGGTGTGGTCTCCTGTATTTTCTTCTAAAGCTTTAGTGTTTACTTCCACTTTTTTGTCTTTAAACCTTCTGGAATCCCATGTGCATATGGCACGTGAGAGTTCTGTTTTCACTCTTCTTCCATTTGGATAAACAGCTGTCCTGGTACTGTTTATTTGCAGTGACCGTCCCTGTCGGTGGTCTGCATGTCCCTTCTGTAGTATTTCTGCTTTCATCTTATGCGGGGTCTGTTTCTCTTCATTTGTTTTTCCATCAGTGCCGTCATGGCCACGAATAGTGTGGCTTCATCTGACTCTTGGTGTCCAGTGGAGCCAGTGTCTCCCTAGGTTCTTCCTGAGAATTGTCTGTGCTTGTCTTGGTATTTTGATCTTGCTTGTACATTTTTAAATCAACTCTTCGAGGCCCAGGTTATTTTGATCAGAATTGTATTAATCTGTGGGTCAATTTGGGGAGGATTGCCATCCACAAATAGTACGTATGTATTCATGAATGTGGCATATCACTCTACTTAGTTCTATGTCTTTCAATCAAGTTTTATAATTTTTTTCTGTTATAGGTCTCATGCATGTTTGGTTGGATTCATTCTAGGACACTCTAAAGTTTATTCTGTTATGGTAAATAGTAGTTTAAAATTGCATTTTTCTAATTCTTAATTGATGAAATGTTGAATTGTGGCTGAGTTTTGGATATTGATTTTAAATGTAGCAATGTTATTGAGCCATTTCTTTTAAAAATGTATGTGCAGTGACTTCCCTGGTGGTCTGGTGGCTAAGACTCCCGCTCCCAATGCAGGGGGCCTGGGTTCAATCCGTGGTCAGGGAACTAAATCCCGCTTGCTGCAACTAAGGCTCAGCTCAACCAAATAAAATAAAATGAGTAAATATTTCAAAAAATGCATATGCAGGTTTTGGGGTAGGGGTGTTATATGTACAGAATACTGTTGTATGCAGTTATGACAGGTTTATTTCATCCCAGTCCTCATGTTCCTGCTTCTCGACCCGTTCTCTGGTCTGTGGGGTTTGCTGGGATTTCTGGTATGGTGTTGGGTAGATGGGTACTGCTGCCACCCTTGAATTGTTCCTGATACCAAAGGAAATGCTCCTGAGGATATACCACTGGGGGTGGGAGTTTGGAGGCTCATTTCAGAGAGTTAGTGAGGTTCCTTGTCTTTTAAGACCGTTTGTTTGCTTTTCCTGGCGGAGGATATTTATTTTCTAGTCCAGTGGATTTTGAGTTTATCAGATGCCTCTTCTGCTACTCTGGGGTTCCTCCAGTTATTTAAAACCCAGCTGTGCGCTCGTCAGCTCCTCACCTTCCTGGTCCTCTGGCTTCTGCAGACCCATGACCCCCGCCTGGGCCCAGGGCCCTCCTGACAGGTGGCTGCAGGTCTTGGACCTCAGCCCTCAGTCCCCTTGGCTCTCTCCTTGGTGTGGCTCTGGGTGGTCGTTGCCTGCTGTGCTGCAATGTGGAGTGCCTTTCCTTACCCCTCCTGACACTGACCCCCTCTCCTCCCTCCCGGCTTGTTTTGGGGCCCTTCAGTTTAGACCAGGAGTGTGCCCTGGCTGCACCAAGCACTGGACACCTTCCCCCTGTAGCATGGCACTGGCATCGACGGATCAATCACCTTAACTGATAGATGGTTGCATTGATGGGAGGCGGTGGGTTATGGCCAGTGCCTGCCTCACCCCCCGTGTAGGAAGCCCCTGGCCAGTGTGCGTTTCTGGTTTTTCTCCAGGGCCCCGCTCAGGCCAGCATGACTAGGTCCTCAGTGAGTGTTGGCGGCAGTGAATGAATGAAGGTGGTTCAGTCTCTGGTTTTGCTTCTTCCTCTCGGGCCTTCTGATGAGTGAGGGCAGGTGGCTACAGTTTGCCATGAATCCTGGACCGTGCCCGCAGTCTGCCACCTGACCTTGGTTCCCTGGAAACCGTGCCTGGTTTGCGCTGTCCAGATGTCTCACAGCACGCAGACCCACCCTGGGCTTCAGTCGGCTGCCGCAGACCCAGGCCCTGTGCCGCCCTCGGCCTGGATGCGGAGCCCAAGGTGGGGTGGGGTCGGAGCAGTGGGCCATGCTTCCCGCCTTCGGCTCTCAGATCAGAGCAGCCCCTCTGCTGTGGTCTCTTTGGCTGAAGGCTGACTTACTGAGCCCTTGAACACGTGAGAGGGTGGAGATGGACACATCTGTGGCGTTCAGGCTGGAGAAGCTGGTACTGACGCGTCCTCAGAGTCAGAGCTTGCTGAGCACACTGTCTGGAAGAGGGGTTCTCATCTCTTTGCTTATTGACCTTGAGAAGGGCCCGAAGGTTCCTCCAGAGCGTCCTGTGTGTTCCCCTCCTGCCCTGTCTCTGGCGCGGCTCTCGACACACACAGCTTTGTGGAGAGTAGAGGGTGCTTCAGGTCCCTGCCTCCTGACTGCACCCCCTCCCCTGTTCTGGGAGGAGCATCTGCTGGTTCTTTTACTTATTTACACACGTTCTTACCCCCAGAAGGAACAGAAAGTGAATAATAAAAACAACAGAAGATAAGTTAAGGGAAAGTTTGAGGAAAGGGAAGATAAAAGATAGGGTGGACTGGGTTGAGTGGAGAAGTGCCCACCCGGGGTCTCTCGGTGCTGTGTGTGGGGGTAGGGGCACAGACTGGCTGCTGCCAGTCAAAGTGAAGGGAGCAGAGATCTGCGAGCAAGAGGGACTGTGCTGAATCACGCGTGGATGCAAGTTGTCCGCTAGCATGGAGTGTTCAGAACTCGGGATGTGGGTCACAGTCATATTCTGGCTTTCTTCCAGAAGTTCGGGGAGGCTGCAGGCAGGGGCAGCAGGCCCTCGGGACGCTGACTGACCTCCTAGCATGGCCGCCCTGGCAGCCGATGGGCACAGGCTTTGGGCACCAGCTCCAGGGTGGGGAGGGTGGTTCAGGGCCTCCAGAGGAGCTTGGGGAAGCCTCTGAGACCTGTGGGTTGCAGGGTTCTTGAAACCTGAGGGGCTGAGAACCGCTCTGGGCTGACTAAGGTGAGGACAGCAGAGAGGCAGAGGGGTATCTGGGCCAGCGGCGCACTACACAGAGACGTCCTCCACAGGTGCGTGGGGAGGCCCCCTGGTCACATGGTCGTTTCCTGTTTGCTGTGCGTGGACATGCGGGGGTGAGGCCACTGGGCCAAGGCGCCTTGTTGGGCAGATGCGTGGACATGTGCCACCGTGTCGGGTGAGGCCTATGTCAAGTTTTGGAGGGAGACCTTCCCTCCGTCATGCTGTGCCCTTAGGGGCACACGCCATGTCCTTCTGTGGCATTGTGTTCCCTCTGTCACCCAGAAAGGAGCGAGGTGACAGGCACTCGGAGCCACAGAGCCAGCCCAGGACACAGGAGGCGAGTGCAGCTTCCGAAACGGGGCGGGGCAGCGCTGCCTGCTGAGGCACGCGGGTGGCACCCTCGGTGGTGTGCCTTGGGGAGAAGGGCCTTGGGGAGGAGGGAAGTGGAGGCCGCCCCAAGGGTTGAGAGGACCTCGGGGCTGGGGGCTCCGGCACCCCGGCACTTCATGGTGTTGTCTTCCTTTCTGGGGTGTCACTGAAGTGACAGGGCGGTCCCAGTGCTAGTTTAAACAACTGTGAACCTGGGTCTTTCCCTGGAGGACAATACCCCGAGGTGTGTCTAGACCGGGTTCTTATCTCTCAGGTACATAACCGAGTGCGCACACGTGACTTTTCCGTGAGCTGGTCACGTGTGTTGTGGTGCCATTGTCTTCTCACATCCCGTCCCATCGCACGTCCAAGGCACGCATCCCTGCCAGCGCACAGGTGGACTGCGTGTGGACACGTGCAGCAGGGGTGTGGCTGCCTGAGCCCTGAAGGCGAGTGCCGCCGCACAGGGACCCCGCGCTGCAGTGGCCGGGTCCAGGGGCACACACCACGGTGTTGGTGCTTGCCCCACGCCCCTGCCCGTGCCAGGGCTGGAGGTAGAAAGGACACTGAGCTGCGTCTGGGGGACGGTCCTCGCCTGAAACCTGCCTCTCCTGGCTGATAAGTGAGGTTGAGCATCTGCTCTTTGGCCCTTTGTGTCACTTTTGGGAGTTGCTTGATGGACATTTTTATGGTCAATTTTTAAAGTAGGTAAGACAGTTGTGGTTACTGACTATTTAGTCAAGTTTGGCGTAAAATTCTGTTTTCAGAAGTTGTACTCTAAGCAGGTCCACTTCTGGATTTCAGCCTATGTGGACGTGCTTGGTGTGGGAAAGACCCCCTCCAGCCCTGACCCCCCACCGCCCACCTCGTCCTGGTTCTCATTCTCTAGCCTGTCCTGTGGGGACAGCTCTGCTGCTGTGTGTGTGCACAGCACTGAGCTTCTTTCCTTTCCTTATTTTTAATTGCAGGGTAGTTGCTTTACAGTGTTGTTTGCTTTCTGTTGTACAGCATGAATCAGCCGTAAGTACATGTATGTCCACTCTGGGAGTGAGGTTCTGAGGCACAGCGTCTGAGGCCCAGTGATGCCTTACTTAGAGCCGATGCTTGGTTTCATCAAAACTTGGGAAGTCACTGTGTGATGTGAAGTGAAAATCAGGTGTGGAGTCCTGAATCTGCAGCCGTGCTCTGCCATGACCCTGAGCCATGTTTGTGTGGGGGAAACCTGACTTGGAGCTGGAAGAAGTGGGTGGGGTCTGCCTGCCCAGGGCTTTTCTTGTTGTTGTTTTTTAAATTGTTTTATTTACGTATTTATTTGTGGCTGTGCTGAATCTTCATTCCTGCGTGGGCTTTTCTCTAGTTGCGGCGAGCAGGGGCTACTCTCTCGTTGCGGTGCGCCGTCTTCTCATGGTGGTGGCTTCTCTTGTTGCGCAGCACGGGCTCTAAGGCACAGGGGCCTCAGTAGTTGCGGTTCCCCAGCTCTGTAGCACAAGCTCAGTAGTTGTGGTGCATGGGCTTAGTTGCTCCCAGGCATGTGGGATCTTCCAGCTCAGGGATCGACCCTGTGTCTCCTGCATTGGCAGGTGGATTCTTTAGCACTGAGCCACCAGAGAAGCCCTGTTGTTGTTTTGATCGAAGGTTTCAGGTGTGTTTCCTCACCTTTAGCTTTGAAAGCACTGACAGTGCAGGCAGGCACACACTTCTTTACGTTTGCAGCAGTCTTGCTCTGCCCTCAGTGCTCAGGTCCTGTGAGGCTGAGGTGAGGCCAGGACACAGGAGCCCCGCCTCCCACACGTCTGACCCCACCACCAGCCTTCCTGGAGTCACAGCTCTGTGGGTTTAGGCACTTTCTTTTAGGTGATTTAAAAGGCAAGCAGCCCTAAGAGTGAAAGAATGTTTAGGCCGTAATTAAGTCAGCATCACTGGTATCTGTGCTGTTGTCTGGCTGAGTTTGCTTCTGGTAGAGTAGTTGGGGGACCCCGTCCCACAGGAACATGCTGGAGGGGCCCCCGGCAGGACTGCGGGTGGTGTGGCAGGAGGTCCTCGCCACACCCTGGCCAGTGGCTATTCTCTTGGGCGTGGGTTTCAGAGATGCTTCACGAGGCCAGGCTCCTCTGCTGCTGCTGTGGGCTGGGGTCTGGATGGTCCAGTCCTGAAGCCCCTCCCAGGTTCCCTGCATGACTCTCTCATTCTCCAGCTGTGTCACACCTCTCTGCATTCCTCTGCTCCTGGTCCGATTCTGGCTTCTTCAGCGTTTATGCAGGGTTCAGGGGCAGTTTTGTTTTGTATCTTGATTATGGAGGGTCTGCCATTCATCGCACCATCTCTGCAGACTCTCCGAGCCATCTGGCTGGTGATGGTGCTAGCGATGCTTGTTGGGGGTGGGTGGGAGGGCAGGGAAGGGTCTGGCCCCTCCAACCCAACTGCTGTTCCCTGCTTGTGCCAGTGTAGCTGGGCCGTTGGCCAGGCCTGGGAGCCCCCAGCCGAGGTTGAAGGACATGCCTGTGTCCTGGGGGCAAGGGCGGGGCTGAGCACTGAAGGCCATGCTGAGACTGTCTCTGCAGAAGTGGTGACTTCCAGGTGGAGGATCTCAGGTGGAGTGGAAAACGGCGATTTAATTTGTCGTGTAGCTCTGGCTGACCTACATTTTGGTTAAAAATACAGTGAAAAATGTTGGTATGAAAGGGATCAGGGAAACTGTAACCTTGGGTACAAATGCTGGAGTTGATCTTGAACTCTGGTTCTTGCAGGGGTGGGGCTCATTTAGTCCTAAGGACTGTTGTTGTGCTCGGGCTGTGAGGGGGAGATGGCCCCCCCACCCCACCCCACAGAGCTCACTGCATTCTGTGCCCATGGGCGCCCAGCCTCCCAAACAGGCGGTGTTGTGTCTGTCTTAGGTATGAGTACATGCAGCGTGGCCTTAACATGGGTGCTGTGGGTTTATGCTGTGTGTCTTTCTGTAAAATCCTGAGCTCTCACAGTGACAAAAAAGTAGAAAATTGCCTGCCTTCATCAATAAAGAAATTATAAATACGTTTTGGATGAAATATGGAGCCACTGAAAATTATGGTTTTGAAAAGAAAACACCAAGCTGAATATCAACAGAATTACCCCAATTTTCTTTACGGTTATCAAAACACATATGTTGTACACGTGCTCATAGAACAGAGGGTGGAAAGAAACTCAGAGTCTTGTAGCCAGAGGGGGCGGGCTCCTGAGAGTTCTGTCTTCCGGGTTGGTCTCTGCGTTTTTCAAGTCTGCTCTCATGAACGCTTGTCTCTGCACTAAGAAAGATGTTAACATTATTTAACATGGAAGTTTGAGTTTGTGCTGTGTGAACTCGCCGTGTCATGCTTGTTGCTTGTGCACACTGGCTGGTTTTGGTTCCAGAGCACTCTGAGTGGGGGGTGAAGGGTGGAGGGAGGGGCCTGGTGGGGTCCATGGTGCAGCTAGACTGCATGTGCGGGGGACCTGGGGGCCGTGTGTCTGTAAGGCAGGAGGGTGGCGCCTGCAGGGGCCCTTCCCTGGCCGCTCCCAGAGCTGGCCTTGCGCTGGCAGAGGGATGACGGCTCAGATGGCCTCCTTGGTCCCCCCTGGGGCCGGGGTGCTGGGAGTCCCAGGCCGGGTGCTGCTGTTGTGAACACAGATGGTTGCTTTTCTGTGATCTTTTATCTAAAGTTTAAGTTACATTTTGAGACAGTTGTGTTTCTTTGCCTTTGAGTGATACTGCAGAGTCATCTGTTAGAAATGAGCATTATGACCAGAGTTTATGAGGTCCAGAGAGTGTGATGATGTAATGACTGTGTGGCAGATTATCCCAGGTGTCACAGGCATGCCTGACTCCACTTCTTTCGGAATCAGTGGCTGTATGTGTGGTACCCAGGTAAGCTGGCACGCCTTCTGGAGCTGCCACCCATAGAGCTGCTGGCTGGTGTCGCCCGTGGCCCTCATGCCCGGAACAGCTGTCCTGGTTCTCTCTTTCCCGGGTCTGTTCCCACTGGAGACGTTGCTGATGCTGCTGAGAGGTCTCGTCACTGCGAGAGTCCCATGTCACTTCTTGGCAGGAGTTTTGCTTCTGTCCTCAGCTTTCACTCTCACTATCGGCACATTGCATGGCCCAGTCTGTTTTTTTTAGACTTTTGTGTCCAAAAGACCAGTCACTTGATTGGCGTATTAATCACATTGCTTTTTTTGAAGG
The DNA here is from genome assembly GCF_029407905.1 of Bubalus kerabau. NCBI lineage: Eukaryota > Metazoa > Chordata > Mammalia > Artiodactyla > Bovidae > Bubalus > Bubalus kerabau. Next base: position 55,676,323 of record NC_073636.1, read on the forward strand.
TTATTTAAATAGTCCTTTGAATTTCTGTGAATATCATTTTTTAAGCAAATAAGCAAGTATTCGATAAAGTGTAGGCATCGGTTTGAAACTGGGGTGTCCAGCTGTGGAAACTGCGGGGCCTGCTGGGCTGCCCTGCTCCCTTGAGTCCCTGTGATGAAGGAGTGGGGTCTCTGCATGGTGCCTGAGCGAACTGGTGAGTGAGTGGCTGGGAGTGTCACCAGGTCCCCTCTTTTGGGGCCCTCAGCACAAGCATGGGCCAGGGTTGATGACCGTGTAACCCCCTTGAGCTGCCCCGTGGCCTGAGCCTGTCCTGGGCGTGGTGTAGACTTCTCAGGGCGTGGACATCAGTTCCGGCTGCCAGCCTGCCAGGCCTTTCTCCCCTCAGTGCTTTCACAAGCTCCCAGGTTTTACAGATTTCAAAACAGTGAGTTATTTGCAGCAGCTGTGTTTTGTTTTGTTTTGAAAATATGGCTTATTGTCTTTCAGTTTAGTTTAGTCGCTCAGTCGTGTCTGACTCTTTGTGATCCCATGGACTGCAGCACGCCAGGCTTCCCTGTCCATCACCAACTCCCGAAGCTTGCTCACACTCATGTCCATCGAGTCGGTGATGCCATCCAACCTTCTCATCCTCTGTTGTCCCTTTCCCCTCCTGCCTTCAGTCTTAGCCAGCATCAGGGTCTTTTCCATTGAGTCAGTTCTTCGCATCAGGGGGCCAAAGTAGTAGAGTTTCAGCTTCATCATCAGTCCTTCCAATGAATATTCAGGACTGATTTCCTTTAGGATTGACTGGTTTGATCTCCTTGCAGTCCAAGGGACTCTCAAGAGTCTTCTCCAACACCACAGTTCAGAAGCATCAGTTCTTCAGCTCTCAGCTTTCTGTATGGTCCAACTCTCACATCCATACATGACCAGTGGAAAAACCATAGCTTTGACTAGACATACGTTTGTTGGCAAAGTACTGTCTCTGTTGTCTAGGTTGGTCATAGCTTTTCTTTCAAGGAGCAAGTGTCTTTTAATTTCATGGCTGCAGTCACCGTCTGCAGTGATTTGGGAGCCTAAGAAGATAAAGTCTCTCACTGTTTTCATTGTTTCCCTGTCTGTTTGCCATGAAGTGATGGGACCGGAAACCATGATCCTAGTTTTCTGAATGTTGAGTTTTAAGTCAACTTTTTCACTTTCTTCTTTGACTTTCATCAAGAGGCTCTTTAGTTCTTCTTCATTTTCTGCCATAAGGGTGGTGTCATCTACATATCTGAGTTTATTGATATTTCTCCCAGCAATCTTGATTCCAGCTTGTGCTTCATCCAGCCTGGTATTTTGCATGTGTAGTCTGCATATAAGTTAAATATGCATTATTGTCTTTATTTTAGTTTTATGTTAAAATTTATTATAAGTTTTGAAGTTTTACGTTGGAGTATAGCTAATTTAAAGTATTGTGTTGATTTTGGGTGTACAGCAGGGTGGTTCAGTTATGCATATATTCATTCATCTAGGTTATCACAGAATATTGAGCAGGGTTCCCTGTACTGTACCATAGATCCTTGGCAGATTATCCGTTTGAAAAGATTCATTTATCTGGCTGTGCCAGGTCTTAGTTGTAGCCTATAGGCACTTTTAGTTGTGGCATTTGGACTCTTTGGGCTTCCCCGGTGGCTCAGTGGTGAAGAATCTGCCTGCCAATGCAGGAGACATAGGTTCGTTCCCTGGGTCAGGAAGATCCCCTGGAGGAGGAAATTGCAACCCACCCAGTATTCTTGCTTGGAGAATCCCCTGGACAGAGGAGCCTGGCTGGCGTGCTACGGTCCTTGGGGTCGTAGAGAGTCAGACACAACTGAGCACATGTACGTACACATTAAAATTCTGTAGTTTTGGCATACAGACTCTTCAGTTGTGGCATGTGGGGTCTAGTTCCCCGACCAGAGGTTGAACCCGGGCCCCCTGCATTGGGAGCAGAGAATCTTAGCCACTGGACCACCAGGGAAGTCCCAGTTATCTATTTTATGTGTAGCTGTGTGTATATGTTAAACCCAATCTCCTAAATTACCCTTCTCATATGGATGTGAGAGTTGGACTGTGAAGAAAGCTGAGCGCCGAAGAATTGATGCTTTTGAACTGTGGTGTTGGAGAAGACTCTTGAGAGTTCCTTGGACTGCAAGGAGATCCAACCAGTCCATTCTAAAGGAGATCAGTCCTGGGATTTCTTTGGAAGGAATGATGCTAAAGCTGAAACTTCAGTACTTTGACCACCTCATGAGAAGAGTTGACTCATTTGAAAAGACTGATGCTGGGAGGGATTGGGGGCAGGAGGAGAAGGGGATGACAGAGGATGAGACGGCTGGATGGCATCACTGATTCTATGGACGTGAGTTTTTGAGTGAACTCCGGGAGTTGGTGATGGACAGGGAGGCCTGGTGTGCTGCGATTCATGGGGTCCCAAAGAGTTGGACACGACTGAGCAACTGAACTGAACTGAATGATTAGTGAGACTTCCCTGGTGGCTCAGATGGTAAAGCATCTGCCTATAATGTGGGAGACCTAGGATCAATCCCTGGGTCGGGAAGATCTCCTGGAGAAGGGAATGGCAACCCACTCCAGTATTCTTTCTGCAGCACCCCCCCCCCCCCCAAAAAAAAAAAAGCAGCTCTGCTTATTTAACTTATATGCAGAGTACATCATGAGAAATGCTGGGCTGGAAGAAGCACAAACTGGAATCAAGATTTCCGGGAGAAATATCAATAACCTCAGATATGCAGATGACACCACCCTTATGGCAGAAAGTGAAGAGGATCTAAAAAGCCTCCTGATAAAAGTGAAAGAGGAGAGTGAAAAAGTTGGCTTAAAGCTCAACATTCAGAAAACGAAGATCATGGCATCTGGTCCCATCACTTCATGGCAAATAGATGGAGAAACAGTGGAAACAGTGTCAGACTTTATTTTGGGGGGCTCCAAAATCACTGCAGATGGTGACCGAAGCCATGAAATTAAAAGACGCTTACTCCTTGGAAGGAAAATTATGACCAACCTAGATAGCATATTCAAAAGCAGAGACATTACTTTGCCAACAAAGGTCTGTCTAGTCAAGGCTATGGTTTTTCCAGTGGTCATGTATGGATGTGAGAGTTGGACTATAAGAAAGCTGAGTGCTGAAGAATTGATGCTTTTGAACTGTGGTGCTGGAGAAGACTCTTGAGAGTCCCTTGGACTGCTAGGAGATCCAACCAGTCCATTCTGAAGGAGATCAGTCCTGGGTGTTCATTGGAAGGACTGATGTTGAAGCTGAAACTCCAATACTTCGGCCACCTGATGCGAAGAGTTGACTCATTGGAAAAGACCCTGATGCTGGGAGGGATTGGGGGCAGGAGGAGAAGGGGACGACAGAGGATGAGATGGTTGGATGGCATCACCGACTCGATGGATGTGAGTCTGAGTGAACTCCGGGAGTTGGTGATGGACAGGGAGGCCTGGCATGCTGCGATTCATGGGGTCGCAAAGAGTCGGACATGACTGAGCAACTGAACTGAACTGAACTCCCACCTTCCCCCTTGGTAACGGTAAGTTTACTTTCTAAGTCTCTGAGTCTATTTCTATTTTGTCAATAAGTTCATTTGTATCAATTCTTTAGATTGATTTAGATATTGATATATTGATTTAGATTTATTTAGATTTAGATATACAAGTGATATCATATGATATTTGTCTTTCTCTGACCTACTTCACTTAGTGTGATCATCTCTAGGTCCATCCATGTTGCTGCATATGGCATTATTTTATTCTTTTTCATGGCTGAGTAATATCCCATTGTACATATGTATCACGTCGTCTTTATCCACTCATCTGTCAGTGGATACTGAGGTTGCTTCCTTGTCTTGCCTGTTGTAAATAATGCTGCAGTGATCGTTGGGGGTGTGTGTATCTTTTCAAAATACAGTTTTCTCCGGATATGTGCTCAGGAGTGGGATAGCAAGTAATCCCTAGATCATGTGATAAATTTGTTTTTGGTTGTTTAAGGATCTCTGTTTAGATCTGCCCATTTAAAAATTTTTTGTTTGTTTTTTTGATATTGAGCTGCATGAGCTGTTTGCATATTTTAGAGATTAATCCCTTGTAGGTTGCATCGTTGGGCAGCATTTTCTCCCATTCTGTGGGTTGTCTTTTTGTTTTGCTTTTTTCCTTTGCTGCAGCATGGCTCATTTGAAAGGGTTGTCTTGGAGGGTGCTCTCATAATGGGCACACATACAAGTGGTTCTTCTTGATCGAGAGTTGCAGATGTGACCCTGGGGAAAGGCTGTATTTCCTGATGTGATGATGGGTGTTGAAGGAGCCGGGACCAGCAGCTCCAAAGACTTCTCAGACGTGTACGTTGGATGGAGCTCCCGTCTGGCTCAGCAAGGAACGCCTGTTGTTGTGATGGCTGGCAGGAGGTTCTTGGCCTTGAAGTTTTCAGCTGCCCCTGTGGGGCTTCCTACTCAGTGGGCTCCTTGGGCCACACCTCTGCCCGGCTGAGTTCTTCCATGGGGTGCCTTGTGCCCACCCTCTGCGAGCCTGGCTTTGGGGCGAGGTGTTCATAGGACTCCCTTTCAGCCCCATCGCTAATCCGTCATGGGCAATTGTGTGAAAGTTGTGTTACTGCTTCTAAGGGAATCTAGGATGTAATTGGTCCTGGTTTTTGAAGCTAGAATTAATGTCACACTCCCTGCTAGGATTTGGTTTCCAGGGATGTAGCTGGAGCCCCATGAAGGGTGAGTGGTCCTCCGTGTCTTTGTGTCTCTGTGGGGGAGGGGGGTCCCAGGTCACCATGGACACACAAGGGGTCCTGTTCCTGGAAGGAGTGTCTGGGCTTCGGGCACTCCAGGCATGGCCCCAGGCATGTGAGTGGTGGGCAACCCTGTCTCAAGGTCCAGCCTAGTACCTAGGGATGGGGACCTGATGGGAGACGAGGCCAGGCTGCCTCCCCCAGAGTCAGTGGCGGGCTTGGGAGGTGACCTGCTCCTGGGCAGGGCTCGAGTCTGAGGCTCCAGCTGCGACCTCTTCTGAGACACCTGCAGCCTTGTGCACTTGGCCACTCAGGCAGCCTGTGTGGGGAGCACACTTGGCCGTGAGGGCTCTTGCCAGGCCCTGGCTCCCTGGCCTCCTGACCTGCAGGCCGGCGCAGTGTGCTGTGGGGTGGACCGGGTGTGAGGAGCTCTGCTTGCCTGGCTGACGGCTCCTCCTCGAATGGGTGAAAACTCCTCTCGTGTCTCTGTCGTCCTGTGCACCGTGTCTGCCGGCAGGTGTGCTCAGAGCTCAGGGACGGGGAGGGGGGGGGGGGTGGGGGGGCGGGGGGGGGTGTTTCGTAGCGGCTCCCTTTCCTCCTCAGGGCTGTTGGCTCCCTGTGGAGTCGGGCCCTGGGCGCATTCCTGACACCAGCCCCCTCCCCCGCCCCCCAGGTATGGTCCTCGTGCGGAGCGAGAATGGGCAGCTGCTCATGATCCCTCAGCAGGCCCTGGCTCAGATGCAGGCCCAGGCGCACGCCCAGGCGCAGCCGCAGACCACCATGGCGCCGCGCCCGGCCACCCCCACAAGTGCCCCTCCCGTGCAGATCTCCACCGTGCAGGTGAGCACGCGCCCAGCCTGCGGGAGTTGTTGGGGGTGGGACGGCTAGGCTGCCCTGGAAGGAACTCGGGTCTCCAACCTGCACCCCTCTGCTGCCCACCCTCCTGTGACAGCCCCCCTTCTGCGCCTCCGTTTCTTCCTCTGCAAAGTGCAGATCCTGCTGCCCTGTAGGGCCATGACGGATGGTTAGGACACTTGAGCGCGGGACCCAGTGAGCCCTGAGCCTCATTAGCTGTTGTGACCAGGGCGGTGCAGAGGAGCTTTGCAGAACTATGTTAACAGCCCCACCACCACACACAGATGTGTGAGCCTTGGGTGCTACTCCCCCCACCCCCAGGCTGTGGGCACCTCCCCCCCCCCAACCCCGAGGCTGTGCCCCCTCCTCCCCCAGGCTGTGACAGGAGGACAGGTTCAGTGCCTCGGACTCGCCCCTCCCTCAGGTTCTGCCTCCCGGTGCCTTTCTGCCCCCTCTGAGCTGGTTGACTGGTCAGAGACTGACATGGAGACTAGAGGGGTCCTGACAGCTCTGTTGTCCTGTGACTTCAGCCGCATCCCCTGGAGTTGGTGTCCCTGCGCTGTAGACAGAGGGGCCCCTCCCTGAGCATCTGAAACAGCCCTGAGCAGCTCGCAGGGTCTGTGGAGGTCTGTTCCGTCAGATGTTTGTAAGATGTTCACTTTGACTGTTGTGTGATTACAGGAAATCAAAGTGTTGATTTCCCAGATACACGCATCCCTCGAAGACCACGTGGGAGGCTCTGCTAAGGAGTGTTACAGTTATATGGTGACAATCAGGGGGCCTTGCTGACTCTGGCGCCTACCCTGGGGGCCCAGGGTGCTCTCTGTGCTGAAGGAAGGACCGTGTGGTGTGCCGCCTCTCACTTCCCTCCTTTTAGGCGACAACTCCTTGTTTTTCAGGCACCCGGGACCCCCATTATTGCACGGCAGGTGACCCCAACGACCATAATCAAGCAGGTGTCTCAGGCCCAGACGACGGTACAGCCCAGCACCGCACTGCAGCGCTCGCCCGGGGTTCAGGTGAGCTGGGGGCTGGGTGGTGCCCACGATGCTGGGGTCAGGGGTCGGGCCTCACGAGTTTGGGTGCTGGATGCCAGGGTTCGGGATTTGGGGCAGGAGATGCTTTGGAATAAAGTGCCTTTTCTCTGCCCACCAGTGCAGGGGAGGCCAGGCTTCTCTAAAACTACAGAGTTTAGCACCAGCCGCACTTTCAGAAGCCTCCCACTGTGCCGGAAGCGCAATTAAAAAATGTCCCCTACTGACACTTGATGGTGCGGTGTCCCTGAAGCAGAAACAGTCTACAGAGTGCCTGTGTGCGGCACCGAGGAGGGTGTGTCCTCGCTGGGTCCGTTAGTGTGTAGCTCTCACAGTGCCCTCCCTGGTGGGTGCCGGCAGCGCGGTGTGGGGGCTTCTGGCCCTGATCCAGCTTGGCCTCCTCACTCGCCTCCGTCTCCCTGCTTGCCCTGGCCTTGTCCTCATCTGTCTCTTGGTGCCTGCAGCCGTGACACTGCTTTCAGAGCAGCTGGAGGAGCAGTTGGTCCCAAGTAGACGAGCTCGGTGGTCTCTTCCCGCTACAGGAGCTGCACGGCAGTGGCGCTTCCTGGGGTTGGGAGTCGTCTGACCAAGTTCAGCCTGGTTGGAGTGTCTTGAGCTTCAGTTGTAGAGAGAAGAGCCTTTTCTGAGAAGGTAGTGAAGTTCATAGTGAGCTTTTGCACCAGGCTTATCAGAACAGGTTCTGTCTGCCATCTCAGTATTAATCCAGGTGGAAGGTGTTTTTATGGGGCTAGTGGGAGCACGTGTGAGGGGAGCATTTTGATGGAAATGAAAACCTCCAAGAACTGGATGTGCCCTGGCTGTTTCTGATTGTCCAGAAGCAGCTCTACTATGCCTACTGGTTGGTTCTTTCCCTTTTCTTTCTGAAGTTTTTTATTTGCTACTTTCTTGTTACAAAAGTAATAAGTGCTTAATGTTACAAGTGAAAGAAAACATCAATGATAAAGAAAGCCCACCATCTCTTCTGACTGACGTTTCTCCTGGGAAACCAGCGTTTACAGCCTGAGGTTGCAGACAGCTGTCTGCCCAGGGCCCCCCTGTCCCTTTGCCCCCCATGAGCAGCGCTATCGGAGCACCTCCTGGAGCAGGCAGGCACCGGGACCTGCTTTGCTGAGAGCAGCCGCATGCGAGTCATGCTCAGGGTTATACTGCCCCCTACCTTCCAAAGTCATAAGAAAGTTTGAGAAATTGGAGAAGTCTAGATTTTTACATTGGAAGAGTGCTACTTTACGATAGAGAAGCAGTGAACATTTGCACGATTGCTCACATGGGATTAGAACTCGCGAGAGTTTGACGAGCCCAGTTGTTTGGTGTCTAGTTGTTCGTTTGTTTAAATGTATTTGTTGAGCAAAGTCACCCCTCCCTCTCAGCACCAACTACATGGAGCCCCTGCCTGGTCAAAAACCATTTCCAGAGCGTTTCTGGATGTGACTCGCTTTGGGAGAGCAGAGAAGGGTGTTTTGGCAGCAGGGGGAGCCCGGGGTCCCAGTGGGTCCCAGTGCTGCTCTGTGGGGGCCTGCCTGTGTAACGTACTGGCTTTCTTACCACCAGCCTCCCTGCATGAGCCAGAGGATGAGCTTTTCAGTTTGTTTCTCTGTTTTCATATTTTTTCCTTTTAACTTCTGAAATGTGATCTGGGTTGTTGTGAAAGGCTACTTGTCCTGGCCTCCCTGGGACACTCCGGATTGGCTCCCAACGGCCAGATTCCTTCTGGCCGCGGCTTTGCTTCTGTCAGTTTTTGCTACAGGTGCAAAGGCCTGCTTCCTTGGTGCTCAGGATGGCAGCTCTCGGGGACACGGTCAGCCATGGGGCTGAAACGGTCCCTCGAGGTCGCAGGTCCTATGGGGCCTGCCCGTTGCAGGGAGTCTCACGAAGGCCATCTGTTTACCTCATGCTTTGGATTCTCGTAGCCTCAACTTGTTTTGGGTGGCACTGCTCAGACAACCTCACTTGGGACAGCGACAGCTGTTCAGACGGCGACACCTCAGCGGACGGTCCCAGGGGCCACCACCACCTCGACAGCTGCCACGGTGAGAGCCGCCTCGCGGGAGCCACGGGGCTGTGTGTTGGGGTCATGCTGCCCCAGCGTGCACGTGGGGAGCCCATGGAGTCTCCATGGCCCCGTACGTGACGGGGTCTGAGGGCAGTGGCCTCTGCAGGGCCGCAGGGAGGGTCCAGCATCCTGCATCAGGCTTTCGGGCTGTGGGAATGTCTGTGATGAAGCCCAGACCAGCTGCATTCAGGGACGATGGGGCCTGCACAGCAGTTGTAGCCTGCCAGAGCAGTGGCATCGTCCTCTTCAAGTTTATTTCCAGCAATTTTCCTACATGCGGATGAATGTTTAAACCAGTGGGATTGTGCTCTGTTTGTGATTTAAAACTTTTTCATGCTTCTTTGCTGAGTGTTTTTCAGCATCTTTTTTAGTAACTGTGTCATGATTCTGTTCCTTTTATTGTGCACTTAGGTATTGGTTTTTCTTTATGATGAGAAACATCACAGTGAATGTCTTGTAGATTGTCTTTTTGCATTTATCAGTTACATTTCTGAAAGAGTTGCTGGGCTGAGTGAGCTGTGAATTTGATCTGTGCCTTGGGAGCACATGTTTTGGCTTATACTCCCATCATCAGGCGATGAGAGTAACTGCATTTTCCTGAAAGACATTTTAGAGAAGAAATATACATTTCTTGTATGATACACAGCATCTTAGTTAGACCAAAGGCTATGATAACAGTCTGCTTTGTAAGAGTTTTTCACTTATACCTTCTTAATTTCTATCCAGGAAACTATGGAAAACGTGAAGAAATGTAAAAATTTTTTATCTACGTTAATAAAACTGGCTTCGTCTGGTAAACAGTCTACAGAGACGGCCGCTAACGTGAAAGAACTGGTACAGAATCTGCTGGTAAGAGCCCGCACGCCAGCCCCTGCCTTAGAGCGCAGTACTTGGCTATGCCGGCCCCTGCCTTAGAGCGCAGTACTTGGCTACCGGGGGCGGCGGCCGCAGTCTACCGGGGTGGGGGCGGCAACCGCAGTCTGGGCCCCTCTCCCCTTGCCCTGACACTCTCACCCCTGCCTTCTCGGAGCCTCGCAGCTGGACAGCTCTCCGAGCATCTCCTTTTCCACGTCAGTCGCTTGACATGCTGGCCACACAGGACTGATGTGAATTCACCAAAGAGATGGTGGATGTTTTAAGGGCTTTCCCTCTCACTCCTCCACGTCTTCCACGGAGGATTTTGAGTGACATGGAAGCAGAAGGCAGAGTGACGAGCCCTTGCAGGCCAGCTGAAGGCTTCGTAGGCCCTGAGTTCTTACCTACCTGGCTTTCTGTCTACTGTGCCGTGTTGCTGCCCACAGCCCCTCTCCAGTCTCATAGGTATCAAGCCCCGATTCCTGGACATAACCTGGGAACCTGGGGATCCTCGCAGCCCCCAGGCTTCTGGAAGCTGAGTCCAGTGTCACCTGCAGGGCTTGGTTGGTTGTGAGGTTCACTTCTGGCTGCTGCCTCTGTGTCGCTGTTAACCTGGGGTCCCCTCCTTCCCGTTCTTTCCTTGCTCTCGGTTTCTTTGTCCAGGAAGCCTGGTGGTTGAGCACACAGGCTGATGGCCATTTCTGTCGTGCTGCTGCTGGGTTTGTCAGCGCTGACCCTCCGCTTGCAGCCTCCCTTTCATGCCACGGGCTCTAGCTGGAGGGGAGCCGCCCCTGTGCTGGACATGTGGGTCTGGGGCTGGAAAGGAGTGAAGTTGTGCTCTCACAGCAGAAATGATCACTTCATATGCACCTTAAATATTTTTAGGAAACTAAGAGATTGAAAAACAGTCTCACCTCCTGAGAGGAACAAGAACTCCCAGCTTTTTGTTTGTTTCAGTTACAGTTTACCTTCTAATGAACATTTGTAGTAAAATACATGCTGTTCTTTCTTCCCACGGCCTCTTGTCTGCAGCCCCTCCTGGGACTGGAAGCACAGGCTCATCTCACCATCTCACTTCCCAGAAGAGCCCAGCGCTATCCCCCTGTGTTGTGCCCTTCTCAGGGTTCTGGGACCCCCGTCCTGCCCTCTTTGCAGCCCTGACTGCTCTCTCCTTGACTTGGGCCTAGTCAGCCCCGGGCTTGGAGGCTGGTGGGAGGTGATACCGCGTGAGAGGGTGCAGGTAGGCACCTTGTCTCATAGGACTCCTGGGTGTGGGCAGAGCCAGCTGGGTTGGTGCTCACGCCTCCAGGGCACCTGTGCTGCCCCGTTCCTGCCCACCTCTGGTTCTCCCGGGTTCATGCCCGCTTGCTGTGGCCCCTCTCATCTGGGCATGCGCTTCTCTCTCTGGCGCCCCAGCTGCTCTGGGGTCTCAGTGTAGCTGTGGTTTCTCCAGGGAAGGGTGTCTGTCCCTGGCCTGCCTTACCTTCTAACTTGGTCTCAAGGGTACTTTTAGGCTTGTCTGTCTCCTGGCAGAATGCCTGATGTGCGGTGGTAGTAAGAAAGTTGAGGAAAGGCACAGTGAGCCCACAGCCTGGAGGGAGGAATAACTGTTTGTAAAACTCAAGACCCGGAGAAATACTGAATAAAGATACATGTGTGCAGACTTGTATTCACAGAGGAATTTTAATGTGAATTTTGTCTTTAAGGATGGAAAAATTGAAGCAGAAGATTTCACTAGTAGGTTATACCGAGAACTTAATTCTTCACCTCAACCTTACCTTGTGCCTTTCCTGAAGGTAATCCGAAGCCTGCTGCGCACGCCCAGTGTTGGCTGGGGGTGGGGCGGGCTCCTCTGGGGAGGGGTGGACTTGCACGGTTGTCACCGGTGCATTTGCAGCTTTCAAGCCCCTGATACAGACTGTTAAGTTTTCTCTTTGGAGGCTTTTCTGTAAGTTTCGAGACCCCCACTGCTGTGACTACAATGTTGTGTTGCACCTGAGGATCCAGAAGGGCCCTGTCCCCTTAGAGGGTGGCCCGTGTGCCCAAGGCTGAAGGGGCCATACTGCTGGGAGGCAGGTGTCACTCAGACGCACTCAGCCTCTGCTGCCCTAATGCGCTTTACCCGGCTGTCAGAAATGCCGTTTCTGGTTGGTGTTTAAACGTTTCCAGCCAGTTCTCACTGAGGGTGACCCTGCCCAGCGGCAGTGACAGTGTGGGGTGCTGACATTTGGGTCCCTTGAAGCCCCACACCGATGCTGGGGCGTATTCTCAGGGTCGTGTGTTTTTGGGTCAGAGGAAGGGGTAGTGCTGCCAGCCGACCCCATGTCTGTCTTTCCGCCCAGAGGAGCTTGCCCGCTTTGAGACAGCTGACCCCCGACTCCGCGGCCTTCATCCAGCAGAGCCAGCAGCAGCCACCGGCCTCACAGGCCACCACCGCGCTCACCGCCGTGGTGCTCAGTGGCTCGGTCCAGCGCACGGCCGGGAAGACGGCGGCCACCGTGACCAGCGCCCTCCAGCCCCCTGTCATCAGCCTCACGCAGCCCACACAGGTGGGCGTCAGCAAGCAGGGGCAGCCCACACCGCTGGTATGAAGGCTGAGCCTTGCCCTGCTCCCCACCCGCCCACCTGCCTGCGGCCCAGAGAAACTGGCAGGGGGAGTCTGGGGTGTTAAGTCCTGAGTAGTGAACTGTCAGGTTGAGATGAGGGCCCTGCAGGTTCGTAGTTTATTTCTCAGTAAAGCAAAGTAAGCCTGTCGGCTTCTACCCTCAGGCACGTCCGTTATCTGTACGCCGGTTCAGTGTGTCCCTGGGTTAAGTGGACACAGCGTGTGTGTGTGCATCTCAGCCGGGCGTTGTCTTCAATCAGCAGCCACGGCCCAAACACACAGAACCAACGCAAGTGCTGAGCGTTGGGCACGTCAGTTTTCATGGCTTAGGACCCAGCTCTGCAGCCATGGTTTGGGGCCTTGACCTTCCCAGGTGTGCAGCTGCTGATGGTGGATTGGCACTGATCCGGGTGGTGTGGTGTGGTTCCGATCCAGGTTCTGGTTGTGCAGCTGTGGAGAAGGCGTCTCTGCTGGAAAGAGTGAGGTTTGAACCTGCTCCAGCAGGCAGGTGGAGTTCGCCAAGCATAGAAAGGCAGTTGCTGTTCTTTTTTCCCCCCTCCAATTTCAAAGGGGTTTTGTTCCTAAGTTGCGTGTGTGTGCTCAGTCGTGTCCAACTCATTACCCCATGGACTGTAGCCCTCCAGGCTCTGTCAATGGGGATTTCTGGGCAAGAATACTGGAGTGGGTTGCCATTTACTCCTCTAGGGGATCTTCCTGACCTAGGCATTGAACCTGTGTCTCCTGGACTGAAGACAGATTCTTTACCGCTGAGTCACCTGGGAAGGTCCTTTGTTCCTGCTGCTGTTTATCAGTTGCTCAGTGGTATCCAACGCTTTGCCACTCCATGTACTGCTGCACGCCAGGCTTCTCTGTCCTTCAGCATCTCCCAGAGCTTGCTCAAATTCATGTCCGTCGAGTCAGTGATGCCATTCAACCATCTTGTCCTCTGTTGTCCCCTTCTTCTGCCTTCAATCTTTCCCAGCATCAGGGTCTTTTCCAGCGAGTCGTCTCTTCACATCAGGTGGCCATAGTATTGGAGCTTCAGCTTCAGCATCAGTCCTTCCAATGAATATTCAGGATTGATTTCCTTTAGGATCGACTGGTTTGATCTCCTTGCAGTCCAGGGAACTTGCAAGAGTCTTCTCCAACACCACAGTTCAAAAGTATCAATTCTTCGGTGCTCAGCCTTCTTTATGGTCCAACTCTCACATCCGTACATGACTCCGGAAAAACTAGCTTTGACTATATAGACCTTTGTTGGCAAAGTGTGATGTCTTTGTTTTTTAATACATTGTCTAGGTTTGTTATAGCTTTTTTTCCTGAGGAGCAAGCGTCGTTTCATTTCATGGCTGTAATCATTGTCTGCGGTGATTTTGGAGCCCAAGAAAAGAAAATATGGCACTTTCCCCCCATCTATTGGCCACGAAGTGATGGGACCAGATGCCATGATCTTAGATTTTTTGAATGTTCCTATAGACAGTTAAAAAATTTAATAAAACAATGCAGGTCTTTGTGTTACTTTCGTAGGTTGTAGAATGTGTATTTTATGATAACGCCCAAGTGATACTCAGGTGGGTCATCAGAGTCATGAGGGGAGTGCTGGTCTCTCACCTGCTCAAGTTGAAATCTGTGTTTATTTCTGCCTTCATTGGTGGTGACGAAGATGGGCTCCACAGAGATGGAGAAGTGTCTGCTGGCCACGGCTGGGGCCGGTGTGCCTTGAGCCAATGTGCCAGTGTGAGGGCAGGGCTCCCTGTGCCCCTCCTCAAGGGTAGGGCTCTGCCTTGGTCCTGCTTCATTGCAGCAGAAGGACGAGACGCAGAGTCAGGCCCCGCGATCATCACCTGCTGTCCCTGAAGCCTGTGGGGACAGGAAACCCTGAGGCTTTTCCCTGAGCTTGTGCCAGAACGTGGCCTGAACCTCCGGGGGCCATCGTGCATCTGTTCTTCCGGACGGCGTGAATTTCCACAGGATTTATTGCAGAGATAATGTGGTCCAGGGCACCCCCCCAGCCCCCTCCTCGAGTGCCTGAGCACAGGGCAAGCCCCCAGGTGACTGTTGTAAAACTCAGAAGTTAGGTTTTGAGCATCTGGCCTGAGGCTGTGGTGGGTCTGAGGTGGCCCTGGCACCCATGCTGGCATCTGGGGAGAAGCCGCTTGTTCTGCTGGTTCAGGAGCTCTCTGGACCCTGTCCCCTGGGTGCTGACCTCAGGGCCCCATGTGCGGCTCTGCTCCAGGAGCTCGAGGTGGTGTGGAGGCACTAGACCTGGAGCAGCATCCAACCTGCCCTGTCCTTTGGGATGGCTGGGACCCTGGGCCGGGGACAGGTGCCGGCAGCCCCTTTCGGGGTGTGGGTGTGTGTTCACGCGCCCCGCGGGCTCTCCCCAGGTGATCCAGCCGCCGCCCAAGCCCGGAGCACTGATCCGGCCGCCGCAGGTGACACTGACGCAGACGCCCATGGTCGCGCTCCGGCAGCCCCACAACCGCATTGTGCTCACCACGCCCCAGCAGATCCAGCTGAACCAGCTGCAGCCAGGTGAGCGCCTGACCCTGTCCGCGTGGTCCTCGTCACTGTGGGACTCACAGCTCAAGCTTGGCTACTTCACTGTGCCCTTCAGTCCCCATCCTGGCAGCATGGTTTTTAGAGGACTGGATTCCTTACCATCAGTCATTCTTACACCTCAGAAAGTTTGATGAAATGCAGGAAAATACGTACTTGAGAGAGGCTGCCTGCACTTTTACTCTAGTTTAGAGTTAGTAACGTGGTGTTTCTTACTGTTTAGGAATCTTCCTCGTGGCGGGTTGGGGGTAACGGCCTCCCTCGGCCCACCCAGCCCTGGCACAAGTCTGTGCAGGGGGTACACCCTTGTCTCTTGCTCTGCAGTCCCTGTGGTGAAACCTGCTGTGTTACCTGGAACCAAAGCTCTTTCTACTGTCTCCGCACAAGCTGCTGCTGCACAGAAAAATAAACTCAAGGAGCCTGGGGGAGGCTCATTTCGGTAAGGAGTGTGCACAAGAGGCGCTAGAGGGAAGGCCACATGGGTGCCGGCCTGTGCCTAGGAGGGAGCGCTCCGTGGCACCTTTTGACTCTGCGTCCCCTCCACGCTCAGCTCTGATCTCCATGCGTGTGTTTTCCCACTAAGCAACTCGGGGAGGTTTGCTGCAGACACAGGGTGGAAAGGCAAGCCAGCTGACTCTGTGCAAGCTGGCAGGAGGTTTGTTTCTGAGATATGACGGCTCAGCCTTCTGAGTGCATCATGGTCCTCATAGAGGACGCATCCCATGTCCTTCCATCAGTTTCAGAGCCTTTAGAGGTTCTGTGCTTTGGTCTTTTGACGGGCAGCTGGTCTGAGTGTTGCCCTAGGAATGGCTGTGGTATCTCCTCTGGTTTCAGTCCAGAGGTAGTGAAGTGTGCACATGTTGGGGGCCTGTTGGTCCTTCCCTTCACAGATGCTCCGGCCCAAAAACGGTTTAGGGAGCAGGCCTGGTGTTGGCAGCACTGGGAGCCTTCGGGGCCCACATCAGAGCTGGGCTCCAGGCAGGGCGAGGAGGTGGGGGTCGGGCAGGGGGGGAAGGATGCCCACGAGGGTGAGGGAGGTTGTGGAGGTGGGAGACACGTCCACCGGCGGGTCGGAGAGGAAAGAAACGAGGGCTCCCAGAGGCCACGCTTCCTTCTGCAGGTGAGGGAACCAGATATGCAGAGCAAGTCAAGCAGATCGGCCTGGTGGGGTTGGGTCCCGGCTGAACACTCAAGTGACAGCTCCGGGAAAGCCATGGCTGGGGCTGCCTGCCTGCCCTGGGGGCCTGGGACCAGTGACACACAGTGGCAGCAGCGCGCCCAGCGCCCAGGTCTTGTTGTCTGGAACCGATTCTTCCACAGTGACCAGGCGCTTCGTGAGGCTGCAGGTTCCAGGCGGGGGTCAGGAGGATGCAGGATAAGTTAGTGCCTTTCCAGTGGTTAGAAAGCAGTGCTCGAGGGTCAGAGTTCGCGGTTTTACCCCTCATTGAGTTAAGAGTTGCCGCCTCTTGTTTCCTGAAGGGATGACGATGACATCAATGACGTAGCGTCCATGGCTGGAGTGAACCTGTCAGAAGAAAGCGCGAGGATATTGGCCACAAACTCCGAGTTGGTGGGCACCCTGACAAGGTCCTGCAAAGACGAGACCTTCCTACTCCCGGCACCTCTGCAGAGAAGGATATTAGAAATAGGTACAGCCCTGGGATGTCGGGCCCTCCGTGTAGGCTTGGCGTGGACCACAGCTGCATGCTCAGTGTGGAGCTGTCCTGGGCTTGGGGGACACACCTTGTTCCTGGTCACCTGTTTTGCCAGGGCTGTGCTTTCCCTGGGGTTGACAGTGGTGGTCTCAGGGAAGCAGGTGTAGACCCCCTCCCCTGCGGGCCTGCCTGGGGTGCCCTCGGGTTGCACAAAGCCATAACCAGTGAATAAGAGGAAGACAGTGAAGGGAAGAACAGAGCTCCAGTGATGGTAAAGTGCTGCCTGTCCCCAGGAAAGAAACACGGCATCACGGAGTTGCACCCAGACGTGGTGAGTTATGTGTCACATGCCACGCAGCAGAGGCTGCAGAACTTGGTGGAGAAGATATCGGAGACGGCCCAGCAGAAGAACTTCTCTTACAAGGTAACTGCCGTTTCCCTGGGGGACACTCCCTGTTGTCCGTCCCCAGGGGAGGGTGCAGAGGTAGGCAGCCAAGTGTCCAGCCTGTTTCGAGTTTTCCCAGAACTGGATTTGGGGAAGAAGCTACTGCTTTCAGCCCCATGGCGCCCTTGGGTGCCGTCTGCCTGGCTGGGGAGGAGGATCCCGAGGGGACCTGGCCTCTGGGTTAAGAGCTGATCTGCTGGTCCAGGCAGGGGCCTCTTCAGCTCTGCAGTGGGTGGAGTCTTGCTACCCATTCTCCCCACTCCCCTGGAGTCCTTGCACTTGAGGCCCCAGCTGTCCCTGCAGACCCGAGGGGGTCCCGCCCTCCTGTGACTTGGAGCAGCACTCCGTTTTGTTCTGTGGAGGGCCACTTTCAGGGCACCGTGGAGCAGCCAGGTGCTTGCTGAGCACTTGCTTACCAGGCACTGCCTTCAGAGCAGCATTTGGAATAAAAGCATGTAGCCGTTTGCTTTAAAAAAAAGTTTTTTTATGTTGCTATAAAACTTTTAGCTGTTACTTAAAAAAAATCAGGTGATGTTCAGTCCTGGATTTCGGCACCCAAAAAAAAAAAAAAAAAAAAAAATCAAGTGATGCCAAAGTGTGTAAAATGAAAACTTCCCTGTGAGCCCCAAGGAGACTCACCTGTGACGGCATGTGAGCATCCAGAGCACTTATCAGATGTGGAGCTGGGAGGTGGAGGGGGGACGTTGGAGTCTGCGCACCAGCCTGGGGATTGGGCCGAGGGAGGCTGGAAGTGGTACGCCGACTGTCTGGCTGGGCTCCCAGGTTTATCACAAACAGTGTTTTCACTTTTTTGTAGGATGATGACAGATACGAACAGGCAAGTGATGTCCGGGCTCAGCTCAAATTTTTTGAACAGCTTGATCAAATTGAAAAGCAGAGAAAAGACGAACAGGAAAGAGAGATCTTAATGCGGGCAGCAAAGGCAAGTGCTTGCGGGTCACTCAGCTTTCCCATCTCCATCCTGAGTGCTCACACACAGTCTCTGGGTGTCTGGGAGCCAGAGTGCTCACACACAAGCTTGGGGTGTCCGGGAGCCGGAGCGCTCACACACACGCTCGGGGTGTGCAGGAGCCGGAGTGCTCACACACACGCTCGGGGTGTCCGGGAGCCGGAGCGGTCACACACACGCTCAGGGTGTCTGGGAGCCGGAGCGCTCACACACACGTTCGGGGTGTCCAGTAGCCCGAGCGCTCACACACACGCTCGGGGTGTCTGGGAGCTGGAGCGGTCACACGCACGCTCGGGGTGTCTGGGAGCCGGAGCACTCACACACACGTTCGGGGTGTCCAGTAGACCGAGCGCTCACACACACGCTCGGGGTGTCTGGGAGCAGGAGTGCTCACACACACATTCGGGGTGTCCAGGAGCTGGAGCGCTCACACACATGTTTGGGGTGTCCGGGAGCCCGAGCGCTCATACACATGCTTGGGGTGTCCAGGAGCCCGAGCAGTATTTGGGGGTGACCTCATGACACGGTGCATGGGGCAGGGAGCATTTGAACAGCAGCAGTCACTCACTGTGGGTAGGTCCCTAGCTGAGTGGAGCCCTGTGGGCTGCCTGCACCCACATCCTCGTGTCATATCACATCAGATTCTGCAGTTGGCAGACCTGCCAGAGGCCACACCATGGTTCTTCTGTCCAAGTGGTATTGATTTTCTCAAAAATGTTTTGTTTTTTGTGATGATAAATTTTCATCTTTTGGCTAGAAGCATTTAAAAAATTTGACATTTTCTGTTGTAAGACTTAGATTTTGTTATGTCATGAATAAGATAGCATGTTTGTTGGATGAGAAATGTTTAGGTCATAACTTATTTTTCTTTTTTACCTGTTTGAAAAAATAGTCTCGATCCAGACAAGAAGATCCAGAACAGTTAAGGTTGAAACAGAAGGCAAAGGAGGTAAGCTTTTCTAGTCCAAGAACCTGCACAGTACAGCGGAAAGTGTGTGTGTATTCAGCCTGAGCGCTGATGGGTGAGAGAGGGGCTGAGCAAGTGAAGGCATGCCTGCAGTGGCCCTCCATGTAGCGACTAACACCTCTCCAGGTGTTTGCCTGTGCAAACCGTTTGTGTCCTGCTTTTACATTTCATGGTAATTTCTCATTTGGGGCATCTGATCTCTATACTCTCAAAATTTGCTCATGTTTTCTGAGCTTTAAAAAATTTTTTTTTATTATTGCTTTACTACTTTTATGATTGAAAAATATACTTCCTGTTTAAAAAAAAAAGTCAAACTAAAAGTTTAATTTGGAAAACCCTTTGGTGTCTGTGTATTACTTTTGTAGTAAGAAAAAAAAGGTGCGTGAAATGATGGTCTCTGTTTGCTTTTCAAAACAAAGATGCAGCAACAAGAACTGGCACAGATGAGGCAGCGAGATGCCAACCTCACAGCACTAGCCGCCATCGGGCCCCGGAAAAAGAGGAAAGTGGACTCCCCGGGACCGGGATCGGGACCAGAGGTACCGCTCGGATGCAGGGACAGGGGCTGGAGGGCCTCGGGCGTCAGCCTCCCGCTCACCCTCCAGGGAGTCGGGCTTTCGCACCATTTACATGTTGTCTCACCGCCCTCAGAATACGTTTTACATTTGATGCTTTATATCAAATCAACCTATTTGTGGATGTCACTTGAGCCATCCCTTTGCAGGAGGAGGTTTGATCTCTGTAGCTTATACAGTGAGGTTTAGGCTGACTTTGGAGGCCGTGCGGGGCAGTCAATCAGCAGAGTGACCTTCCTTGAAGTGACTGTCCTCATTGAGTGTGGACGTGAGGTGAGCCCAGATCCCAGCACGAAGGAAAGCTGTGGCCTGGTTCTGCTTGTCCACGTTCTGTTAGTTCCCTGTTTTGCTTGCTCTTGTATCTTTATATGTAATTACAAACCCTCCTTTAAAGTATCGTGATTTTTTTATTTAAACTGCCGGTTGTGAATCTCAGAAAGAAAGAGAACATTGTCTTTTATATTTACGTGCTGATTTGCCATTTCTGATGTTTTGTGCTCCTTCCCCGAGTTCCACGTTTCCATCGGCCAGTATTTCTCTTTGGCTCGAAGGACAGCATTTAGTGTTGCTGGTAGCGCAGTCTGCGTGGTGATGGGATCTTTCAGCTTTTGTTTACTTGAAAGTGGTTAAATTTCCTCCTTAAAATTTTGAATGAAATTTTCCCTGAATAGTCACAGTTTTTTTCTTTCAGCTCTGTTTTTTTAAAGTTAATTTCTGTCACCTTCTTGAATAGGCCAAGCAAATCCAGATACGTATAACTAAATTTAACAGAATGACAAATGAACAGGGATAAGCGATTCTGAGAATTTTAGCTCCCTTTACATTTTCCCTATCTCCTGAGGCCCAGTTTAGTGTTGGTGTCTCTCTCTTTTCTGAGGGAGCTCCTATTCTCATTTAGCCATGTTGTCTTGCTCCAGCTCACAAAGAAGATGGGAGGTGTCCCAGTGTGCTCTGCAGAATTACAGAGCTCTTACTCTTTCTTAGACCTGAACACAGCCATGAACGTGTGACCGTCTGCATCCTGAAGGAAGTTGTTACGTAGTATTCAGGGTTCCACTGTGATTTCGATCCTTGATTCCTGGTGGTCATGAGTTTCAAGATGACTGTCTTGCTTCTTAGAAGTTTGTCATCTTTGTTTGTTTAGACTTGGTTCTCTTGACCTCTGCTGGGGCTTCTCTGAGTTTCTTGGGTCGGTAGGTCACTGTTTCTCCTCAAATTTGCAGCACTTTGGCCTTTACTTCCTCAAACCTTTCTCTGTTTCAGTCTTTTCCTGTGGGGTTTCCCAGGTATACCTCTGTTAGTTTTCTTGATAGTGCCCTGTGGGTCTCTGAGTCTGTACCTGTTTTTCTGTAATCACTTTCTTCTCTGTTTGGGACTGGATAATCTCTTCTGATCTATCTTCAGATTCTCTGTCATCTTGCCTGTCCAGTGAAGTTTTCCTTTGTTGACATATTTGCAGCTCTGGGATTTCTGCGTAGGTCTTTTTTTTTTTTTTTAATCATTGCTAATTATTTGCTGAGATTTCCCTGTCTGCTTCTTATTGAAGCCAGATTTTCCCATCATTCTTGGAACCTCTTTGTAAAAGCTGCTCTGATGGTTTGTCAAATCCAACATCTGGGTCATCTTGACTCAATCTCTGTTGACTGCTCTTCCCTGCAAGTGTGGTAACAGCTTCCTGTCTCTCTGCATGTCTAGTCATTGTCACTTGTATGCTGGACGTTGTGAACGATATATCATCATCCTCTGAAGAGTGTCAATGCTTGTTTAAGTTCAGCAACCAGCTGCTCATCTTGAACATGTGTGTTTTGTGTCTTGCTTTGGCGTTCAGTAGGGTCTGTGGGAATCCTACCCAGCGGGGTTCAGTCAGCACATTTGCCTTCCTTGTGAGCTCAGGGTGGGTCTTGCATGGGGTGTGATCCTTACTCCTAGGAAAGGCCTTGGGCTCTTGGCTGGACATAGGGAGTGAGGATGTAGAGTGGGCTGTACTCCGGCAAGGACTGTCACGCGCGTGTGGGTTATGTCACACGGCTGTTTCATGGTAGTCTTAGTTCCATAAGTAACTTGATGGTTAATACTGACTAGTCTGTGTGGATATCTGTTTAGTCATTTGGTTTTCCAAATCTTATTCTCTGTTGGATTCTTCTGGGATGTTTCCTGGGGGCTGAGTTCCCCAGATTTGTGCACGTTGACGACAGTTTTGATAGCTGTAAAATCCTTGGCTCACATTTTCTTTGCTTGAGACTCTTCCTTGAGTAAGTAGTTACATTAGATGTTTTCTCCTGGTGTAAAAGGTTTGCTGTCCGTCTGATGACTGTCTGATTTTATTTCTCTTGTGTTTCATATGTTCTTTCTGCCCAAAGTTGCCCACAGAATTCTTTTCCCTTAAAGCCAAGCATTTTACCTGGAATCGGCTGTTTTTAGGTTGTTGTTCTTGGGGAGAGGTTGTGTTCGTTCAACATGCAGTTTGAATGTTTTTGTATTCAGGAACATTTTCTTGAATGCTTTTTTTTGTTTTTGTTTTCCTCTTCAGAGATTCCTGTTATTCATATGTTGTATCTTTCATATCTACCGTCAGTATTTGCCTGTTCTCTTAGATCCTTTTCATCTCTCTTTTAAAAAGTTTGGTGCTTTTTATCATCCTCACTGTCTTCTTTCTTCCTTATTTGTTTTATTTGCTCCTGTGCTCTTTTTTAGTGTAGTCTTCATTTCTCAACTGAAATTCTCTTTTGTTTCTAGTTTTTCCTTGACTTTGTCAGCTCATTTTCCAAGTTTTGCTAATCCTGATTTACCTTGTTCTTCATGCATTTTATCATTTCTCAGTGTCTCTGTTTGGAAATAGACATGATAGTTTTGATTTCTTCTTGATTGTGTCTCTGGTGTTTTCCATTATCTCTCTGGGTGGTGTTCTGCTCCTTATTCTCATTTTTCCTTAGGGCAGCTTGTCTGAGGTCCAGCCTTTTCGTGGTTCACTTTTGTGTGAACCGTGCGGTCTTAAACCTTCAGGAGGAGGCAGTTTGAAGATGTGCTGGCTTCACTGAGCTCCTCTTCCGTTGTTTCCATGTGGTGACACGTGTGCTGTCCATGATTCTTGGCTCTGCCCCTCTCGACTCTTAGCTGGACCTTTTTGTCTCCTCTGTCCTGTCCTGCTCAGCTTCAGAGGAGTACGCTCCTCACAGAGTCCCCTCCATGTGGGCCCCTGGCTGGTCACAGGCAGAGCTCCTGGTGGCAAGGCCACAGTCAGAGTACCAGCCCGGTCTAGTGGCCGCTCTCAGGTGAACCTGCCCTTCTTCTTGGTGAAGACCCTGAGGGTTTGAGACTTCAAAGGTGCCCGGCAGCTTTCTGCGCATAGTTTTGAGGTAGTCTCCAGGCTTGTGGCTGCTTGCAGCTCGTCTCCACTGGTTTTGTTCTATGTGTTGCCTGCTGGCGTTTGGTTTTGCTTCCTAGCTGCTCTGGGTTTTCTTTGGCCTTTGGGAAGATTAAGAGCCTCTGATGCCGCTGGCACCATCTTTCCAGAAAGTATTGATTAACATTTTTCAACATATTTCTTTTAATTTATAATAGTTTCAAATCTTTAGAAAAGTTGAAAGAGCAGTGTGAGAATCTTCATATCCAGATCCTCGGTTCTGAACACTTAGCACCTCTATTTCATCACCTCTTCTCTACACACGCAGTGTGCCTGTGCACTTGTGTGTTATACATGATGTGTACAAAATCTTTTCCCGATGGATATCCATCACCCCTAAAATGCTGATGATGCTGGACACGCTCTTACGTTACCACTGCACCCCCCTCCCCCCGCAATCAGGACATCACACCCCCATGGCCCAGGCTCCCAGACTTGCTTGCGCTTCACCACCTGTCCAGGGTGTGTGCAGTGTCCAGCTGGCACGTGCTGTGAGCCTGTGCCTGATGCCTGCATTCTTGACAGTGTTAGAGAGGACAGGCTTCTTGTTCTGTCGGGCGATCCTCAATGTCATTAGGCCGACAGTATGGACTTCTGGCTGCTGGTGACCTTAGCCTTGATTCCCTGACTGAGTGCTTGGTTAAGAAAGCCGCCTTCCCCACTGTGTAGTTGTCTAGTCCCTTAGTGTTTATTAGTGTTGTGTGAGGAGGGGTCCAGGGTCTTGTACTGCTCTGTCCCTGTCACCCCTCCCCTGGCCTCAGCACCCACGCATGGCTCCCGCTGCGTCAGGACCTCCAGGGTAGGGGCCAGGCTGTGGCGCTGTGTCCATCATGCCCCCACATTTACTGGTTGCCTTCTGCTGTGAAGAAGAGCCTCCCTCCCACCCTCCTCCATCCATCCATCCACTCATCACCGTGTGTGGACACATGGATCCTGCTGTGTTCAGGGGGTGTAATCAATGCTCTCGTTGTTTCTAGATTGATCAGTGGAAGCTTCTTCGAGCTGGTTCTATATCCTTTTGAAATGTTGCCCTCAACCTGTAAGCATGAGAGGTGTCCGGGTGCCTCCCCTGCCCTCCCCCACGTGGCACCTGGGAGCTTCCCTGCAGTGGAGGGTGATATTTGGAGACCAGTGTCTGAGCACTGTGTGTGCTGGTCGCCAGGGGGGTCCCTGCCCCAGGCCCCTGAGGCCTCAGCAGTCAGAGTCTGGAACGTGTGTTTGTGCACAGTTGTGTGCGTGTATGTGCCTCTCTGTGTCTAGAATGACCCTACACATTCCAGTGGATCCTGAAATTCTAGTCTAGGACCTCAGGGCTTCTTCCAGTCTCCTCCCCTTCCTTCCTTAGGAGTCCCTTCACAGGCATTGAGACATCAAGTTCCCATTCGTCTCAGAATATTTGGTTCTTTTTTGTTTTTTCTCAGTGTAACCAATCCTACAACCACTCTGGCCACTGGGGTCCCTGTGCTGGGAGGGGAGGGCCTAGGGGAAGGGCATGTTGATCAAGTTCTGTCTTAGGCATTGAAATATCTACGAAGTAGAGACTAGCGGGGAGGGTGTGGGTGTGGGGAGGAGAGTGGAGTTGGGGGGGATAGAGCACCTCGAGGAGACAGTGGAGACACGTCACTGAAGGCCCAGGGGGCATGGTTTCATGTATTGTGGGTGTGCCTGATATTGGACTTTTGGAAAAGTGAGTTTTGTGTGTGATAACAAACACAAAATCTGGAACTTAAAAAAGTCTTTCAAGTGCTTTTCTTCATCAGAGATAAGGCTTAATTTTTTTCTTTTTTTAGTTTAGGATTATATCCTTAAGGGTATGTCTTAAGAACTTTTATTATGAGCCAATTTTAGACTTGCAGAAAAGTTACATAAAGAGTACAGTTTCCGTGTACCCCTTACTCAACTTCCTGATGTGGAGTAGTGGTGTGATAACTGTGAACTCAAGACATTACTGGATTTTGTCTTTCAGAATTAATTTAAAATAAGTAAACTTCATACTTTAGAATAGTTTTCAGTTCACAGTCAAATTGCAGGTGCAGTACAGTTTTCCCTGAGCCTCTGCCCTCCGCCCTTGGGCACAGCCTCTCCCATCATCCACATCCCCGCCAGATGGTGCATTTGTTGCAGCTGACCAACCTGCATTGACACCCATCACCGCTCAGAGCCCACAGTTCATATCAGGCTCACTCTTGTGTTGTACATTCTGTGCTTTTGGACAAATGTATATAATAATGCATCCACCTGCATAGCGTCACACACAGGGCATTTTCACTGCCCTAAAAATCCTCTGCGCTCTGCCTGTTCATCCCTCCCTCCCCCCACTCCCTGGAAACCCATGATCTTTTTACTGATTCCATAGTTCTGTCTTTCCCCGTGTCATAGAGTTGAAACTGGACAGAATGTTACCTTTTCTTACTCGCATCTTTCACATAGCGGAATGTATGTAAGGTTCCTCCATGTCTTTTCATGGCTGGATATCACACTTCGTTTTGGTGCTATTTCATTGCCTAGGTGCACCACATTTTACTTAAACATCACCTGCCGAAGGACATCTTGGTTGCTTCTGAGTTTTGGCAGTTATGAATACAGCTGCTGTAAACATCTGTGTACAGGTTTCTGTGTGGATGTGAGTTTTGAACTTATTCAGGTGAATACCAAGGGACACAGTTTTGTGTGGTGAGAGTATGTTTACTTTTGCTATAAGCCGCCCTACTGTCTTCCCAAGTGACTGTACCGTTCCACGTCCCCACCAGCGCTGAACGAGTGTTCCTGCTGCTGCACACCGCACCAGCACTCGTCCCAGCAGTCTTCTGGGTTTGGGCCTTTCTCACAGTTACGTGGTAGCGTCTTTGCTTTAATTTGCGTTTCCCTAATGACATACGATGTGGAGCATCTCTTCATGTGCTTGTTTGCTATCTACATATCTTCTTGGTGAGGTGCCTTTTAAGATCCTTGATCCATTTTTAAGATGGGGTTGTTTGTTTTCTTGTTATTGAGGTTTTAGAGTTCTTTGTATAGTTTGGATTTTTTATTTTTTAAGTCCAATGTGGCTTTTGCACATTTCCCCTGTATTTGATGGTTCCTGCTCTCCACTGATGCTGCAGGGCCCGGTCCTGGCGTTCTGTCTCTGTAGCCCTCCGTGCTTCCTTGTCTTTCCTGACTTGACACTTTGAAGAGTGTTTATCAGTTATTTGGTAGACGGTCTCTCGTTCTGGGTGCGTTGTCAGTTTCTTCTCAGTGAAATCCAGGTGATATAACGTGGCTGGAGTGTTGCCCCAGCCGTGCTGTGTCCTCGACGCGTCATCTTAGGAGGTGGTGACACCCTGGAGTCCCACTGCGTGTTGTGGTTCAGGTGGGCTTGCAGGTGTCCCTGCTGGAAAATCCGTTTCCTCTCTTAATGAGAGTCTTGTGGGGAATTCTGGGGCTGTGCTCCCCCGACCACTGTTCCTCCCAGCTGGTGTCACTGCTGCCTGCTCGGGGCCTCGGGCTCTCCTTTGGCTTTTGTTGGGGGAATCTGCTAGCTCCACCTCTTCCATTCCTTACCTGCCTCTGTCACGGGGGGGGTTGCAGTGGGGTCTCCTGTCCTGGCCCTGCTCAGTTACCACAGGCCCCTTGTGCTTGGCTTCTCTATCCTCTCACTTAACCCGCAGCCTCTGGAAGGTTCCTCACCTTCCCGCACCACAGACGTGCCAGGCTCACCTCACGTCTTCCTGCTCTAACTGTGGGGTTGGCCGTGTCTCCCTGGAGCCGTGGTTCCTTTTGCTGGGACACGTGTCGGACCATGTGTTGCCATGCTGTTGAGTTTTGCAGACCTGCTGGGCAGCAGGGGTACTCAGTGTTTGTGAATGCGCTGTGGGTGCTCGTTCTCAGGACAGGGTATCGGCTCTCATAGGGTTTACAGAACCTCATGGATGATACCGACTGTCTCGGCTTGTCTCCATCCACCTGGTGTGTTTTGCTGGATGTGGAGCTCCACAGTTACCCTTGTCAGTGTCTCTGTCTTCATCTCCTTGCATCTCCTGCAGGTTTTGCTTTTCTGGGGGTTGCTGTGGTATTTGATATGTACGTATCCGTAAGTGCTGTATCTTCACAGTCTGTTGCGATTTTTAGCATCACAAAGGATCGGTCTGTGCCCCATGGGCTTGGTGTCTCCCTTGTCCTCAGTCAGGCCTGTTTGCCCTGCTCTCCTGTTCCGTTGGTCTGGAGCCTCTGTTCCTCCTGGGCCCGTGGCCCCTCCTGTAGCTGCCCCTCTGTGTAGTGTGTGGCAGGGGCCTGTCTTCTGAGTCCCACTGGTGAGTGGTTTTCCATCACAGGCGAGTTAAGCCCATCATCTGTGTTGATACAGCTGACATGTGGGTTCAGAGTCTGTCACAGATTCTTATGATTATGATCATTTTATTTTTTTACAGTTGCTGTGTGTTCTGGTGTGATGTGTAGTCTTTGCTCCTTAATTAAGATGATTGTGTTTAGGAAGGTGTGTGACTCTGCTCTAGTGGTCACTTTTGTATGTAAGTGTTTGGGTGTCTTTACCCCAGGTTTTCACGTGTGTTTCCTGTTGGGCTTCTTAGGTCATGTCTGCATTCTCCTTGGCCCCAGGCGGCCACACGGCCTCCCTAGTGGGTCTTGTGACCCCTTCCGTCTCACGCTTTGTCACGTCATTTCTACTTTGTCATGGCATACAGTGTCATCTCCTGGCCACTTCCTCGGTTTTGCTGTCGCACTTATTTCTCCCTTCTGCGGATCTCTGCCCTCTCTCACTGGGATGACCCTGACCTGTGTCTGAGCTCTCACGAAGCTCAGGTGCAGAATGCCCCGCCATACTGTGAGTTGAAACGGTTTTCCTGTGGCCTGGATGTGGAGGGCGGTCAGGCTGGATATAAAAATGTTGGTTCATGCTTGCTTTCAGTGATGTTTTTAATGCTTTTCGTTGCTTACTGTATATGGGCTTCCCTAGTGGCTCAGTTCAGAGAAGGCAATGGCACCCCACTCCAGTACTCTTGCCTGGAAAATCCATGGACGGAGGAGCCTGGTAGGCTGCAGTCCATGGGGTCACGAAGAGTCGGACATGACTGAGCGACCTCACTTTCACTTTTCACTTTCATGCATTGGAGGAGGAAATGGCAGCCCACTCCAGTGTTCTTGCCTGGAGAATCCCAGGGACGGGGGAGCCTGGTGGGCTGCCGTCTGTGGGGTCACACAGAGTCGGACACGACTGAAGCGACTTAGCAGCAGCGGCTCAGTTACTAAAGAGTCGGCCCACAGTGTAGGAGACCTGGGGTCAGTTCCTGGGTCGGGAAAATCCCCTGGAGAAGAAAATGGTAACCCACTCTAGTACTCTTGCCTGGCGAATTCCATGGATGGAAGAGCTGGGCAGGCTGTAGTCCATGGGGTTGGACACTGTGCGACCAGCTTTCACTTTGGCTTACTGTATGGGTTTAGGAAGGAGAAGAAAATGGCACCCCACTCCAGTACTCTTGCCTGGAAAATCCCATGGACCAAGGAGCCTGGTAGGCTACAGTCCATGGGGTCCCGAAGAGTCGGACACGACTGAGTGACTTCACTTTCACTTTTCCTTTCATGCATTGGAGAAGGAAATGGCAACCCACTCCAGGTTCTTGCCTGGAGAATCCCAGGGACTTGGGGAGCTTGGTGGGCTGCTGTCTATGGGGTCGCACAGAGTCGGACACGACTGAAGTGACTTAGCAGCAGCAGCATGGGTTTGGGAAAGCCTGATTCCAGGTTAATTTATCTTGGAAAAGTGACGGTTTTATGAGGCTTCGTCAAAGTTGGTTTTATGGGTTAATTTTCCCAGGTGCCCACTTGGCTTGTCCACGTAGGTTTGGTTTTTTGGTTTCCATTTCTTGAAAGTTTTCTCAGACTATGGTTTAGTATATTACTCCTGCCCTCACGTGTGCCTCCCTCTCTGGGGGCTCTGACGGCTCAGCGCGTGTCCTCCTTCCGTGTCTTCCTTTACCCTGTTTTCCTGGCCCTTTAATTTTTTTTTTCTTTGTCTCCTTTCTATTCTGTTTTTCTGCTCTTCTGAATTCTTAGGAATTTTTATTCGAGTTTTTTCTCCCCTGAGCACCTTACAGTTTATATTCGTGTATGAGATACTTTTGTCTTTTTTTCTCATTTCTTTCTTGAGTCAGTCAACTCTTGTTTCTTTCTGGCTTTTAATTCATCTTGCCCTTATATTTTGAGTTTTTGATTCAAGGTGATTTTCATACCCTCAAATGTGTAAGTACATTTTTTTGTTGAAAGTGTTGTCTTGTAGTGGCTTATTTTTCTAGATTGCATTTGGCCCTGATACGTGTGGGATTTCATTTTCTGACTTTTTCTGGTGGTTCTTGGTGGACTTGCTGATCTTCCTCTTGTTAATTTTGTGGCATGGATGTTGACAAGCTTTGTGGTCTGATGGCGCCCTCTCCTGACTGTTGGCAGAGCCCAGTGACTTAGCTGGTATCTGTCCTGATGAGGAGGGCTGAGGTCCTCTGGTGGCGCCCGCTGGACCCTGCATCCCCCCCACTCACTTCTTGATGTGCACTTAGGCACCCCCGGCCTGATCTGGTGGGAGGAGGACGCTCTTGCTGCTGTGTCTGCTGCTTGGAGTCATGGGGGCACAGCCCGCCTCCTCGGTCTTTGTGGAGCCCGGGCTGCGTCTTCATGTTGTGTGGATTGTGGATGCTGTGTTCCCTCCCTGTTCTGGACAGCCCTGGGGGAGATGATGGAAGATACGAGGGTGACCTTGGCTCTCCTCAGCCAAGTGCCAGGGGTCCCTGGCGCCCTCCAGCTGCCTGAGCTCAGGCGTGGACAAGCTTGGGAATTGCACTGGTGTGAAGAGGTCCAGAATGAGCCAGGGGTGTCTGTGCTCTTGGTACTTTGACCTATGTTACTCTCCACCTAGCACACGGGGCATCACTCAGGCACCCTCTCATGGGTGTGGACCTCTTGCTACTATTGTAGGGGCTGTGGGGGGAGTGGCAGTAAGGCCCCCCACGTGAGTTCCCCCAGACAGTCCCCGAGAGGCTGGTGCTCTCTGCCACCTTGGTGAGGGCCCATGGCAAGTTGCTGCAGCTGCAACCAGGTGCCATGGTCGGTTGTGCATGGCTCTGGGGGCCTGAGTGAAGTGACCGGTGAGCCAGGCAGGTTGGGGCTAAGGTGATTGTTTCCACTTGGTTTCCACATTGAGTGCTTGTTGCCTGTCAAAGTTGCTTGTGGCATTTTTGACAGTGTTAAGGTTGCCTTCAAAGGAGACAGTAGGGGATAACCTTTCATTGATCTCACAACAGTCTTGGAATGGGACAGGTTGAGTTCACACAGTGCTTTCAGGAGGGGAGCTGGGGTCCAAGGTTGCTGTGTTTCAACCCCAATGCCTGCAAATGCAAAACAGAGCAAACCCATCATCCTCTGTGCTTGAGCCTCTTGGTGAACGTGGACGCTGGCATCTGCCGTGCAGTTTTCTGTCATCTGAGGTCACTGCCGATAACCCAGGGCCGCTTCCTGCAGGCTGGGCACTGGGTTCCTGTGACCACCTTCTGTGGCCAGGACACCCAGAGCCAGTCGGTCACAGGCTGGCACTCACCCTATGATATCGGACGACATTTAGTGTCAGGTAGGAGGCCTCTGAGCACAGCCTTCTTGTTAAAGTCCACGAAAGAGGGACATGTGGCCACCTCGTGACCACTGGAGCCTGAGACATGATGAGTGTGGCCAGCATGGCCACAGCCCTGGAGTCCCGCTGAGGGCTGTGCTAACGCCTGCTTGTCCTGTTTGGAGCCACTTTTGACTTCTAAAAAAGATTTCATTAAAATATCATTTACCTTGATTTCTGAGTTTCAGCATCCTTTACATTCTGTGCCTGAAGTGAGCCCTCCTCACCCTTCTAGCTGGTTTTGGTGGTTGAACTGTTTTGAAAGTAAGAGCATTAGACATGGTCCAGAATTGTAGCAAGAGTCACAGAAGATGCCTGGCCCATGGTTTAGGTAGCGCTTTGTTCTCCGCTAGCCTCGAGGTCAGGTGGGGCCCCGCCCGCCCCTCCCAGCTGTCTCTGCAGACACTGGCCTCTGCAGGCTCCCCATGTTGAGGGTGCAGACCCCCAGGGCCCCGGGCGCAGGCCAGCTCTCGTTTTCCTGGTTCCTCTCAGCTGTGTGTTTTCATCACCGCCTTTTCAGGAGCACTGTTTGTTTTGTACCCAAAATGCTCCTATAGGGCTGTTACGGAGACTCAGGGAAAACTGGCAAGAAAACCTAAAGTAGTTGTTTCAAACACGGACAAGTAGTCACCAGATGACTTGTCTGGAGGAGGGACTGGTGATTAAGGTTCCGAAGGGGGGTGTAAGGAACTCCTAAAGTAACAGAAGATGCATGGGATGCCTCGCCTGCCACCTGCTGGCCGCTTGCTGCACTGCGGCCTCCTCCAGCATCACAGGACTCATGGCTCCCACTTTCTTAAACTTTGAGAAAACACTGTAAAAGTTCCATTGTAAGTTTTGCACTTGAAATACACATGAGCAACTTTAACCATCAGAATACAGACACTTCCTGTTCATTCTGAATGGAAAACGAAGACCTGTCCAGTTGGAAGTTGTGTGGTTTGTGTCCACAAGTGTCGGATGGAGACGGTGACAGACGTGCTGAAATCATGGATGCTGCTGCTGGGGGGGCGGCAACATGGCAGGAAGGCACCCAGAACCCCAGCTCTGCAAGCAGGCAGGCGCCAGAGCTCACACCTTCGGCCGGATCCCCCCGCAGGCTGACCAAACTGGGTGCTGAGCAGTGCAGGCCGCTGTCAGCCCAGGGGAGTGGGGAGCGCCCTCCAGGCCGCAGATGACACGGTGACCGAAGAGTCCTGCAGCCCAGCTCGCCGACTGCCAGCCCGCCCAGCCCACGAGCCTGGACCTTGCGGCTTTGGGAACGTGCCTTTGTTGGCGAAGTGGGGGGTGACATGGCCACCGCAGGTGCTGTGCCAGCCCACCTGAGTCTTGGACACCAGCAATGCCAGCCACGAGCCCTGGAGCCATTCTGCGTCCCTTTGGGGCAGGAGCCGCCACGCTTTCCTTCTGTGCCCGGGGCCAGAGTCTGAGCTCTGTGGGGAGTTGCAGGGTTAGCGTCTTCAGTGTGTGCCTGAGCGCACCAGGCCTGGAGGTGGGCGCGGGGTCGTGCCTCCTGCTCTCACCCCTTCTGTTAGGGACTGGCTGAGCACCGCAGCTCCAGCAGTTGGCCTAAGCCTGTCCAGGCCCGGCTTCCTCCATAGCCGGGTTCCGTGGGACACCTGTAGGGAACCGTGCGCTGCCCCCAGGCCTGCGGTCCTGGGGTAGCACCTGGCCTTGCCCCTTCCTTCCAGCGCCGAGGGTCCTGCCCACCTCTGCGCTCCACTAACTCGGCTGTCTTCTCCTTTCTCGTCACCAGGGCTCGGGCCCAGGCTCGGCGGTCCCAGGCAGTTCCGGCGTCGGAACCCCCAGACAGTTCACGCGGCAAAGGATCACGCGGGTCAACCTCAGGGACCTCATATTTTGTTTAGAAAATGAACGTGAGACAAGCCATTCACTGTTGCTGTACAAAGCATTCCTTAAGTAGCACGGACGCGGCCTCTTAGCAGAGACGCCTGGGGACTTTTTATATATTTGCAGATTACGCCTTTTTGTAACGAGCAAATGGGATATTGTTTAAAAAACAGCCACCTCTTTACAATGGAACAGTTTTATATTCCTGTTTCTAAGTCAACTCTTCAGTATGGAGGAAAACATGTTTCTGTAACAGAGAACACAGAGGCCTGCGGGTACTCTTACAGGACAATTAAATCCTAACTCATCTTTGATTGAGTGGCCTTCTTGCCAAACAAGCCATATATAAAAACTGATGGAATCGTTTAGCAAATAACTAGCTGCCCTCTTGTCACCTCATAGCGGTTTCTCCATCGTTTGTGCATTTGGTTTAGTTCAACCCAGCTTACTGCGTAGGTGTGTGTCTACAGCCAGTGACCTCATTTCACTTATTTTATTTTTGTATTAGTCAGTTGGCAAAGCAAACTGATTTTTTAGACTATTTATCTCCCTCCCTCCCCCGCCCCTCCGTTCAGGATCCTCAAGGAGCAGGCAGCCCACCGTCCGCCTGCGCCTTGGGGCTCATCCCTCTCTGCTTCATGGGGCCCCGGTGACGTGGCTCCTTCTGAATGTGTGGTCAGCATCTGTACAAATGCATTTTATTTGCTATTGTTTGTAAAGCTGTAAAGTTAAAAGAAATGAAAACCTTTTCAGCATAAATCTATTTTACTTGCACTGTGTTTTTTAGCTAAAAGTGAAAACTTAGATGAAATAAAATCAAAGTTGAGAAGAATCATCAAAAGACTGTTTCTCAGTGTGAATCAAGTGTTGAAAAATGGTTGGTGTATTTTGTCAGTAATTGTACATAATTTTTGGCACATAACATGAAGATGGCTATGTAACTATAATTATTTTGCTAAGAGACTGTATGCAAGCTGTGGGCCCACTTTACAGATGTCCAGAGCAAAAGCCCCTTCTTTGTACCTATTTTTTTATTACAAATATACTAATTGGTTCTTTATATTTTCAGAGGTTATTGTATTAAATTGTCTATTGATAGTACTTTTATGACTGTAAATACTTTGGCTTTCTCTGTGTGAATTCTCATGTTAGACTTTATTCGCGCGTGTGAACTGAATGCTGATCAGTATTTTTTATGGACACCTGAAAACTGTTACACCTTTTATTTTGTCTTTTAGGAAATCCCTGTCTTTCCATTTTTTCATGTAAATTTTGCACAGTTACTTGTTCATATGTAAATATTTTACTTTCAAAAATGAAGTTTTTAATTGCTATTGTTTTATATAGGATTGAAAGAAAATTAACTCCTTTATTAAAAACAAATTTATCTGTATCTGTTTTGCCTGTTTTTCCCAGTTTTCCAGTTGTAGATTCTGCTGCCAGAGATTTTAGCTCTGGCTCCGCTGAGGTGTGTCATTATGAGCCACTTGTTAGGAGTCAGTGTCTATAACCCAGCAAGTCCGGTAGAAATAGCCTCACCTCCGAGGACAGGACCTGTCTCCAGAGTCAGACCCGGTGTCGCGTGTGAGGGCCCAGGAGCTGAGCTCAGGCCTTGCTCCCTGCCGGGCCACTCTTCCTCGGACACGGATGGACTCGTGCAGAGTGGACGCTGGGCTGCTGTCCGTGCAGAGGCCTGGGGCACCCCTGGGAGAGGGAAGGTAAGGCGGGGGTAGGGACACGTGGGCGTCCTGGCCCCAGCCCTGACGCGGACCCACCTTTGTGGTGGTGGGGGGGGGGTGTGGTCGCTGGAGGCCCCGCCCTGTCGGGCGGTGAGTGACAGCTTGGCCTCAACGCGTAGTGGTTCCTGAGGGGGCCTCCGCCTGGCTGCGAAGTTCACGATAGTCCGGGTCTAGATAGTCCGGGTCTCGCGAGAGCCGCCGCCGGCCTCCTTGGTGTGATGGCAGTTGGCGTCCATGTCTCGTGTTGATTTTGGCTGGTTTGCTGGGTCCCTCAAGATCCGTGGGTTTCTGTCAAGTTACAGCCTCAGTCTGACCCATGTTGTGTCGGTCTCCCCAGTGACGCAGCACTGCGGTTGGTGGTCTCCGTGCTGCAGGCTGAGGTCGAGACCCAGGTGCAGGCAGTGGCATGGAGGGCGCGCCCAGGCCTCCCCGGCTCCTGGCGGTTGTGCGCATGCCGCTGTTTCTTGGCTTGTGGAAGCGGCGCTCTTTGCCTGCCGGGCTGTTTTCTCTGTGTGAACACCTGTCTCCGTGATTAAATCTCTCCCTTTCATAAGATGCCAGTCGTTTGGGTGAGGGCCTGCCCTAGTCATCTCATTTGAGCTTTAATGGCCTCTTTGAGGACCCGGCCACGTTCTGAGGTCAAGTTCTGAGCTCCTGGGGCGTTGGGACCCCCAACGTGATCCTTTTTGGGCGGAGGAGGCAGTTCAGCCCATAACACCTGTGATGCTGGCGATGAAAGAGGGTAGATGTGAATTTTTAGAGCCTTTCCTGGTGGCTCAGACAGTAAAGAATCAGCCTGAAATGCAGGAGATCTGGGTTTGATCCCTGGGTTGGGAAGATCCCCTGGAGAAGGGAATGGCAACCCACTCCAGTATTCTTGCCTGGAGAATTCCATGGACAGGGGAACCTGGCCAGCTACAAGTCCATGGGGTTACAAAAAGTCGGACAGGACTGAGTGACTAACATTTAGCAAAGGAAACACCAGGGCATGATTTCCAATCTTCCCTCTCTCTACCAGAATGCCAGAGGTGGTTGAGTACTTGAGGTCATACTTGGACTCTTCCCCCACGACTAATACTTTGTTCTCACTAAGTTCTTGGCTGGGAAATATTGAGAGCAGGAGGTGAAGGGTGCAATAGAGGATGAGATGGTTGGATGGCATCATCGACTCAATGGACATGAGGTTGAGCAAACTCTGGGAGATAGTGAAGGACAGGGAAGCCTGGCATGCTGTATGTAGTCAATGAATTGCAAAGAGTCTGATGTGAATGAGCAGCTGAACAATGATAAGTTCTTGGCCCTGAGATGAACTAGTTCAGCCAGTGAAGGGCGGCGGTACTTGCGTTTCTGCACGTGCAGCCTTGGTTCCAGCTTGCCTGTACGTCTGACAGGGTCTGGTCGTCCTGCCCAGGGCCTCGCCCAGGTGCAGACTGATGCTCCCTACCTAGGAATGACCCCCGAGAGAACTGTGGCCGGCAGCTCAGAGGCAAACATGTCTGTGTTTATGCCTCCTGTGAGCACTGGGTACTGCTCAGTGTCTCAGCAAAATCGTTAGCAGTTGTCTCGAGTCCGACTCACATTCCTGTGTGGGCTTGGGATAGACAGCTGTTGGGCTAGGCCAGGACCATGACCAGGATGTCTGTTCTGACCATGTGCATCGTCCAGGGAACTACAGTGGCCGCTGGGCAGAAAGGCAGAGGAGAGAAAGGCATGAGGTTTGGAGATGAAGAAGGTGAAGGCAGGACTTTAGGCAACACAATCACGGGCACAGAAATCCCAGAAGAATCTACAAACACATTGCAACTGAGCTGTGTATTTGGTAAGATATTGGAGTACAAGGTCAGTATCCAGAATAATGTAATTCCCATGCACCAGAAGCAGAAAGGTAGAAAGTGGGAAAGAGAGCATTACCACCACCACCGAAAACATTGGGGTACCTCGGAATATATGCAGTTTAAGATCTTAACATTGAAATTAGATGAAAGAGGACCTAAAGGGAGAAATTCCCTGAGCCCTCGGAGGGGACCCAGTATTGTGAAGACAGTGGTTCTGTCCAGACTGAGTCAGTGCCATCCCAGTCACAACCCAGCCGTTCTCATAGAAACTGGAATCTGATTCCAGAAGCTGCAGAGGAGAAAAGAGCCAAGACAGTGTGGAACAAAATTGGAGAGTTTCCACCCCTGGATTTCATGACTTTATGCAGAGAGAAAATAACCAGGACAGGGCAGTATTGGTGTAAAGACAGATAGAGGATCCGTGACCGAAATAGAGTCCAGAAATGCGTCCATACGTTATGGTCACTAGGTTTTTGCTGGTGTGAACCGGATCCCTGATGGGGGATGTGCACCTTGACTCTACCCTCATACCACATGTGTGGCTTAGAGATGGACCATAGGCCTGAAAATTGGGCTAACCCTGCAGAGCTTCTGGGGGAGGATGTCACAGATCATTGTGACCTTGGAGTGGGCAGGGATTTCTAAGGGCACAGAAGGCACAAACTCTAGAGAAAAGATTGGAAAATTGGGACTTACAGATCCGCTCATCAAAAGGTGCTCTTGTGACAGAGAGAGGCCAAGCCAAGGACTTCCAGAAGACATTTGTGGTGTGTACTCCTGACAGAGGACTCGTGTCTAGAATACATTAATAGAAGAATTTCACAACTGAGCAGTCAAAAGACAACTCAGTAAGAAATGTGCGAGACCCTTGGACAGGTGCTTCATAGAAGACATGCCAGTGAGCCAATACATGAATGGAAAGGTGTTCACCATTACTGGTCATCTGAGAGGAGCAAGTGAAAACCACAGCAAGTTGTCACAGGTGCCCACATTGGCTCAAACTCTAAAGATCAATGGCATCACATTGTGGGTGCCCTGGGCAGGTGGAACTTCACACGTGCTGTCGTTGTGTGACATGGCGGGAACACCTGAGGAACTGTGTCACTCTGTGTAAACATACTCCATCAAGGTGAACGCATACAAACCAGAGGCTATTTATTCAGTGAAATAACTGTGCTTCCGTGTGTGCTTAGTCATGTCCGAATCTTTGTGACCCACGGACTGTAGCCTGCCAGGCTCCTTGGTCCATGGATTGCTCCAGGCAAAAATACTGAAGTTGGTTGCCATTTCCTACTCCAGGGGATCTTCCCAACCCAGGGATTAAACCCATATCTCCTGCATCGGCAGGTGAATTCTTTACCACTGCACCCCCTGGGAAGCCCTCAATGCAGTACTACCCGGGAGTAAAAGGAACCAGCTACAGTAAGTCCCCTACATACAAACCTTCAAGTTGTGAACTTTCAACGATGCTAATGTGCGTTCTGTCAATGTCAGATGTGAGTGAAATTGCAACTTGCCCTCCGTCTCCTATTGTTGACGATCTTTTGGCTCCACCATCTCCCACCTCCTTTCCTTGCTCCAGTTAGTAACTCTCCCTGTTTGTTCACGCGATGCCAGCCTCTATATGCCAGCTGTAGTACTTTCAAGGTGCTGTCCTGTAAGATTAAAAGTTTTATTTTTTGTGTTTGTTTTTTATGTGTTCTTTGTGTGAAAGTGTTGTAAACCTATTACAGTGCAGTACTATATAGCCGATTGTATTATTTCTGAGCGGTTCGGTCTTCTGAGCAGATCTGGAGGTCTCCCATTGTAGAAGGGTACCCAGGCTAATTTGGACAAATTGGGTTTATGAACGTGCTCTTGGAATGGGACTCATTTGTAAGTAGGGTACTTACTATACTGACGAGGTCAGTAACCTGGGGCATTAGCTCAGGTGAATAGAGGCTGGTGCTGGGCCTGAGGTGAGGAGTTGTCAGCAGAGGGAAGGCCAGGGAGGCCCATGGTGTCTGGAAGTGACGCCCAGGGCAGGGGCATGGCACAGTTTATGTGGCTGCAGAGTCGCCAGTGCTACGTGAAGGTTCAGGCCAGCACACGGTTAATCATCAGGCCGGGGGCAAGGAGCGCCATAGAGTGGTGGGCAGCTGCCCTGCCCCCAGGGATGCCCTGCAGGTGGGATGCTGCTGAGGAGGGGATGATGGAGAGAGGATGGGTTGGGGGTCGAGCTGTGTATATAAGCTTGGGAACAGACTGTGTGGGAAGAGGGGCAGGAGCTGAAGGCGGGCCTTTTAAAGATGGGAGATGACCCCGAGGGACTGCTGGTGCTGGCGGCAGTACTCTCAAGCAGTGGTGGAGGGATGGCGCACGCTAAGGAAAAGTGAGAGGGTGTGAGCAGGGGGCAGCCGGGGGATGTAGGGATGGGGAGCAGAGGAGGTGGGAGAGGGGAAGGGGTGCAGGGGAGGCCTGTGGGCAGTCTACAGAAAGGAGCTCTATGTGTTTGGGGGCTGGTAGGAAGTCGGCTCTGGCTGCTACTTCTGGAGAGCATGGCTGAAACCGAGGCCAGTACAGAGGTAAAGAGTGGTGTTCTTGGAGCACCTAGATCCAGCCATGCCTGACGGCCCAGTAGTGAGCCTTTTTCGGAGGTGCTAGGGCAAGGTGGTGGCAAGAATTTCACTTGTCAATTCAGCCAGGCCTGCAGAAGCAGCCAGGCCCTGAAAACCAGTTCCCAGGAGGTTGGGGAAGGACTGAAGACCACCTCCTCACCCCCACCCCACCCCAATGTTACAGACCACACCCTGGAAGGAGCCTAAGTGTTCCTCACTCCCACCCTCATGGTCCCTGCCCTTCTCCCCTTCCCAGGGGAAACTCGGCGAGGAAGCCAGGTGCAGTCCGCAAGTCTGGCTGGGCCAAGGACCCCTCCCCCCCAGAGGAGGGGAGGGACTGCCCCTTGGGAGGGGGTCCTCTGCCGACTGTGGGTGAGAGCATGCAGGGTTTTCTGGAAGAGACGAGCCTGGGGAAGAAGGGAGTCATGCAGGGAAGGAGGTGGCGGGGGAGGCGCGACAGCACCAGACCCAGGCCCCTCGTTTGGGCACCTGCAGAAGGGGTGGGGTCCTCTGGCCTCACCCCACCTCATCTGCCCTCACTGGGTTCCTGGCAAGGTTGGCCTAGGGAGTTGGGGCTTGCGTCCCCTCCTCTGGATGCAGCTTTTTCACCCACTGGGACTCAGTTTGTTCATCTCTAAAGTGAAGACAGTAGTAACACCCCCACCCCCAACCCCAGGGTGGCTGAGAGGGTTAACCAAGGCAGGTGTGAAGCCCACCTATTCAGAGTGTGGTTTCCATCTTCACTTCCCCGGGGAGGGGCAGAAACCTGGCTGGCGCCCTGGGTTTAGAGCCCAGAGGGCCCATTACTAAGCTGATTGCCTGAGGGGCAGCTGTGTGCCTGCCCCCGAGGTCTGTGGGAGTGGAGGACCTCTCCATTCCCCCAGAATGCTCCAGTGAAGCTACCAAAATGTTATGAAAAAGCATGGGCATGCAACTGTGTGTGAAAACACTGGTCAAGTCTGAGAAAGAAATGGGAAGTTTTTGTGCCAATCTGCAGATTATAATCTAGGAGGCAGCTTCTCAAAGGGCTCTGAGGATGTCTCAAGGAGATGAGGGGAGGGGCAGCATAAGTGATCTTTAAAAAAATTATTTGTTTTTGGTTGCACTGAGTTTTTGTTGATGCCCGTGGGCTGGTCTTTTCTTTAGGGTGGCTTCTCATCTCGGAGCATGGGCTTTAGTAGTTGCGGCTCAATGGATTTAGAGCACAGGCTCAGTATTTGTGGCCCACGGGCTTAGCTGCTTTGTGGCTTGTGCAGTCTTCCCAGACCAGGGATCGAACCTGTGCCCCCTGCATTGGCAGGCAGAGTCTTATCCCCTGTACTACCAGGGAAGTCCATGTATGTGACTTTGTTCGTGGGGTGCAGGCAGCCAAGCACACAGCTTGGTGGGAGGTAACTGTTGTCTTTGAGTAGGTCTCTGGTTAATGGTTTTAGTGCTTTTCTCAGTATGGGAAGAGGCAAGAAACTGGGTTCCTAAGAGTCTTTCCTAAAAATACCTGACTACCTGAAGGCCAGTCCTGCCAGTTTCCCCAGGGCACAGAGCGCCTTGCCCTGGTCTTTGAAGTGAATTCCTGTTGGGCTGTGCTGCAAGTCAGCAACTGTGCTGCAAGTCAGCAACTGTGCTGCTGGTGACTTGATTCTTGTAGGACTGGGTGGCGGGCAAGGGCCTTTGTGTACAGTCCCCTCCCTTTCGGCCTGAATTGCTACACAGAGTTGGGAGGCATTTCATGACCAGGTTGTCCCCCTGTGCTCATTCTCTGGTCAGGTGAGGATTATGTTGCTGGGCACTCGATGTGCTGTTACTGGACCAGGCCCTGTTAACAGTAGTCAAGCCTTTGGGCCACCCAAAGGTCCTTCCCACGGGCCTCCTGGGTTCCCATTTGAGAAGTCCTAGGGCCCGAGCTGAGCAGGCAGAAAGCAGACACATACCCTGAGATATGTCCTCAGGCCCTGAAATGGCCTGGCCCATCTCTGTTCACCACTTGTAGTTGACCAGCCGCCCGGGGTAACCAGGGACCCCCTTCCTGCTAACCGAATGAGGCAGGGCAGGGGCTGGCACCCACCATCCTGCAAAGAGCATGTGAAAGACTTGCTGGATTGCTCCAGGCATAGTCACTGGCTCTTCACGTCCAGCATCCTCTCCCGACTTCCTCCATACCTGTAGCCTGGTCCCCAACCCAGAGAGAAGTCCTGTAACTTCCCAAGAGAGGCTGAGAATCCAGGTTTTCTTTCTTTCTGCAGAGTTGAAGGGGTGGGGTGCAGGTGACTGGCCCTGCCTGGCCGCAGGCCCAGCTGATCGGAGCCCAACTATGCCTTCTCCTCAGCTGCTCTTGACTGCCAGCCTCTAAGTTTCCATGGCAACCGTTCCAGAAATTTAAAAGGAAGGGAAAGTCTAGGCTGCCAGCACAGACCCAGTCCTGGCTCCAGGTGCAGAGTGCTCACCTCCCACCCCCTGCTTGGCCACTGGGGCCAGCATGCTTCTGGAAGTTTCTTGCCCCCTCCCTAAGTCACCCCCAGAGTCTTCTACAGCGTTTGGTGGTGGGTGGAGGCCAGGGTGCAGTGCCCACCAGCTGCCTGGTTGGTTGGTGAAGGGAGATGGTGCCTGTCTGGTGAACAAACACATGCGCACACCCTGTGCACACTGTGCTTGCTTGCTGACCATAGCACTCATCCCTGGGGGCCTGCCCTGCAGTGTGAGTCCCCTGGGTGCCTGCCTGCCCCTGGGCACTCTGAAGTGCTCATGGGCACTTGGACTTTATCTCCTCTCAGTTCATCTTCATCTTCCCAGCCACCCACTGGGCAGGTGGTGTTGGCCCAGAGACCTTTAGGGAACTTATCCAAGGTCAGAAGCTCCAGGAGGAGCCAAACTGGACTCTGGCCAGGCTCTGGCTACGCACTCACTGCTGCCCCAGGGAGGCGGGGGGGCCTGGTTAGCAAGTCTTGTCAGCTGGGGTGCCAGCTCCTTTGGGTCAGGCCACACTTGCTGCTTGGAGCACAGTGGGGACAGCCAGGGTGATCACTGCCCTGCCAAGATGTAGAGACAGATTGGGGGAAAACTTGAGGTAAAACCCATGAACATTCGGTAGTGAAGTTGTTGAAGGAATCCCATAAGGAGGCAGATGGTGAGAACTGAAGGACCATCTTGTGTGGGGAGCTCTGCACACAGAGGAATCTGAGGGTTGAGGACCACGAGAGCCTCCCAAGCGTGCAAGGCGGCGGGCTGATCACATGGAGCCCCAGCTGCTGGGCCCCTCCCCACTGCCTGGCCCAGAAGGGGAGGGCCAGGAGAAGTGGTGTCCCTGTGGCAGGAGCTCAGCAGGGCCAGACCTCTTCTCTCCTTTCTGTCGCAGTTCTTGCCTTTGAGGTAAGTTCCCAAGCAGGTGATTTATTCCCAAACAGGCAGAAGTTCCCATTGGCGCTTCCTGAGGCCACAAGGGCAGGGCCAGACAGCTAAAAGTCAGCACCGTGGACAGCGCCCTTCAGCCACATGTGAGTCAGGATAGCTCTGTGTGTGTGTGGTAGGGCGGGGTGGGGACAGGGTTGGTGGACATTGTTTGGGTGGGAGCGGTGATAGAGCACGTGGGTTGGGAGGGAGGGCGGAGGGAGTGGACATGACAGGCTGTGGGCAAGTGACCCTGACACCTGGCCATCCCCTGGCCCTTTAGTGAGTATCCAGGGCCTCCTGCTTCTTCAGGGTCAACCTTGAGGACCCTTATTTGGTGAGGCCTGATGCTGTCCAGGTGAGTCAGTGTTTAGGAGGCCCCCAGGCTTTAGAGTGTCCCCCACTCCCATCCAACCCCTGACGGCCTGGGTCAGGATGAGCTTACTGCCATTCAGGCTTCCGGGGAGCTGCCGGCCAGGGTAGAAGGTGCAGGGAGTGCAGGGTGGTCATCAGGCCCTCTCATTCCAGGGTGGGCCCCCCTGGGAACCTCTGGGCCTCAGCCTCACCTCCGAAGGGGGCTGACTGAACTACT